>NC_037535.1:25804638-25808147 GCF_001531365.2 Cynara cardunculus var. scolymus | reverse complement strand
TGAACTAATGAAATGTATCTTTAATACATAAACATAACAAGCTAATATCAATATTAGACTTTTCCCTTGCCTTTATCTTTCAGAGCACGCTGTCCTGCAAAACAGGTTAATCMAACATTTGAGCGTTAGACCAAAAGGTCTAGTGAGTGTATAATCTCATTCAACAATATACATTCCAAACAATCAGTTTAGAATCAAACCTGTTCTGAAACATAAATATATTTATGTTTCTCGCGGATTATCCCGCCATTTCATTCTCATATCTCTTTCACACTCACGGTTACACCGCTCACTATATCACTATCGCGGTTACACCGCCATCTCACACGCAGTAAACACTGCTCATAAGACTCTCGCGGTTACACCGCCATCTCACACGCAGTAAACACTGCTCAATCACTCTCGCAGTTACACTGCCATCTCACACGCAGTAAACACTGCTCAATCACTCTCGCGGTTACACCGCCATCTTACACGCAGTAAACACTGCTCAATCATTCTCGCAGTTACACCACCATCTCACACGCAGTAAACAATGCTCAATCACTCTCGCGGTTACACCGCCATCTCACACGCAGTAAACACTGCTCAATCACTCTCGCGGTTACACCGCCATCTCACACGCAGTAAACACTGCTCAATATATCATTCCAAAAACATTCATTCAAAAACATTCCTTTTTATCCGGACTTGAAGTCCGGTCACAACCGTCCGGATTAGATGTCCGGTCAATACCCTTTAAAACTCTTTCTTTTTCATCCGGATTACAAATCCGGACAAACACTTAGAAAATAATTCAACCTTGTCCGGTTTAGCAATCCGATCACAACACTTTGAAAATATAATATCCTTGTCCGGTTTAAGAATCCGAACACCAAATCATTCTCTTTATCATCCGGTTTAGATTAAACCGATCAATACATCACATGATTCTTTAAACGGTTTACACATTATCCTGTCACCTCTTGTCCGGTTTAAGACATAAACTGTTCACCACCTATCCGGTTTAAGAGATATCCGGACAAAGCATATCCGGTTTAAGTATCCGGATTTCAATCCGGACACTACTTGGCCGGTATACACAAATATCATCATAAAAATGCCTTCAAACACATAATAATCAGTTGAAATGCTTTTCAATTTGTATGAAGCAATTCATATTCAAAGCTCAAATACACTCACCTTTTAGAATTGAGAATCAAAACTTTATGAGACTTCTTCCTCTTCTTGCAGATTCTTCAAAACACTTTGAGAGAAAAACTTTCCAACAATAGAAGGTGTTGTTGTGTGTGTTTTCTCTTCAAATTTCAATTTATATCATCATACTACAAGAATTTGAGAGGCGGCTTAATAGCCGACCCCTCTCTTTTCTTTTCTTTAATAAAATGTTCTCACACACACACATAACATACATACATATATCATATATATATATATATATATATATATATATAACATATAACTAGAATATTACAGATGTTTATCCTGTATTGGATTGTGTTTATCTGCAGTTAGTTACACGAATTCAGTTATGGGATGAAATCGGATAGTGATGAAATCGTTTAGCAATGAACGGGTTTAAGAGTTTTTAAGAGTTTTAGCCAAATGCTTTATAATATAGTATAGATATATGCATGTCTTAATTCAACCTTAATCTGAGTTTCTAGACAAGAAAGAAGGTAAGTAGTTGAAATTCCATTCTAAAACCTATCTTTTTTGGTCTTTTCATGGCTTATCATTTGTTAAATTTGTAGTTTTCTTTATTGGTTTTGAGTGTTTATCTTAAAACTCAAGTTTATTGGTTCTTTGCTCTTGGTGTAAATCGAATACATTTATGGAGTCGTTTAAATATGTTGTATTTTAAACTGTCATACAATTTTTTTCATCGATAGTCTGTAATTGGAACCATAACTCTTATTTATTCAAATTGTATTAATATGTAAAGACCAAGTATAACATATATCATCGTTAAATCTTATCTTATAAAACCAAAATCGTTAAAATTCATGGCTCCCGCTGCATTGCGCTGGTACACAACTAGTTAATCATAAATTAAATTATAATAAAAAATTGAATCATACAAATTATGAAAAGAAAAAAAAAAGAATTTTTAAATTGTTAACCTGATGCTAAAATGAAAATGTTATTTTTCAAATTTATATTATATTCAAACATAAAAACACCATCGCTTTCTCAAAATTACAAAAAACCGTATCACCAAATCGAGATGCATATGGCATCTTGACAATCTCTTATTCAAACTTTTAATGTTCTCAACTTTTAACCATCTTTGGTAATTCGCTACTAGTTTGTGGTCTCTAATACCACTTATTTCCACCTTATCGTTCCAATTATAAATCGTATTTCATGTATAAAGTAGATATTATTTTGTTGATTTCATGCCCGTGCTTGATTGAATGTGTGTATCTTCATTGTTATTAAATTTGTGAATGGTTTTTAGTAACAATAATATTGCCCAAGTGATATTAAAGGGTTTCTTCAATGATCCATGTATATGTTTTACACGACAATGACAATAACAATGACAATTATGTTTAGATCATACCAAAACATTATTACTACATTTGTGTTTGTAATTGTCAAAGTTTTATCTTGGCAATAATATCTATGTTATTTTAACTAAACTTGCTTCTTTTTTAAATTTATAGAAAAAGTCTCGAAACAATACTTCAAGTAACATTCAATGATCGAACCTTTGGATTTGATTATTATTATTATTATAATTATTAACTCTTATTAATTATCATTGACTATTAATTATTTGGAATCATTATTAGTCATATATTGATATTAGTTATTCTTCATACTATTATTAATAAGAGTTATGGTTCCAATTACAGACTATCAATGAAAAAAATTGTATGACAGTTTAAAATCCAACATATTTAAACGTGTAACATCTCGCTTGAGCAAACCTCAAATTATCAATTTTTATAAAATCTCCAATAAAATATAATTTATTGATTGTTAGGACCAAAAATTTATCATAATTATTCTAAAAGTTTTATCAAAGCAATCGGGCCCAAAGATGCAAAATCTGAAGATGCTGCTGAAACAACGAAGTCTGGAGGAAGACCAGAGCCCCTATGGACGGACCAGAGGCAGGCGATGGACCAGAGGCTGCTGAAACGACTAAGTCTAGAAGAAGACCAGAGGCAATGAAATGGACTAGAGGCTGCTGAAACGACTAAGTCTGGAAGAAGACCAGAGGCAATGAAAATGGACCAGAGGCGATGAAAATGGTCCAGAGGCGATGAAATGGTCCAGAGGCAGGCAATGGACCAGAGGCAGGCGATGGACCAGAGGCGATGAAATGACTAAGTCTGGAAGAAGACCAGAGGCGATGAAAATGGACCAGAAACTGCCGATGAAATGGTCCAGAGGCACCCGATGAAATGGCAACACTTTGAAACACACAGATCTGGGCTTATCTTTAATTAACCTCAAAATACGGGATATTAATTTTCTAGAAAAACTTCGAAATATCC
>NC_037535.1:25802240-25804098 GCF_001531365.2 Cynara cardunculus var. scolymus | reverse complement strand
GATCAACGACCAAATATATTCAGCAACGTTAGAATACCAATAAATATCAAGAACCAAGAGATCGAATCGGTAAACATAACGAGGACATTGCATCACCCCGTCCTTCACCTCCCGGGCTCATGCAAAAGTCCGAGTCAGAATCATACATTACGGGAAACCTCGCATTGCCCGCCTTCCCTACCGGGTATGTGTCAAGGTTCCCTACTCATTGCTCTTCCTCCTCTTCGAGCAATAAGTATTCACAACCGCAAAAAGTCTCACCCGTCCAACCCGAGATCTTGACTTCGCCATAAACTTCTGGCGTGCCACACGAAGTAGTACCCGTACTATGGCATACAATTCAAGGAACAAAACAACGAGTCCCGATCCGAAAAGAAAACCGATGTACCGAGATAGTAATATGGAATAGACTCAAGAGACGGAATCAAAGACAAATCAAGATCGTGTGACTCAAATCAAGACCGAAAACATTCTTATGAAAATATATATGTTCAAATCAATTTGTAACAATTAACTATATAACTTACAGGGCAACCATATAATACCGAAAAACTCCAAAATGAGCTCACAAAGCAAGTCCAAGCTACCACATTTAGATTGCTTCCAAAGCATCAAAATATGTCCTAATTACCCCTGGAGTAAATGCACAAAATCTCATAAGCAACCAATATAAGAAACTTATGATATACACATATCCTATTTGAACACTTTACCTAAATTTCTATGTACAGCTGCTGCATGCAGAACTGTTTTTCTCATTTTAAACTCGGATTCATGCCTTGATCAAAATAAGAAATAAACTAGACTCAATTACTAACTAAGAAAATTGGTCTCACCTCATTTGGATTTTTCTACGATTTTATACAGTTTTTCAAAGTCTGCACACTTTCAATGCATTCTTAAGTCGAAATTCTCATTTTCATACATTTTTCTCAAACCATTTCGATTTCAAACTATTCCAACTTCTGAATCTCAACTTAATATAACATATTTGACATAAACAACCAAAATCCAACCTTTATTTTAGCATTTATATTTTCTCCCAAATCATTGACTTGATCAAGTCAAAGTTCATATGACGAACTTGTTTAAATCTTGATAATCTCTTGAATCTAATGATCATTTCAAACCATAAACACTAAAAAGTACTTATTTTATTCACTTAAAATCAAACCCATATGAAACCCTAACTCTATCTCAACATGCAATCCATAAAACAAGAATGTCTACCAAGAACAAGTGTAAAAATAGATTATACTTTACTTGATGATCAAATCCTTCAAAGATCTTGTAGTTCCTCTTTGATTTGAGTTGAATCAAACCTATGTGTGTGAAAATCGCACCTCTAGTGTGTGCGTGAGTTTTGGACTTAGATGACATGAAAAATGGGCCAAAAACCCAATTTATTATGCTAAAACTCGAGCTGGGTCGGATTGGCCCGGCTAGGTACCCATTTTGACTATCAATACTTAAAATATTCATAACTTTTCGCTCGGACCTCCGTTTTCTATGGGATTTTCGTCTACACGTTCATAAAGAGATAATCTATAACATCCAACAAAAATATTCCAGAAAAGATCTCCCAAAAATATCAGTTTTACGTATCTTTTTTATGTAAAATTTTCTCAAATCCTCTAATATATTCCTAAGAAGTATAATTCTAAAATTTCAAACCCAACTCTCACTAAATCATAGATTCTCTTTAACCTAAAATTAAATATACTTAGCAAATAATTTGGGCATATTAGAAATTGGATGTTACAAAACGACTCCACAAATGTGTTCGATTTATACCAAGAGCAAAGAATCAAGAAACTTGAGTTTTAAGATAAACACTCAAAACCAATAAAGAAAACTA
>NC_037535.1:25799408-25802030 GCF_001531365.2 Cynara cardunculus var. scolymus | reverse complement strand
ACATATTAATTCAGAATATATTATACAGTGCAATTTGGACAGCCTAACTCCAAAATATATAGTATATATATAAATAAATAACTTTAAAAGTATAAATCGTAAATATTAAAAATATTTTTTCACAGTATATATAATATATAATAATATAATTAAGTAAAAAACTATTCAATATTGGACTCATTTCGAATGTATTAACGAGTAGGGCCGGTCCAATGGTTTTGAATGCCCTGGGCGGAGAGCCAAAAAAATGCCCCTGCTCCGATGAACCAAGAACTCAAGAAGGTTCAAATTTTTAAGGGGTTTGGAACATAGTCAAGCTTCCCTTGTTTTTTTGCAAAGAGACAGCTTCCATTAAATATGAGTAACTCTGCCCGTTCTTAATCCCAGAAATAACTCATTTGAAACGAAAGTAGTAAGATATCGTATGCATCACTTTTAATTTGCATAGAAGTAGTGCTTTTTGTACCTAGGCTTTATAAGCATTGGGTACTGCTTTTAACAAGAAGATTAAGAGCAACTCCAATTTGAAAATGGAAGCAGACTAATCAATTTGTGACAATCTAACAAATAGACATACAAACTCACATACAAGACGAGGAGGTATAAATATAACAGTAACAGTTCATGTTACCTTTAATTTTAGCCAGCAACATAATTACATGAAGCCTTATTTGATTTAGAAATTTCAATTTGTCTGTTACCTATTTTAGTTAACTGGTGATTCTTGTGTTACTCTAAGCCATTATCATAGCTTACCGTTTAAGGAAAAAAAAAGTTTGTCCACCTACTTACGACTTAAGAATTTATAATCTAGTCTAAACTAATACATTACTACTAAAAACTGATGACCACCAAGCACCACTCCTCAGACTTTACTATGGACGACTTGTGTGCAGGCTTCACTTGCATTATAGCAAAGAGGCTATTTTCATGACTTGGACGCTCCGGTCATTAAAGGGTAACACCAGAGGATATACTTGGCGATTTCAAGACCAATCTATGGTGGCTGAGTTTGTAAGCAAGTCCAACCATGACCAACTGGACTTACTATCAAATTGTCAATTACTCCACTCTCTTTCTAGTGTGTGTTGATGCCTAAACTGTTTTACTACTGTAGAGTTAGTTTGTCTTTCAGTCCAGTATTAACTATGGCCACATGACTTATGGTCCCTATTGATCCTAAACTAATCCTCATCCACTGAAAACCTTTGAGGGAGAAGCTAATTGGGTCAATCAATACATTTAATTTACCAAGTGGATGAAGATTTAGAACTATGGTACAATTAAAAAATTATAAAGGCCTGGTTTCTGCTGAAAATCAATATGGGATGTAGGCATTGATCATCGGTTCATCCATTCCCAATAAAATGAGCATGGATGTTATCCCAATAAGTAAAGTAAATAAGTAATAACCCTAAGTGGCTAAGTCAGTAAGTCCCTAACCTCACAAGCTATACTATTAAAATTGCTATATATCGGTGATATATCCGATATCGGACTTGGGGAAAAAATCGCTGGTGAAAATATCGGTACCGATAATATCGTCGATATTTACCGATATTTTGATAGATATATCGGTCCAATATACCAATTTTTTATAAGACAATTATTTGGGCTTTTCTTATTTCATGATGATCATGTTGGAGATGAAGGGGAAGAAGAGGAAGATTGGGAAGCTAACCTAAACGAAGAAGTGAACGTATTAGATGATGTTGACTCGGATATCGAACCTATTGCTTGCGATTAGCTCATTTTTTAACACTTTAAATGATGTGATTTTTTAATTTTGAAACTATATTTCTAAACTCTAATTAATGCATATGTTATGACTATGGATTGATACATATAATACATATATATAATTCTAAGAAATATTATATTAACCGCTATTTTGGACCGATATAACCGATATATCGAATATCGGTCCTGACCGATATTTTGTATTCTGACCGCAGTAACAGCATAGCTCACAAGTCGTCGAAGTCGATAGTCGAGAGACGGAGAGGGAGAGAGGCAGACGCCGACGGAGTGAGTTCCGTGACCGTGAGTGAGCCGATTAGCGGATTAGATCAACGTGAACGGTGAACTGAATCAGTTTCCTTATGAGTTATGTTAGTGAGTGACAGCCGACAGGCCGCAGGCGAGAGCGAGAGTGAACTGTGAAGGGCGTGAGTGCGTGACCATGAGCGAGAGCGAGAGCGAGAGTGAGGAGACGATGGTCGATGGACAGCCGGACAGGACAAATTGGATAAACAAACCCAAACATATAAAGAAATCGCATTGTTCATACCTGAAATCGCAGATAGAGAGCGACGACAGACACCGATGCGCTGATGGCGAAAAAAATAGAGAGTCGATGATGACACTGATACGTTTATAGCTAGAGAAATAGAGAGAAACCGCCGCAGGGCGACGGTGGGAATGGTAGCAGTATTTGCTCCGACTAGTATGGGAACCGCGCGTTGCGCGGTAGTATGAGTGCTTTGATTAATGATCTGATGATTGTCTATATAAATATATATTAATTGTTAATAGAATCATCAACAAATCATATTCAAATAATTCGAAAAAGTTAAATAAAATATAGTTAGTGAAATTTTAATATACACACATATATATATT
>NC_037535.1:25796713-25797968 GCF_001531365.2 Cynara cardunculus var. scolymus | reverse complement strand
GTTAATTGTGAGCTATACATTTTTCATCAAGGGGCAAAAAGTCTTTAACATATTCAACATTTAAAAAAATCAAAAAAATGAGAAAAAAGATAGGAGGGGTTCTAAGCATTAGAAGATGCCACCGGCCTCTTACCTTTGGTTTCTTCTTCAATTTATGTTTTTTTGTTAAATGTTTTTTTTATTATAAGATGGTGATTACATTGGGGTATTTTTGATGCAATTATTTTTCATTGATATTGTTTCTTGTAACTAAAGGAATTCATACATTTTATATTTTTTGGTTGCAGAACAATAATTCTATTGAAGTTCAATTTGTATAAAAATTGTTAGCCGCAACCCGCAAGTATTGTATGATTACTATTGAGCACTATCGTAGGTGTATGCAAAAGTAATAATTTTCAATTTAGATTGTAACATTTATTTTCCAGATTTTTTAAATAAATTCATGTACATATAGTCATCCGAATAATTAGATGTGTAATCACAATATAAGAAATGATATAACTAAATTTATAATACAGTTAAATAATAGGAAATAAAATAAGATTATTTTATTAATTGTTGAATGAAATATAATATCATCTAATCTTGAGGAACCATACAATGTAAGGTATATAAGCAGTTTAGTCGTGTGATAATTTTATGTATGTTCGTGTTGTGATTTTGATTGCATTATAATTTTATTTATTGGGTTATAAATATTTGAAGTCTTTAAGTTTGGTATGTGATTTTGTACATATCGTATGGTTGGTTCATTCACTATTGTGTTTTTAAAGTCAKGATGTGTGTTGAGGATGAAAAATGGTACATGTACATCATCCTTTTTTGTGCTTATACATTGTAAGCATCATTACACAAAACTAAGTTTTCTGTTATCATAAAATTCCCACAACCCAAACTTGAAAAGTTCAAATTTTCATGACTTGATATATAAACGTTAAAGATTTCAAAAAACCTGCAAACCAAAAAACGTTCAACATGCATAAGTAATTACATGTTGAACTTGAACATTTTAAATCTTTACCTAATTTATAAGAGTTATAATGCAAACAAAAATCACGATACAAACATAAATAAAATTATAATGCAATCAAAATAATGAAACAAATCAGTATAAATATTTTACCTTATATTGCAACCAAAAAATCAAATATTGAACTTGAAGACTTCTTTTCAAATCTTCATGACATAATGCATAAAAACTATAATGCATCATGAATAACATAACGATACAAACATACATAAACTTATGGGA
>NC_037535.1:25727109-25796063 GCF_001531365.2 Cynara cardunculus var. scolymus | reverse complement strand
GTTAATTGTGAGCTATACATTTTTCATCAAGGGGCAAAAAGTCTTTAACATATTCAACATTTAAAAAAATCAAAAAAATGAGAAAAAAGATAGGAAGGGTTCTAAGCATTAGAAGGTGCCATCTCTTACCTTTGGTTTCTTCTTTAATATATATATAGATTATCTTGCCAATTAAATGGATGTCTCTTTTATATTTGATTTAATTACGTAACCGGTCCTTATACTATTTGTAAATATACATATTTGTCCTTTAACAACAAAAGTTTGTATTTCAATCAGGTCTCAGTCACGGTTTGTCTACACCGTCAAATTGTAGTACAAAAAAAAGAAGTTAAATTTAATAAACTATAGAATAGTAAAAATTAAACGTGTGAGTTTAATGATAAAAAATTATTTTATCTTAAATAGAAAAGAAGAAAAACACTAAAAAGGTAAACATAAACGATGGTTATCTTTAATATGTTAAATGTGTGATTTTAAATAGAACTTGAAAATTTTGGAGTCTAATTTATTTTTTAGGACTAGAAGAGTACTCACGTAATACATCGAGACACATCTCGATTTACTATTCTATTTTATTATTTGTTTCTGTCGATGTTATAATACGATTTTATGTGTTGTTAAAAAAACAATAAATATTTTATTTTTGAATAAAATAAAATTTTGGAAAAAAAATATATCAATGTTAATATCAAATCAACTATTTAATCTTTAATTTATTTTTATTATAATTTAATTTAAGTTTAATAACGAAATAATTTATTTTTGGTTTAATAATATAACATTTTATAAAAAATAATAATTAAGTATTATGTTAGAACTTAATGATTATCTAAAAAGTTTGTTTAACACCACCTAATAGTATCGTAATACATAGAGATCGACTACCTTGAACCCGATCCATAACTGATTGAGACCGATTATGGCCCTACAGCCGAGGATCGGTTACAAGTTCTATGAAATCAAAGAAACCAAAATATTGCAAGAATGGAAGGAGGGGGGGGGGGGGGGGGGTTGAGAGTTTATATTTAATTGGGTACTTGGCATTACAACAAGTTCCCAAATATGGCAAGAACAAAAGGGGGTTTGTTTTAGGAAAAAGTCTAAAAAAATCAATGGACTTTAGTGTTTGGAATGATTAAGTTTTGAACAATTTTTTGGAACAAATAAGTCCTTGGACATTCCAAAACATGTTAAATAACTTATTGGACAATTTAAAACATGTTAAATAACTTATTAGACAATTTTTGGAACAAATAAGTCTTTAGACAATCCAAAACATATTACATAACTCCTTTGACTTTTCTAAAACTTGTTGAATACATTCTTATAACTTGTACAACTAGTTAAAATGATAAAATAGTGGGAAAAAAAAAAGTCCCAAAAAAACCCCAATGAACATTCATATTTTGAACGATTAAGTCCCTAAATATTTTTTGAACAAAAAAATATTTAGATCTATAAAATTAAACCAATATAACAAAAAAGTATTTACATTTACAAAAAAATAATTACATTTACAAAATATTTTTGATAAAATTTATTTTAATTAAAATTAAAATATATTCTATCAGTGATTTTTCAAACTAAAAAAAATTTTAAAAATTTAAAAAGAATTATTATTAAATTTATTTTAATTAAAAATAAAATATATCACATATGTGATTTTTTAAATTAAAAAAAAAGATTTAAAAAGATTACTGGTAAAATTTATGTTTCTAATTCTTGTTATTGACTTACTGTATCACTTGTTAGTTGTTATTGACTTACTGTATCACTTGTTAGTTGTTACTGACTTAACTGTGTTTGAGTGTTTCATTTGTTAATTTTAGGGCTGTTTAGAAGCGGGTTAGTACTTAGTATAGGACAAAGGCTTAAGATTGATGCTTAGGGTGCTCAAAATAGAAAAAGAACATTACAATGGGACTGTTTCTGGGGTTGTTTCGTTTTGCAATTTCAAAGTAAAATCCATAAAATGAGTCTGGTTACTCACTTCTGCTTGCAGACATTAGTGTGTGTCAAACAGTCAAAGCTTCTGCTGCCATTTGTTAATTGTTGGGTCATGGGTGAATGGGTGGTTGGCCTAAAGATGTCTATAAGAGTATGAGACTAATAGAACATAAACCTCTTCTTCCTTCCATAAAAAAACAACCATTTCTTGTTAGGTTGGTGGCCCAAATTCCTGATTTCCTGTTCACTATTTGTATCCTCTAAAGACTTCAAAATGCGAATAGAATTTCCATTCCATTCCATTTGCTCAAGCCATAAAATTTTTACTTTTTAGGGCTGCTTAGAAGCATTTTAGGAGTTTTAGGGCTGTTTAGAAGCTTTTTTGGAGCTGTTTTTGAAGCCGGTTGGTATAGGACAAAGACTTAAGATTGATGCTTATGTTTTCTTCTCCTTTATCAATTTGTCCATGTTGCTTGATCGTTCCACTTTCTTGGCAATTTCACAACACGAACCACGAATGGTGATGTATTTTATATTTTGTTACACGGGGTTTTGGTTTATGCCCCCCTGTTCTATCATATTTGTTATATTTAAAATAAATTGGAGTGGGGATGAGTCGCCTAGATTGACTAGGTTCCAAACCCCTTCAAATAGTTTATTTTGATTTTTATTTACACATATAAGGGGCATTTTTTTGATCCGCCATGGGCATCCAAAATCTCAGGACCGACCTTGATTACATCTTTAAAGCTTAAAAGAAAACCTAAGTATGGAGGGCAACATCATCTAGATTATTAATGAATCAAACAAGAAATCAAGAATTAGAAATATAAAAAATAAAATAAGTAAAGTAAATATTAATAACCCTAACAGTAACCGGCTAACCTCACAAGTCAATAGTCGAGAGAGCGAGAGCAGGAGCGAATCGGTACAAAGGAATAATATGTTCGTCAGTTCGACAGTTCGTGAGCAAGAGCGAGAGCAAGAGTGAATCGGTAATCTGTTAGTGTTTGTCAATCGACAGTGGCAATTCCTGAGCGAGAGGGTTTGCCGTTTGCGATTGCGATTGCGATTGAGAGTGAGAGCGTTTACCGTTTGCGATTGAGAGTGTGTGAGCTGTGAGCGACAGAGCGAGGTAGTCAGGTAGGCCGTAGGCGAGGCGAGCGAGAGACGATGAATATGATGGACGTGTGCGCAGACTCACTGGACTGCCTGGTAATTTTTTTAGGCCCAAATCAAACTCAACCTATATAATACATTGGACTTTATAAAATTTGATGTCCTTGGGCTTCATGTTGCCCTGGGCCATCGCCCCTTAGGCTTATGGCCAGAGCCGGCCCTGTTAACGAGACGATTATAATGGTGTAACTTGTTAAAATAAAAATGTATTTTTTAAACATGTTTTAATTGATATATGATTATGTATATTAATTTGATAAATGTTTAAAATGAAACATTTAAAAGTAAAGAACGTAAAGTAAATTAATTAACTAATTATAGGGGTATAAAGTGTAAATTTAAAATTATAATTTAAAAAAAAATCGGTTGTGAGAGGGTGAGTGTATGTGAGGAGAGAGGGTGAAAAAGTGAAAAAATGATATAAATGGTATCTTGGTCATTTAGTATTTTAAGATTTTAAGACTTTTGTTAAATTTACTTTATAAAATAGTTAAATTTGTTTTGTTTGTGATAACCGTGAGTTTCAATCTCAACCACACATCCTAATAATCAATGGTTAAAATTGAAAGGAATCTTAATTAATGTAATTCCAAAAATACATTAGTAACATTTAATGACATAATGTAAAGAAGGGTAAGATGGTCATTTTTTTTAATTTATTGAGCCGGATTTGAGCGTCCTACAAATCCGTTAATATTCTTAATATACACAGAGTTTTCGCATACACATACAGAGATTTGACTCCTAAACAAGAAATGGAGAAGCCCAATCGAGCAAGGGAAAGACCAACATTGGTAGTGGTGGTGGTTTTGCAGACATCGTGTTTGCCAGATGTGATGACAACGACTCTTGGGGTATCACCGGCGAGCTCCGGCTTGCGATTGTATTGAAGGACGGATCTATTGGTGATGATTTTGGGTAGGGTTTTGTCGTTGGTCTAGGTAGGGTTTTGTACATGGGCTTGAAAGGTAGAAAGTTGGAAGAACATATAGATGAGGGTTCTGTTAGCCACCGTAGAGATGTCATCGCCGACGGAGGAAGAGAGATTAAGCAGCTGCAGAAAGAAGCAGCTTAGCGATGGCGACCGCACTCTTTCATAAATGAGGGGACCCTTGGTTGTGGCATCAGACACTCAAAATCACCATTGGCAGTGATAGTGTGTGAACAATGGTGTGCTACATTGTGGTAAATCAATATTAATTATTTTTTGTGAAACATTTCTATTTTAAAAATTAAAATTTAATATTAATTTAGGAATTGACTAACATACCCTTTTAAAATAAATTAAATTGAATAATTAATATATTAAAATGATTTGTTGAGATTAGACCTCACGATTACCACAAATAACTCAATTCTCCCTTGAATGAGTCCATATATATATATATATCTTCTCTATGCTCCCCACTAAAGCACTATTTCTTCACCTTGTTTCATCTTTTTAATTTGTTATTCACAAAATGAAACACACCGTCAAAGACCTTCCAGCCTAGTGGTAAAGGCTTGTGCATGGCATAGTCATGAACCCGAGTTCGAGCCCTGGAAGGGGAGTGTTGGCGACATTTAAGTGGGGCCATGTTTAGCCTCCAAATTTGCCGGGGATTAGTCGGGCTTTGGCCCGGACACCCTTACAAAAAAAAAAAATGAAACACACCGATTTATATATTTTTTTAACACATATTAATCAAATATTTAACATGTTATTTATCATGCACACGTTTCATATAAAAAAAATATACTTACGAATATCAGTTGAGTGGGTGTACGAGAACCCGCTGGATCCACCTTGCATATTAATGAGAATTTGTTAGGCACAACAGATTGACAAATGTTTTTGAAACATTGGATATGGACATGTTGCTCTATTTATACTTGGAAAAAAAATTGTTTGGAAGGTTTACATATTCCCGAATCCACCATTTGTGATGTTTGAATTTTGTATTTTATGAACTCTTGTGTTAAAAAAGGTAGCTATTCACACTGCAAAATCTTATTTTTTTTAGATACGGATGTTTAAATTCATATAAAAAAATGGTTATATATTATCTATACTATCTTATTAAGTAAATTTAGCAAAATTGTTAAAGTTTTAAAATACTAAATGTCCAAAATACTCTTTATACTCACTTTTCACCCCCTCCTCTCCTCACATACACTCATCCCCTCACCTCATAACACGATTTTTTTTTTAAATTTACATTTTATACCCTTATAATTAATTAATTAATTTACTTTATGTTCTTTACTTTAAAATATTTCATTTTAAACTTTTATCAAATTAACATACATAATCCTATATCAATTAAAACATGTCTAAAAAATACATTTTTATTTTAACAAGTTATACCATTATAATCAACTCGTTAATACCTTCGAAATGAGTCCAATATTGAATAGTTTTTGACTTAATTATATTATTATATATTATATATAATGTGAAAAATATTCTTAATATTTACGATTTATATTTTTATAGTTATTTATTTATATATATATCATATATTTTGGGGTTAGGCTGTCCAAATTGCACTGTATAATATGTTTTGAATTAATATGTTCTTGGGTTTTTTTTGAAATATATATATATACATGTATTAATTCAATCTTAATCTGAGTTTCTGGACAAGAAATAGGGTAAGCAGTTGAAATTTCATTTTAAAACCCATTTTTTTTTTGTTTTTTGATGGCTTATGATATGTCAAATTTGTAGTTTTCTTTATTGGTTTTAAGTGTTTATCTTAAAACTCAAGTTTCTTGGTTCTTTGCTCTTGGTGTAAATCGAATACATTTATGGAGTCGTTTAAATATGTTGGATTTTAAACTGTCATACAATTTTTTCCATCGATAGTCTGTAATTGGAACCATAACTCTTATTTATTCAAATTGTATTAATATGTAAAAACCAAGTGTAACCTATATCATCGTTAAATCTTATCTTATAAAACCAGTGGAACTTCAAAATCATTAAAATTCATGGCTCCCGCCGCATTGCATAGGTACACAACTAGTTTAATAAAGAAATAAAATCTTGAACAAAATTGTCTTCATTTTCATGCCGCATTCCTACCTTTAATATATGTATCTATTCTCCTTCTTAACTAAATCAAATATATTTTTTCTTCATAAAAGTAATAATAATTTTAATTTGTGCTTAAATAACCAAATGAGTAAATTAAAAATATCTTCCTAGTGGTTATATGATTTTTTTTATCAGGTTGCTCAAATTAAATAATTGCATGTATTGTCATTGTGATTTCATTTTTGTTATGAATTGAGTTCCTTTTCTTAACGTCGTTAACTTTAGTTCCGGTAAATTGAGGATATTTTGGTCTTTTTATCAAATAAAAAATATATATAGTTTATGTAGTTGTCGAAAAATAAATACAATATCATTTATTTCTAAGAGTAAATTACACAAACATCGTCCCTGTTGTCGAGGCTCTTCCCCCTTCTGCCGTTGGCGACATTTCTCCGTCTTCTTCATCAGTGACCTTCCTCCACTCCAGACTTGCTACTCCAAAGATTTCGCCCCTACCTCTAACACACATATATCTAGGTTCGGTTTCTTCATCCAGGGTTTTCATATTTGGTTTGCATCGCAGTGTTCACGGAGTAGCAAACCCAACCTACTGTTAATCAAGATGGAAGCACCAATTATATCATGAGCAAAATCATCTTATCAAAGAAGTTGATTGGAAATCAGAGAAGATGAAAACACTTAAAGTTGTGGTTTTCGTGGATGTTTGTTGTAAAGGGAGAATTCAGGGCACCAATTGTTCAATACACAAACTGTTTGGTACATACACGAGTGTCAATATCACAAAATGTTTAAAAAGGGATGAACAAAAGAAAAAGAAAAAGAAACCAAATTGTATTCGACTCGTTGAAATAAAAACCTGAGTTTAATAAGAAACATTATATTGAATAGCAATGGGAAAATCTAGTGCATTCTTGGTACAAATCGATATTGAAACAAAATTAGAAATCGTCACTTTAGTAAGTAAAAGTAACAAAATGACCATGTTTCCTTGACTTAACGGGGCAATGATTAGTGGAATCCAATTTGTAACGAAAGTGAACCATGTAATTATCTCGTTTGGAGGACTTGATCCATAATTCTCAATAATTACAGGGGGGAAGTTTGTAATTTACTCTACATAAATAATTTAGGCCTATTGGGCCTTGGGTGAGGTCCAATTCCAAGCCCAGGCCCAGTGGGACATATCATTATTTAGTGTAGTGTTTATAAACTTTATAGTAACCCCCACCCTCCCCAAACCTTTTTCTATTTCAATTTTCTTTCGTCCACCATTATTCTCTGAAAACCCCTGCTCACCACTTCCATGGAAGCTCTTTCTTCAACCTCTCTATTCTTTCCTGCTTTTCAAGAATCATTCCCTAAGCCTGCTTCCTCCCTCGTAATTAACTTATCTCTTCCTAAAACTAAGCTTCTCGCCGCTGTTGCCCGTGAAGTTTCAGGTGACGCCGAAGATGATCAACAACTACATCTTCACAATGTCCTTGATTTTTCTCCTCAACAACCTTCCTCTTCTACTTCTTCGGTATAATTTTTACTTGCATATTTTGTTTTTGCTATTTAGTCGTGTCAATTTGGTATCTGTCAGAAGCTTCCACTGATTTTCGCATGTCCACGCTTCGTTTTATTAAACTTGGTTTACTTGCCTTACTGGTGAAAAAGGGTCGATTGATAGCGGTTTTATCCACCATGAATGTGTAATTTGCCTTTTAAATATCACAACTACGAAGCATTAAAGTAGTTTGAGTTTGGAAGATCATAATTACGAGTAATTAACTTTAAAGGAACAAAATTTAGGGATCAAAAAAATTGGTCAGAAAGTAATAAATCGTTGTTGTAAAGAATCCTGACGCAACACTATTTTAGACCTTAAGTTGTACTCCTTACAAACCGTTCTGTTTGAGTCTCTCTCTAGAAGGTTGGCAGAAAACTATTTTAAATTTATTCATGATTTCATCCGTCCTTCAATTATCGTGTTTTTGGTTGGGTGTTCATTTTGAGAAGCGATAGTTGATGGCCTAGTTCATGAAAAGAGACGCATGTCCTTTTCGCTCGTATGAATTAAGCTATTTATGTCCCTTATCTTATTTTCAAGTTCTTACTTTTTTATTTCCGCATTTTTAGCAAGCTTTATTATTTCTTTTCTCACACTTTGCACAACCGAAACAATCGCTCTGTCAGCATACATCCGACCCCAGACCACACCTTCGGGTGGGACATGCCGGGTTTGTTTGGTTTTTTTTGGTGTAAACAATGGATAAACTTACGATAAATCGATAACGATGAGATGAATGAAAAGCACAAGTTTGATGTGATGTAGCTTATGAATGGACACATCAATGTTTTGATGAAATCTTTCATGTTATGAAGGGCTTGGATAAGAAATCAGATCTTGTGACATCTCCTTCGGAAACACATGGAGTAGGAACTGGAGGAGGCACCAAGGCTGGTCTTTTCAGAACCCCAATATCTGGGGGAGTGCAGAGTGCAACCTCTGTTCATGACTTACCTAGACCAGCCTTGGCAGTCCGCAATCTGATGGAACAGGTATACAAATATTCATAAGCATTTTTTTTGACTTATTATCATGATTTTAGTCATATCATTGACTTTAAATTCAGTTTTTGCATTAGAAAGTTCTAATCTTTTTCGCTATATCTAACTTAAGGCTAGGTTTGCTCACCTGTCTACTTCAATGTCTCGGATGCACCAACGAAGCAAAGGATACCCATTTGGTTCACTAGTAGATTTTGCACCAGATGCAATGGGACGTAAGTTTCCAATTCATTGACCATGATTAGTTGATTAACGTTCATCACTTTCTCTTAGATCTTTTTCACCATGAAATTTTTGTACGAGTAATCATCTGTCTTTCTACACAATCAGTTTTGAAAGACGAAAAGAATCCGACTGTGGTGGTATCACTGTTTCTCTTTATTTTAAGAACCGAGATAAAAGTAACAGTTGACAATATCTTTTGAATTTGATTGAGTTGAAATATTCGAGACTAGAATTCTTACATCTCTTTTCATATTTGATTTCCAGATCCAATATTTTCTTTTTCACACTTGGGTATCCACACAAGAAATCTCTTAGCCGATCCAAGGTGTACATTGGTCGTTCAGGTTAGTATATATTTTGCACTGCACACATGAATGAACTTTAAGATGGTGCCTTCTGCAAATATACCTCTTACTGGTGGTTCTCTTTTCAGATACCTGGATGGAGCGGCTTATCGAATGCAAGGGTTACAATTTTTGGTGATGTTTACCCTCTTGCGGAAGATCAACAGGTGGTTCATCTTCAAACATATAAAACTTTATTTAGGAATTACTGTTATTGATGCTAAGGGTGTGACCAGGGATATGGTTTTTTGTTATCAAAATATATACCCTTGATAATGCGTTCATCTAGTCAATCATATGATTGCCATCTGTTGCAAATTTCTTCTCTCTGGCCCATTATAATTGGTTGGCATGTCAATAGTGTAATTTTGTTTGTGTGGTAAATATTCAACACTGTTGGTGGCATTGTTGGTTTTGTGTTGCAGGAATGGGCACATAAGCAGTATATAGCAAAACATCAACAGGGGCCTTCGCAGCAATGGGGAAACTTTTACTACTTTAGGATGCAGAATATAAGGTTTATTTTCTATGTATAAGCTTATTGCAGTGATTTGCTTTTAGGTTTATTTATTTTAATGGACGGACTTCCATTTTTCGGGAACTCCATTGTTGTCTGCCTTGCACAATTACTTATTGTTGCTTGAGGATATGCAATAACCATTGCAGCTCTTGTGCGTTTTCTGAACTGAAGTAGATCCTTATTGCATTCAAAGCCTTGCATGTACTCTACATGCACACACGTACATATAATATATATATATATATATATATACACACACATATGCATATATGCATATGGATGTAATTACAAGGACCAGTGGAAGCCAACAACACAAGAGATTGAAGCCATAATTTTAACATGGGAAAACCCTCTAAAATAGAGGATTATCTCTTTTGTCTCCAAAGACCACACAGTCCATGAAAGAAACAATGATTAAAGGAGAAATATCGTTCTTGATCTGTAAACCCAAATTACACCTGTTTTTCCAGCAATAAAACTCCCCGAATATTTCCAGCAATAAAACCGCCGCAACATACAAACACAGTCAAGACTAAGTTAATGAGGGTGTTTTAGCCTAATATAATTTGTAATCGGTTGGCTACTTGTTAGTGAGTTGGAAGGTGCTAGAAGGTCCTGGTTAATTGATAACTCTAGTATATATAGTTGTGTCCTGTATTCAGTTTGAAGATATTAATTCCAATTTTCACTCCTCACAAACTTCTCTCATCCATATTACATACAACATGATGCAATGTGAGTCTAGACACCCCCATATATATATGTATGTATATGAGACGTCTCTCCACACCATAATATATAGGGAATACACATGCTTCTGTCCAGGTTCATCAACTCTATTCCATGTCCTCTGAAAACTTTGACCTGCTTATGTTATCAACTTTTTTGTTAGTTTAAACTATATTTATTATGGCTGATTCCAATTATGTTGAATTAAGGGAAAAAAGGTTGACCCCTTGTAATACTATGATCTCTGTGAGCCAACATTCTTATCCCCTGTTTTAGAAGTCAAGAACCTTGTTTGTTATTTCAATATTATCTATGATTATGCTTGTTGAAAGATTATCAAAACCAAGGAATTCACATTGGTATATTTCTTGGAAGCAGTGATATATATTTTATTGGAGGTTTTGGCACTGTTGCTTGGGTTAATGTCAAGGAATATGAAGCTCTTCAACCTGATGAGATTGCTGTTAATGGCGGTGAGCAGAACCTGAAGGTGAGGGTTTGAATTATTGCCAGTTTTATGTTGGTATAATCATTGCCTTTTATATCAGAAGAAATTATTTAAATTCATGGCACAGGAGTTGAATGCTATATTTTCCAAACCCCTAAAAGAACTACTATCGTTGGAGAGTGAAGTGGATGATGCTTCGTTGATATCAATAGACAGCAAGGGGACAGATATTCGTGTGCGTCAAGGTGCACAGGTATGAAACTTATAAGAAACCAGACATTAAATTTGATATATATATATATATATATATATAGGGTCAGGTTCAGGGTACGTGTATACACATGTGCATAGTGTTCAGATGAATGGTTTTCCCTTGAACCTACCTCTCTCTCTCTCTATATATATATATATATCCATCTTTATTTGTTGTATATGGCCTAAACCTCTCGACATCTTTGCAGTTTAACATTCAGAGGTTGGTATTTGAAGAATGGGATGGGATTAAAACGGTGGAGGAAGCGAAAGCAGCACTGTGGAAGTTGATAAAGAGAGGCGGTGTGTACAGGGTGCACAAGTAAGAAAGAAAGGTGGTTTTTAGTTGGGAGGTATAAAAACTTGTCTCCCCTGAATGCTTGTGTTTTACTACAATACAACAACAGTTAACATGGAGACTTAGTTGGGATTTGGATTTGGATTAGGAGTTTTTGTTTTTGATATTTAATAAAACAACAATTTATTTTAATAATATTGGCCTGGAAGAGGGTGTTATGTTTTACATTAATCAAGGGCAGCAGGCAGGAAGTAATCAACAAGAATGGGGATGTGAACCTTGTAAGAGTGAGTATATACCATAAATTGGTTTGGTTGGATGCGAAGATTATTGCATAAATGTTTTATCGATCAAATTCACTTTTTCAATCGAATTCCCATTCTATCTAAAATTTATGCATTCATTCATGTAAACTCGATTTTCAGATTGATAAAAAAAGGAAAAAAATCTTTACTCAAATTGGGTAAGGATCCACGTTTATGTGTAAAGGGATTCTTTTTCTTAATCTGAAAATATGTTTTAAGTATGTGTGTAAGCTCCAAGAATCTTTGGTTCCAAAAGCGGTTAAAAAGTGAATTTGGTTGTAGATATCTACCATTTTGGTAAATTTCCGAGTGAAAGGGTGTGTTTGATACAAAGATAGGGTTGTATTCGACCGAACAAATGAGAGAATGGTCAAAGGTTTTAATTTGACATCTGTAGTTTAGTAATGTTGTTTTATCTTCATGATTTTGTTTGTATTATCTGGTATTTTTTCGCATACCGAATGATTCCTGAATGGTGGCTGAGTAACAATTCATTGTTTCCGAAAAATTGAGATTTAAATTTGGTTTATCCGGGAGGTTTTTAACTAATCAAAACTCACTTTTTATTGGTGATTGGGTTGAGTAAAATGTAAATATTTTACTGATATATGAAGTGCTTGTAAATTTAACTTTCTCATTATCAAACAATTATTTTTGTTAAAAGGTTGTTTGTTTATCTCTTAATAGTTTCATTAAAAGACAATCTTTAAATCGTTAAGAGGTGAATATCATGATAGCTTTTTAACCATTATGTATCAAACTATTCAACAACAAGGAATCACAATGAGTTAAATAACAAATTTTGTTAAATTGTTTATTTAAAATATAAAACAAAAACAAAAACAATAGCTAATACAAACAACGACTGTATTATTTGTATAAAAATTAAAATATATAAAAAAAATAATAGTATTCCCGAATTAGAAAAAAATAACCAAATAAAATATTTTTATTCGATTAGCTTCAATTTAATTGTGTTATTCGGTTACCTTTTAATAAATAAATTATCTAATCTAATATATATATATATATATTTATTTATTTATTTTTGTTGCATCGAAAGTTTTTCAACCATACAGAGACCAAGAGATAAAAAAAAATGTATTTAATAATATAATTAATATGAAGAGGTCAATGATCGAATCTTATAAAAGGGTGAGGAAAGTTCTAGGAATATTTATTCTATTTTGTGGTATATAATTATTATATATTTGAAAGAAAATATAATTAATTTTGAAAGAAAATATAATTAATTTCGAAATCTTAATAATATTTTAAAGTTATGTTAAATTTTTTTCTAGTTTATATAACAAATCAAGATGTTATAAAATAACATAAAATCTATGAAGATCATCGTCTTTTATTTTGAAAGATAACATATATTAATTAACAAAGGAGAAGAAGAAAGATCAAGCTTTTATAACATAAACAAAGATTACACATACACCAATTCGTAAAAAAACGATACAAAACAACCAAAATAAAATGAGGAAGCAACAAACCCAACATTGTTTTTGGTAACCCTAATTATAATTTTGTATTCGGCTTCTTCTCAATTTCAATCTTAAGAAAAAATTATTAGTTGTAACCATTTTTAATCATATGTTAATATAAATCTAGAAAGTGGAATATTAAATACTAATGCTTATATTGTTTCTTCATCATCTCTTTCTCGTTCAAACACAATCCAGATTCCAGAGCTCTAAGCGCATTCTGCAATGGATGGTCCCTTGGGAGTAGGCCAATCCCAGCCGCAACAGCAACAGCAACAGCAACAGCAACAGCAACAGCAACCAGAACAACCACCCCCGGCCAAGGTTGTGGAGAGGCTCAACCCTGCCGTACAACAGCAGCTCAACCTAGAATCCGTCAAGACTAGAGCCATCAGCCTCTTTAAAGCCATCTCTCGCATCCTTGAAGATTTCGATCTCATTGCCCGCACCAATTCCGTACCCAAATGGTTAGTTTCTCCGATTACACATCTTCAATTGAATTCCCACATTATAACCTCTTCTTCGAATCTAACAAAGCTTCAAAGCCCCACATCTTTTGAATTTTAAACTAAAATTTGCTGACCTTTTCTTTGGGTGCACCAGGCAAGATGTACTAGGTCAATTTTCTATGGTAAACCTTGAGCTCTATAACATTGTCGAAGATATTAAGAAGGTTTCAAAGGCTTTTGTTGTTCATCCAAAGAATGTCAATGCTGAAAATGCTGCCAGTAAGAATTTATGTTTCATAAACCAGCATAATCTTGCCCATTCTTTGCATCTTTAAATATAATCTTATGCCTGAGAATCTGGATTGATCTCCTGAATATAATGTCAAAATGCTTTTATATCCCAGGATCCTCGGTGGCATAGTAGTGAAACTTTGTATAGTATCGAAATTGAAGATGAAATTAATGATTTCTACTTCCATTGTAGTTTTGCCTGTTATGATTTCATCAAAACTATTGCCTGAGATAGAAGCGGATGACAATTCCAAGCGAGAGCAGTTACTCTATGCAATGCAGAATCTGTCTGTACCCTCACAGATTGAAAAGTTAAAGGTAATATATATACACACACACACACACAAAGGATCGTGTGAGAATAGGAGTCAAGGTGAGAATGGTAAGAAGGGATCCAGACCCTTGATCACTTTTAATATCACTCCCACCCTATGAATTATGCTTGATACAAGAATTGATCCAATGCATCTCGGTACATCTCATCTTGGTGATCTTCAATTTGGATTGATCCAATGGTGGAGATCCCTTCTCATCATAACTTTCATTCTCACGAGAACCCAACCCTATATATATATATATATATATATATATATATATATATATATATGGTGTTGCTGCATAAATGCGATCACCTTCTATTTCCTATAACCTTTCATATGCACCATTATGTCTTTTGCAGGCTAGAATTGACATGATCGGAGCAGCTTGTGAAAGTGCTGAAAAAGTCATTGCTGATACTCGGAAAACCTACTTTGGCACTCGACAGGGGCCCACGAATATCCTGACTTTAGATAAGGCACAAGCTGCAAAGATTCAGGAACAGGAAAATTTATTGAGACATGCTGTTAATCATGGACAAGGTGTTCCTTTAGAGTGCTACTCCTGATAATTTTTCCTATAGCAATTAATGCTTTCATTCATCTCTTTACCGCTCCTCAAGTTCCTGCGTTCTCTCAATTGTAATATGCGACTTGAGACTCTTATGGCATTATTTCTTCTGTTGCACCTGAATTGGTGGTCATTGAGTTTAATATCCTAAGACAGGTTTGACTCATCAACGCTTTAGAATGTTGCAGATTGGTGTTCTTATGTGAGATAACCTACATTTGAGTTGTGACTTAACCAACACATTGATATGATTAGTTGAGATATAGAACACGCCTCACTCATTCGAACTCTCTACGTTAACGCCCATGCCAAATTGTATTATTCGTGAATAATTTGTTCCTATTCTGACTTGATGAATCTTCAGTTAATAATTTTGTGGTATGCCACTCTCCTGAAGATTTAGAGCACAGTTGCATAGTTTTGGGTTGGAGTTAAGTCACTGATTAATCTAAGCACTTAAAGAATTTTGATTATGTAGTAGTTTAGGGAACATAACTAAATATTTTCCATTTATACAATCACAAAGTAAAAAGAGATGAGCTTCATGATGTCTGAAAGAGGATGATGCTGCATAAATATGCATGGAATTGTATGAGAAACTTTGCACTAATTGAGCATGGTTTCGTACTTGTTAGGTGCCTTGTGAAGAGGACTTTATTAAGCTCACTTGGTTAGAAAACTCATCCCAGCATTTGTGCTACATAATCCTTACACGTTGGATGGCTAGAATGGTTATTTTTATGACAATAACTCACGTTAAATAGATATATCAATAATAACTACTACCCACATGAAAAAGGAGCTTTTAGAATAATAAATCATGTGAAGGAGCTACTTGTCATTCTTGTGCTTGTACTTCTATGATTTATGATGATCTTTTTTTTTACAATAATAAAATGTGAGAGAAAGAAAGTCATATCTAGTTGTTGTAAACTATAAAGTTGCAAGTGCTTCCATTTTTCATCCGGCCCTCGATCAGGATTGTTGGTTTGAGATCCCATAATTTATTCTTCTTGTAGGCTTGCGTATACCCATGGACCAAAGACAGATCACATCAGCACTTCCTGCTCATCTGGTGGATGTGCTCCCAGTAGGTGACAGTGTCCAGACTATTTCTGAGTCATCTGGTATGCACTTCAAAAACAAAGGATTGATAAAGCTGTAGGGTACTATCGAGCGTCCATCCTCTTGACAATAAGGTGTTGTTTCTTTTAACAGGAATGTACCTGAAGAATACTCCTCCCATGTCTTCAAATGCTGTAAACAACCAAGGAACGTTGTTGCAGGTTAGATAATCCTAAATTCCTAATGTCATTGAGGGAAGAAAGTTTCGTTACCATTTGCCATGTCCAAATAAATTCATAAGTAGAGCTGGTTTGCAATTTAGTTCTATTTCTAATTTCTTTCTTACTTTTATGTGTCATTCATGCTTTCATCTCCTTGTTATGGGTATGATTTTCTTTGTTCTTTTTCTGTTTGAAATTATTCACATCAGGATTTTCTTTCAACAACTCATTTAACAAAAACTATAAGGCATCTCAACGTTGAATTGTAAATTTGCAATGCTCCCTCCTTTGTAGGCTTCAAAAACTTTCAGCAATTAGATTGTGATTATGGTCACAGGAACTTTACTCGGCTCAAAAGGGTACTGACATAAGTTCCTAGACTTTAGAGGTTGAGACAAACAGCTTATGTAAGAGATGTTATTTATTTTCCATCATTGCATATTGGAACAAGGGAATTTATATCGTGATATAAGGTTCTTGCCAATGTGCTTGTAGTTGGTTATATCATCATTTCTCTTGATATCTGATCTATCTTTCTCAGCCTTCAACTTCTTTCAGCAGGCCTTTGAGTGCTTCCAAGGGATATATCCTGACTTCATCACTGTTCAACTCTAGCTCTCATATGTGCTTAGACAGTTAGACTTCACTAAGTTTCCACTGCGATTCTATGATGGTTCTTGAAGAGCATCTTCTTCTCTTCCGCCAATGGTTTAGTTTCTATTCACCATATTTTTCCTGAAGACTTTGTTTAATATGTTACTATTGAGATCATACAGAAAATGTAATAGTAGAGTACCAAGCTTCTAGCATTTTAAGCTGCCTTATTTGATTGATATAATGACCTTAGGAAGCTATTATCCCTGTCTAAATCTTGATACAGCCAGAGCTCAAGCAGGTGTCTTGGAGTCCCACAATGTCTAGACTTGGACCATTTCTCCTCTGTATACGTTGGAACCTCCCTTCTCTCCTCAAGGACTCTTTTGGAGAGTAATCTGATTGGGTTCCACATATTCTCACATGGTATCTGAGCCAAGGTCTACCTCTCTAGGGACTCGACACTTTTGGCAATCAATATTTATATAGCCCCCTCTTGACCCTTTCACACAATCAGTGCCCGTCTAGCCTCCTTTGAAAGGGATGTGTTGGAGTCCCACATCGGCTAGACTTGGACCATTTCTCCTCTATAGATGTTGGAACCTCCCTTCTCTCCTCAAGGGCTCTTAATCTGATGGGGTTTCACATATTTTTAGGAGGTGTATGCTTTCTTTATTATCATTCTTTGTTTCTTCACCAATAAGGTCCATCATCTCTACTCCTTCCCCTGCCAATCTTTTCCCACTATAGCAAACAACATGTTATAAAAATATTCTGGTATCATCATTTTTCCTTGTAATATATGTCTGTTTCTGTCTTTCTGATGCTGATTGGTTTCAACATTCAGCATTCATTTTCAAGAGATGATCTTTGCACTTGCATCTTTTCTCATTCAGTTCCATTTCCATTTAACAATTTTGTCTTGGTGTTGTACATGATAATTATAAAATAGGCTTCTGGTGGACAACTCGTAGGAAGACCAGCTGCTTCCCCTTCTGGTGCCACTGGGGCATCATCCTTCGATAACACAACAACATCTCCGCTGCCATATGCAAACTCACCTAGGTCTGCCACAAACATGATGAATACACCTTCTCCGCAACAACAAACTCAGCAACAACACCAGCAGCAACAGCACCAACAACAAAGGCAGAGGTTGATGCAGTTACCACAGCATCAGCAGCAAATCCTCGCTCAGCAGCTTAGGCAATCTCCGATGACTGGGCTAGGGCAGGTATTGTTACACTATTCAATTTGTATGATCAAGGTTTTAAAAGGCGGAATCGGGCCTCGAGGTGGTCCGAAGCGTAAGCCCCAAGGGGGAAATGTATACACACCAAAATATGTATATATACTACAAAAATATATATACATTTATATAAAACATACATATAATATTAAATTACTAAGAGACGTTGGTTCAGTGGTTCTTGACAGAGGAAAGAGTGAAACTGTGAGATAGGCTGAGAGGGTGTGGAAAAATTGGTTTGCTAGGAGGAAGAGGAAGGGTCAAAGTGAAACCACACTTTTTGATTGAGAGGAGAAAGTACTAGCTTTTTGTGTTTTAAAATATTAAAAGTACACATTGGAGCCATTGGGCTTTGACTTTTAGGTTTTTAAAATAAAAAATAACACACTATAAAGAGAAGTCCTATTTCTGCCATAAAACTTATAAAAAGCCAAAAAACCATTACCAAAGCATATCATCCGAGGCATACGCCTCGACACCCCCTCACGCCTCATTGAACCAAGGTGTAGGCCTTGTCCAGGGTCCAAAAGGCGCCGTGTCAGGTGTGTTTTTGGGTCGCCTCTCCTCGAGGCGTAAGCCTCAAACGATTTTTAAAACCATGAGTATGATCAGGAATCGCTGCATTGGAGACGTTGCATCATTTTTTTTTGTATCATATACTGTCTGTACAGTTGAATTGAATCATATCATGCTTTTGTGTACAAAAACAAATATGAGCTCCTATCTACTTAACCTATGAATCTTTATCTCATCCATACATACCAGGACATGATTTCTAAGTCCGAAATCTCTTTCTTAGATGTAACTTGTAAGTTGCACTTCTCTCAAGAAACGAAAATCAGCATTTATCATAGTTAGTATTTGGAAAATTGTTGAAAGAGTGATACCCAATGGACTCTATGCATGGAATACAACTTGGGGCTACTTGTAAGTCATTCCTTTAAATTCTTCTCACTGAGGCTAGCATTGTAAAGACCATTGGCTTCCGGTTGCCGTTAGAATTATGTGAATTATGTATCTTTGACTTGAGGAGTTACACTAGATAGATTTAACTGTATATATATATATAGCTATAATGTAATCATTTGATACACGCAGAACCAGTTGTCACAATTGCATGATTTGCAGGGTCAGGCTCAACAGAAATATCAGGTGAGAATATTATGTCTTTCGGTTAATATTTTTTATTACATTTGTTCATTCATGTACAACATTTCTAGTAAATTACACAGCCACATAAGTATATAGGCTATTAAAACAAATCTGTGTCTTGTAACATAATAGTTACATGTGTTCATCTCGATGTTTGGAAGGACTCTTTGCGATCTTGTAGGAACGTAGGTTCTTTGCATACACTTCAATCATGCATTTATCACCCAGGTCGACACTCCATGTTTAAATATAAGCTGTTCAATGATCAAAAGTGTGATATAACTCGGAAGAGTGTAATCGGTTGTTGCTATCCTGGCGGAAGTTGTTAGTAATGCTGCAAGATCGGTGCTATTTAGTTGAGTTTATCTCTACGGTTGTTCTCTTTTCAACCTAAGCTATCAAAAATTAGAAAGGCTACCTATTTGAAATAAGCTATCAATCTAAGTCAAGACTTAGAACTTACACACGTAGACCAAACATTTCCATGTGGAAAATGATACTTGGTTCCTTACTATTTTACGACTTGTTAAAGACTATAACACAAGAGAGTGTATACTTGCTTAACTTGTTGCTGTTTTTTGTGCATATACAAACATCCTGAGGTCTAAGAATCTCGTGAACTAGTTTTTGGCACTATTACCAGAAATCAAATCCGGGTCACCCGCGTGATAGGCGGAAATACTTACCACTATACTACGTCTTGAGGTCTAAGAATCTTTTCCTTGTAGTATAGTGGTAAGTATTCCCACCTGTCACGTGGATGATCCATGTTCAATCCCTGACAACGACATCAAAAACTTGTTTAGTAGGTTTAAAAGCTAAAACACTTTTGTATGCACAGAAAAGTTAGTAATAAGTTCACACAACAGTACAGGCATGAACTCTTGTTCTATCATATTTAACCGGTAGTAAAATGGTAAGAAACAAGTATCGTATTCCACGGGTAAAAGTTGTGCTTTATGCATGTGAGTTTCCATCTTGACTTGGATTGATAACTTATTTCAAAAAGGTTGGTATTCTGTTTTCAGACGACTTAGGCTGAAAAGAGAATAAGCAGTAAGAACAATACAACATTGAAGATTGCTCAATAGAATTTTGCAGTACTTATGATGCTACAGATTAGCCAAGAGAGATTTGAGGGATTGATATACATCAAAGCACTTAGCTTAAGGTAAGATAGTATGGATGGAATGATGCTATCCATGTTCCAGAAGTTTGAATGTTCCACTTCTTTTTGGAGTTCTGACTGGTTCCATTTTCATGCCTACAACAATTCATTTTGCTTATAACAATTTCTTGGGGCATAATAGCATGATTACTTATTCTGGGCATACCAGGATGATTAATTAATGACAATCATGCTAATTACTAAAGAAATAATATCCATTCCTTGGTAATTAGCCAAGGAAAGGCAATTATGCAATTTCTTTAGCCAATTATATTCTTTATTAATTAGGAGTTATGCTTAATTTGAGGAGAAACCGTTGGATTTAGATTAAGATTAGGGAGAGAATCTTGCCTTTCTAACATAAGCTATTTTGTTATCCAATCATTGTTTTTGTTAAATAAGTGTTTGGGTTCTAATATGATTTAGCGAATGTAAGCATAGTATCGAGCTTCGCTTTCCCCCTGTATTGATTTCTAGTTTTCTCCCCAGCACATCACTTGCATGTTTAAATGGTAACTTAATTTATTCTTACTGTAATTATCATTCTTTCTTCTCAGCTACATGGTCAAAATCAAATGCAATTTTCTCAGTCGTTGGGGGCCCAGCAATTCCAGGGCAGACAGCTACCATCTGGAGCTATTCAGCATGGCATTGCACAAAGTCAATTGAACCAAGGAAACCAGCTGACTCGTCATTTGAACCAGATGTCTAGCACTGCCAATAGTGCTCTGTTTAATGCTGCACAGGCTACACCAAATAACCAGATGGTCAGTTATTAGTTTCACATTTTGTTTAATCTTTTGCTTTTCACTATGGGTGTTTGAGGATTGTTCTCGACCTTTTATGAATATCATCCGTCAATTCTCATCATTTTTTATGAAACAAGGCCCCACCCTTTGTACTACTCTTAGAAAGATAATCATCTAATGCTACTTGTTAAACACAAATCTTGGTGTCTATTGATACAATTCCCGAGTTTTTTGTTTCACAAGTTGTTTAGCAATCTGCCCTCCAACCACCCTCACCAAAAACAAACAAAATCTAAATAGCACCTCAGGAGAGTAACAATATCATGATGTATGTTGTCGTGTTAGCTTTCTAATGGCTTAAGTACATTATCCCAATATAACTGTCGCTATTGTCCAATGTCAGATTTCGAATATGACGGCTATGATGCCATCACAATCACTTCTGCCTCGGATGCAGGTTAGCTTCTTCATAGCTTCCACTGCCTGGTTATATTTGCATGGGAGATTGACTGAAATAGCCAATGCCATCAACCAAATTCACTTTTTAGTCGCTCTTCAAACCATCTTCACAAATAGCCGGTCTTCACGCATTTGCATAAAGATTGATTTCTAGGAAAAGAAACAAAAAAAAATCCCTACGTAAAAATTTGAATTCTTGCGCAAAAAAACTTTTTTCTTTTTTTAATCTGAAAATCGAGTTTACGCTTTGGCTAAAATGGAAATTCAATTGAAAAAGTGGCTAAGAAGTGAAGTTGGTTGGGGAGATTGGCTATTTTGGTCAATTTCCCTATTCGAGTTGATCATGATAATTGGAAGCATTTTTTCCGTTCTGCAAACTTGCTTCAGATCCTCATCTTGATCCCCATCATTTTAAAATACCCTCTTTTAATTTCTCGACCTTGGTAGCATGGTCTTGTAGAGATCTCCTAGATAGCTTTTCCATTCAATCGTATTTTGCTTATATGAGCTTCTCTTGCTCGTTTTCAATTACATAATCTACCAAGTTGTATTCTGTGTTTTCTAATGGTCTTGTTTTTGTTTATGAATGGCAGTTTGGATTATCTGGTGCCAACCGCACTCTTGGTTCCCAAAATCTTAACGATCAGGGTACATTTAATCCTTCTTTCAAGTTTGCATATAATCTTGTTGGTAGCTTGTTTGATAATCATTTTTGTTCGACAGTGTTCAACATGGGAGCAGCCAATCCTACTACCATGTTGCCTATACAACAGCAGCAGCAGCAGCAGCAGCAACAAGGTGGTTTTGGAAACATGCAACAAAACACCCAGAATCTACAACCTGGTATGGTACCCATGCAGCAGAACCCACAACAGAACCATAATAACTTCCAACAACATAGACAAAACCAACAGTGATCCTAGGCCTGACTTCTGTTGTACAATTTGAATTTTGTTTGTTTCTTTGTTTTTTACATAACAATTATGTGATTGTAACTAAAGTTTCTTTCTGGTGATTAGAAAATAATCTATATTTTAATGATTTCAAATGTCTAAACCCCATTTAAACAAACCAAACTGCGAGCCGCGGTTTGGCATCAACTGACCAAACCAGACCAAAAAAATGTGGACTCGTTTGACCTATCTAGTTTGAGGCTTTAAAATATGAATAAATATAATCTAAGAACTTTAACATCCTAAATTTTTTTAATGGGTAAAATCAGTAAATAACATAACAAAAGTATAAAAAATCCGTAACTTAATAATAATAAATTAGACCTTAAGCTAATTCTTGCCTTTAGCTTACTGCTAATTAGCTATTTTCTGTAAATAATATATCATTTATTTTATAATTTTATAAGTTTTAACCATATGTATATAGTCGTATGGTTTGTCTTTATGAAAATCGAATAGAAACTTTAAAAATTTATATGTAAATTCTTAATTTTCATTTTATCTATATTTTCATAGAATATATCATTAATCATTCTACAACTTTAAAAATTCAAAAAATAATCCATCATTTTTTTGAGACTTTAAAACTTAAAAAGTAACTAATCAATTCTTATTTAAATTTTTGAATATTCAAATAATAATTTCATCAGTTTTCAACAATTTCTAAAAATTCAGATAATAATTCGTCATTTTTAATTAAAAATTCAAATATAAGTTATTTTAAAGTGTATTATGTTTTTTTTATAAAAAAACAATATTGTTATAATAAAAATATATAGAAAATAAATTTTGAAAACATAAGCTTAGAGGTCAATCAAAGCAAGCTTACAACAGAGCAAAAATATCGTCAAACATCGATATAACAAACCACACTTCCACCAAGCTACATGGTTTTGTTTCATTGCATGCGTTGAAGTTAATCTTCAAATAATTTGAGCGGTCAAAAGATCTTGGCTTAGTTTCAGGAAACTATAAATGTCAAATTGCGTACATGTTACGTGTTACCATGTGCACATGAACAAACATATTATTTCAATGGAGGCCAGTCTATTCCACTTGAATCGATTGACGGATTTTTGAGGAAACTTGATTTATCACCGTGTATATCCGTGGAAGATGGTGATATTTGTTGTGATGATGAAGTGCAAATGTTTACTGAGAAATTCAAAAAACAGTTGAGATCAATGAAGTCCAATTTTATAAGAAAAATAAGGGAGATAATCGCGCCTTGGACAACTCGTATTTGTGAATCGACTGTTCATACAATAACTCGTGGTCATCCCTCATTGAAGAGTAAGGTTGTCAAAAAAAGTCGTGTCAACCCACCAACTCAAGAACCTCATAGACATAGTTGTCCAGCCGCCATGAAGATGAATGACCATCTATTCGATATGATTTAATGGAAGAGTTAAACATGTACAAGATAAAATATCTTGAGTTGTATGACATTGAACTATGACATCGACTTTATAACTCTTTGAACTTCTTTGAGCTAGACTCATTTGCACCAAATGAGCGTTGGATAGATGTTTTTGAAACGGGCTTGTTGATTGCTTTAAGATATGATGTGATACTACATTCTTTAACAATTATAGGTAGTCTGACATTCTTCCATGGGCGGACCTGATGTGGTGGCATGGGTGGCACGTGCCACCGTATTATTTCGCCGTCGAAGGGTAAAAAATTTAGGTTTGTTAACGGTGCTACCGTATCGTTTTAGAAGGTGCTACCGTATTTCCCTTAAATCCAAATGGTGCAACTAAAACCAAACAAAACAAAGCCCAAATAACCAAAACCATACTTTTTGTAATTATTTTTGGGTATATATTGACCGTTTTCAAAAGATAAAGACGCGTCAGATACAAGTTTAGGAGTTGTTTATCGGTACTTAGGGCTGTAAACGAACCGAACGAACACGAACGGAGGCTTGTTCATGTTCATTCGTTTAACTTAACCGAATAAACGAACGAACACGAACGGTAAACGAACGAAAATCTGTGTGTTCGTGTTCGTTCGTTTAGAAATAAGGTGTGTTCATTTATGTTCGTTCGTAAACATGCTAAACGAACGAACATAAACGAACGGACTAAACGAACATAAATGAATATTATTTGAATTCAAAGTAAATAAATAAAAGATAATATATTAAACTTAATATATAAACGAACATAAACAAACGAATATAAACGAACGGTAAATGAACGAATGAGACCCTTGTTCATGTTCGTTCGTTTAACTAAACGAACAAAAAAATAGTTCATGTTCGTTCATTTATTAAATAAACGAACTTCCCACCGAACGGTTCACGAACGGTTCGCTGAAGGTTCGGTTCGGTTCGTTTACAGCCCTATCGGTACTATAAACCATATTTTTTATAATTATTTTTAGATGTATATTATACTATATTAATTATATGGTGCCACCGTTTGAAAATTTTTCTGGGCCCGTCCCTGCATTCTTCCCACTTCGATCTAGTCTTCCGCCATAGTATGAACATGTTGTTTTTACAATTGGGTACGTTTACGGTAATCATTACGTCAAAATATCTTTGGTAGAAGGGCATCCGATGTATTTTATCGTGTCAAATTTGGTTTCGTTTCAAATATGATTGCGCAACCGCATGGACTACCCCGTACATGACCCGAATAAATAAGTACAAACAACTGTTATATAGTAATCGTATTACGAAATTTATTTTATTTGATTGAGTTGTAATATTTTCAGAATCTTTATACTTTATTTGTTGATTTATCAATTAACTTATTTTGATGATATTTTTTGCATTAAATTATTTTATCTTTGTAGCTTTAAATATTTATTTAAAATATATATATATATTATTAATTAATTAAAACATTAACAATACAATTATAAAAATTAAAAATAATTTTTTATAGTTATTTGAATTAATTTAGAAATAGTTAGTTCGTAAAAATTTATTATAAAACATAAATTAGAAAACAATGTTGAAAAAAATTATAAAACATAAATTTTTTTATAATTTTTTTAAAATAAAAAAAATTTATTAGTTAACTTTGATCTAAAGGATAGAAAGAGATAAATTTATGATAAAGAGAGATGGATATTTCCTCACCCTTTGATATAAATCCTTGTACGCTAATAATTGCTTTCTTAAAAGGAATAAATATTATCACTAAAAATCTATAATCGCATTGAATACAAACATTAATACTATTACATTTGTTTATTTAAAGAAATAGCAATTATTTGGTGTAATAAATGGAGTAAAACTCTACTTTTCCTAAGAAAAAGGAAAACACATACATGTGATGTCTAGCTTTAATGGACATTAATAAATCGAGTTAGGGGTCACGTTACTTTATCGGATGAATGTGATAACGATCGAGAATCTTGCCCAGTAAATGAGAGCGATAACTCTTATCACGATTAATGCTTACCGGGTAAATTGTTAGATATGATACCGTAAGTGATAAATATTGAATTTTACTGGAATAATCGTTTGATAAACAACCCTTTTGTCTCATTTTCAAAATAAAATTCAAACACGAGGGATGACTTTTTTAACTTGTTAAAGTATAAATCCTATTTTCAAAGAAATCATTAAGGAACGTATGGTTCGCAGATTCTAAAGCAATATGATGGATTTGGAATGTTGAATACCATTGATCAAATTTCATTCACTCGTTTGGTTCATTTTTTTCACGAAAGAAATCTTTAAAATCTTACAAATTTCACAAATAAAGGAATTTAACATTTCTTAAGAACTACATGGTATTTTGATGAAATGAAATTCTCTATTTTCATAATACCAAATATGCCCTTAACTCAATATACCCTAATCTCATAAAACGCAATATGATCATTGTCGACCACCTTCGACCACCGTCAATTTGAATCATCGTCGACCACCGCCGATCTAAACCACCACCGATCTGATCCACCATGGATCTAAACCTTTACCGACCACTGCCATCTGAACCACCGAGGACCACCACCGATTCGAACCACCGTTGATTTAGTAACGTCGTTTGGCTTGTGGTTATATTTAAACCAAATAGATAGATTCCAATTCTTTTAACATATTTCATTTCAAAGTATACCAACCAAACAGTTTCTATAATAATATTCCATTCAAAGTAAAATTGATTTAACAAATTTCATCAAGAATCAACGACCAAAATTGAAGTTTAAGAAGCCAAGTACCAAACGCCACTAAGAACCACTGATCAAAATTGAAGTTTAAGAAGTCAAGTCGTTCCAGCGGGTCTTCGCCTCCACATTCATCTTCTCCACTCCCATTCTACTGTCTGAAGAAATCAAAAATGGGCGTTGCAGAACCAGATTCGAAGAAGAAGGAGATGGTCCATTCTCCCATTCTCACTTACTTTTCCGTCATCACTCTTCTCTCCACCTGCCCTCCTTTTGTCATCCTCCTGTAAGTTTTCGATCTTTCAACTTTTTTCTCTTGATTCCATCGAGATTTCCTTTTTCTTTACTATTTCTCGGATCAGATTTTTGTTCTTTTGCATCTTATGCTGATGCACCATGGATTGATTCATGCATATATAAACGCAAACACACTATATGAAGTGCATGTCGTAATTATTTGCAGATCCTTTCACAATTCTTCAAATTCTTATTTGTTTTGTTCACTGGTTTTGATTCAAATCCACAGCTCCCTACTAAATGAAGGAATATGCATCTGGATCTTGTCTTTTGGGATCCCTCTGTTTGCATGTACTTATGAGATCATGCATCATCCAATTTGCATAGTTTAATGATATTTTTAAGTCTTCTTTTTCCATCTAAGATGCTACTTTGATAAAGATGGAAACCTAAATAAGTCCGCCATGGAGATTTTCACTAAAGTTTTTGTTTCTGTTTGCAGATGGTACACAATGGTATATCTTGATGGTTCTCTACTAAACACATTCAATTATCTCAAGGAGAATGGGTTTGAGGGATTTGTCAACATATGGCCTAAACCTACTGCTATTGCATGGAAGATTATTGGTTGTTATGCCCTTTTTGAAGCTGCACTCCAGCTCTGGTTACCCGGGAGAAGAGTTGAGGGGCCAATATCTCCTACTGGCAATAAGCCTGTTTATAAGGTACCAAACTGAAAAAAATCGACACTAAAATGTTGAGTTGGTATTGAGTTGCAGTGTGTTTGCTTATTGCTTCAAACCATTCACTGGATTTTGATTGACAGCTTATTAGCATCAAATTCGACCTCCAAATGTGTTAAGAATATTTGGTGTTTATGTTCTTGTTGCAGGCTAATGGTGTGGCAGCATATGTGGTGACACTGATTACATATATTAGCCTTTGGTGGTAAGGAATGCATGTACTTTTCTTGTTATGATTTCCAATAAAGCTAGACTTAGAGAGTCTAAGGGTCTGTTCGTTAGCAGCTAAATGAGCCTAATGGGACTCACATCTTATTTGGTCAGCTATAGATGACTGTTTGGTAGTGGCTTAATGACATATGAAGTTGCTTATTCAGTAAGCTTCTAGGGGAGAGCTTTATGCAGAAAGCCAAGTTTTTTCATTTTCCAAACCTGTTCCTCCCACTTAAAAAACACACTCATTCCATTTGTGAAAAAACCCTCGAAACAAAAACCTTCCCAATCTATAGAGATAGCTTTATCCATACAAGACTTAATGGAAAGCCAACCAAACAACCACTCAGAATAACCTTGCAGTCTGCAGCTAATTAATGTATGTTGGATAGATTCATTTCTACATCTTGCTGTTCACTCACAGAAACACACACCAATCGATTCTTAGATCAACTTTCCCCTTTATTGCTCAATATGAAAGTTCACATGATGTATGACATTTCTGGAATGGACCTAAGCGATTATGCAGGCAGGTTTTCCTGCTTTAACCTTTTTGGTCCAACCCACGATGATAGTTGGTTGTTGTGGCTTTATACCTGTTTCCCAACTGAATCTTGGCAACAATCTTTTCTTTTACTTAAGGTCAAGTCGGGATCTTTAACCCAACAGCTGCATATTTTTGTTAAATTTCAGGTTTGGGATATTTAATCCAACAGTTGTTTATGATCATTTGGGAGAAATATATTCTGCGCTCATTTTTGGAAGCTTTGTCTTCTGTGTACTCTTATACATAAAGGTGAGGATCAGTATGGAGCTAAATTATGTAACATTATCATACTGTTTCTATTTTTTCTGACAAATGTGTCCTCTAATATACAGGGTCATCTGGCACCTTCTTCCACTGATTCTGGTTCATCAGGAAACATAATATTCGATTTCTATTGGGTGAGCATCTTGAGTTTGCTGTATCTTATTCTTAACATGCAAACATAAGTCATTCTGTTTATATGAATCAATATCAAGAGATGTACCAAGAATTTGAGAGTGGTGAAAGGGACCTGACACTAGTTTGGTCTCATAATTGGGCCAAAATGTTCTTGTGCTTGTAGTCGCTTACGTTTTTCCACATGGGTTTGGAAGTTTTCTCAACCTGTTTGATCTAACTGAACAGAAATGAAGTCTTCTACTTTATCATCATGGGAGATACATATAGTCAAGTTTGACCCTAATTTATCTTTGCTCAAGCAAATGTTGTTCTCAGTATATCTTATACTTGTTGATCTCATAGGGCATGGAACTCTATCCTCGAATTGGCATGAATTTCGATATCAAAGTTTTCACAAATTGCAGATTTGGGATGATGTCTTGGGCTGTTCTCGCTGTGACCTATGCCATAAAGCAGGTATGCAGTTCATGACCAGTAATTTGAACACCTTAAATTCTTTAGTTGCATTCTATGGATTTTTTTCAGATTACAAGTAAGAATACTACTACCCAATTTGTTTCATTGGTAGTAGGATTTGCGTGTTTATTAAAGTAGATATTGTACCATAAGAACGAATGGCCGTGCTTGTTCAAGAAAGAGAGAGTCCGTTTGACGGATGCCCAATGTTTCCAATTTAGTCCGACTTCGTACCACATGATTTGACACAATACCATCTTGCATTATCTTAATCCAGTATGAAACAAATGGGAAAGTGGCAGATTCTATGCTTGTAAATACTGTGTTGATGTTGGTTTACATCACAAAATTCTTTTGGTGGGAGGCTGGGTACTGGAACACAATGGATATTGCACATGATCGAGGTATATATATTACTGTCATCTTTTTTGTATTGTGGTTTCCGAGTTGTAAGATGTTCTAAAATCTGTATCAATTTTGGCAGCGGGATTTTATATCTGCTGGGGATGCTTGGTTTGGGTTCCTTCGATATATACTTCCCCTGGCATGTACCTTGTCAACCATCCCGTTAATCTTGGAATCCAGGTGCTTTTTGCTTTCAAACTATTTGTTTCTTTATAAATGGAAATTCTGAACCATTTGGCTTTGTGGAAGAAAAGATCATCTTTTACTGTGCGCTATGCTAGAAACTTAGATTCTTTAATGAGCAATTCACAATTCACTCCAATGGTCTTCCCGACTCCTTTCTCTGTTCCCCATGGATTTGGTTCTTTTTTTCTAATTTTTCTTATTTTCATTTTGTACAGCTTGCCATTTCCATTTTAATAGCAGGCATTCTGTGCATATACATCAATTATGACTGTGATCGACAAAGGCAAGAATTCCGTAGAACAAATGGCAAGTGCTTGGTTTGGGGGAAAGCTCCAAGCAAGGTAAATTGTGGACATCTATTAAAAGTTAGGGTCTGTTTGTAAGCCGCTTGATGAGCTTAATGGGACTCGCAACTTATTCGGTTATCTATACATGACTGTTTGGTAGTGGCTTAATAATATAAAATGTGGCTTACTCAGTAGAGCTTCTAGGGGGAAGCTTTATGCAGAAAGCGAAGTTTTGTACAAACATGCCCCTCCCAACTAAATACACTCTTCTGTTGTCTATTAAAAAACCCTTCCAAAAAAAAATTCCCAATCTATATAGACAAATTAATCATCTCAGACAACTTAATGGCAAAACCAACCAAACACGCATTCATTCTTACTGAATGATGGTTTTTATTTCTTTATATTAATAGTAAGATTTATGTGGTATTCAGATCGTTGCTTCATATACTACAACAACAGGGGAGACCAAGAGCAGCCTTCTCCTGACTTCAGGGTGGTGAGTATCATCTAATAGTGGCTAGATCCAATTTCATCATGATGTTCCTATTGGCATAAGATAAGATGATGTTGTTTCATTGCAGGTGGGGGCTATCTCGTCATTTCCACTACGTACCTGAAATCTTGGCAGCGTTTTTCTGGACAGTACCGGCTCTTTTCAATCATGTAAGTTGAGCATGTTTAGTTTACAGAAAAAAGGGTTGAACGATTGATTTGATGTGGTCTTGGGATTTCGCAGTTTCTTCCATACTTCTATTTTGCGTTTCTCACCATCCTACTGTTTGACCGAGCGAAAAGAGATGATGATAGATGTCGTTCAAAGTAAGCAAACATTCGATCCATGTGATTTGATGTGTTTTGATTTGGATGGAAATGGGAAATAACGATGGAATGCTTTGGGTGCAGGTATGGGAAATATTGGAAGACATATTGTACCAAGGTTCCATATAGGATCATACCAGGGATCTATTGAGATGGAGATGTGTGTTTGATGTATTTTGGCTTGTTGGTATTTGACAAGAGACCTTAATTGTTGAAGTATGTTATGAAATATTTATTAGGCTTTTTAATTGTTGGCTAAAAAACCATCTTCATTGGGAAGTTGGAGTTCCTAATGAGGCTCTCTATGTCAAATATATATGTTTTATATCATATGTGGGGTTGTTGCTTAATACTTCTATTTCCAACACTTACGAAGATACCTGATTGGATCGAGGTATTACTATTGGAGTGTCTAATCAATCATGTGACTACAATTGTAAACAAAGGCCTAGTCAAGAGTTGCAAAATATAGAAAAAATGGTCGTGCAACATGAAGAACATATACATATAAAGAAAAAAGAAGTACAGTGTGTTGCCACTAGTAACCATCTTACTATATACTATGTTTTTCATACTCCACAGACACGTTTGTTACTTTTTGGAGTTGTAGAATCAACTCTTTTCTATACACCTCTTCACCAGTGATATCAAACTTTAGTTTTCAAATATTTATCGATTACATGACGTCCTTAGAGCATCAACACGGTATTCCGCTCTCATTGCCGTCGAGCATGTACCGAACTAGATGTCGACAATAAACCTTTTCCAATAATATCTCTTTTATACCATGTGTTTATATGAATATACATATATATATATATATATATATATTTTATTTTTTATTTTTTTTGATCTAACAATAATGAAAGGAAAACAAAGTTTAACATCTCAATCCAAGTCAAACTTGATCTAGTGTCGTCAGATATGCCCTACGTGGCCACGCATTAGTGGGCAAAGATCCGGTACATACCTGCGCCCGCGTAGCATAGGATTGGTACCCCCGAAAGAGCCCAATTAACAGATGGAGGAGGATGAAGACAGATTGATCTGATCCACCACCCCACAAACGCCATTCTTCTTCTTCTTACTATTCACGTCTTCCCCTTGGTAGCATCTGTGCAGCACCAATCCTATTCAAACCCTACCTCATCTCTCTCTCAACATGCCGTCTGCTTATGGCGCTCGATTGACCACCTTTGAAGATTCCGAGAAGGAAAGTGAGTGTGGTTACGTTCGCAAGGTGAGACTTTCCGATCTGCTTCTTTCACTCTTCTCCTGTACCTTCTTCGCTATAAAACTCGATGATTCATTAATCTTCGATTTGATTAGATTGGATTTTGTTGGGTTGGGTTTGGAATGGATTGACTCTCTTCAATTTTTGATCTTTGATCTGATCTATCTTGATGCTACCACTAATGACTCACTACACTTCATTGTTTTTGATTCGATTGTTTCCTCATCCACTAATTTCATTCTTAAAAAGAAAAATACAATCGCGCACCATCTGGATTATCGTAATGTATGTACAAGTCTGACATGATTTAACGATTCAGTGGTTTACTCTATGCCAAGGACCAAAGCTTTCAAATTATTTGTTAATCCACTTTACATGTCAATCGGGTACCTTTTTGTTTTTTTTTATACTGGTGATTTAGGTTAAAAGCAAAATCATAATATTCTGATTTTTCTCTGGGATTAAGCTCACGAGAATCATAGATATTGTCTTCACCAAGTTCGCAAAAGTAACTACGAAAAGGTTACTAAACTTTGCTATGGTTTCTTGGATACTTGTGTTATTTTGCTTAACATTCTATGAATTGATCAAATAACCTGTAATCTGAACATGTCAAATGCAAACCGCAAAAGGTTTGTGTTACGAAGGTTGCCTGTTACTTGTTTGCAACACCTAATGTAACAATTGTTATTCTTTTTTCTTGTTTAAGATGACTTTTTTCCAAGCAATTCGAGTAGTTACACTATTTTACGTAGTTGAATGCTAGAAGATAGGTTCCTCTAAAGGCTTAAATTAAATGGTCATAACTATAACAAAAGTACCATGGACATTTTCTTGGTTTTAGATTTTGTACATAATATTATTGGGATATGGCATAAACAGCAACATGGGTGTATGTATTTCATTTAGGACAATTTTTCAACGGATTAAGAGCCTTCGCTGAATGTTGTTCTTAATGATGCTCAATTATAAAGATGTTAAGTGCTGAGTAACTAAAGTTCTTTGATCCTTTAACTGGGTGATATATCTGAACATGTTGCTGTACCAACATGTTACTTATTGTAGGAATTTTATCGGGTATGTCAATTTTTGATAAAATAGTGAGGGCTTTTGTTGTCCAAAAAAGTTCTACTGAGAGGATCTCTCAATTCTTAGATTCTAATGAAGGTCTTATTCATTGAGAGATAAAAGTAATTGATATGGTGTTAAAAGAACAAGCTTCATAGACTAAATCTCTGAATAATCAATAGGTGAGCTCACATATAGGCTCACTGACTTGGTATTTGGCAGGAAATTATATAGAGCTAGTTTATAGTTTTCCCATCATTAATGATGCTCTTAGCAATGATATTGTCTTTGTTTGATGTGTCAGGTTGTCAGTTTTCCTGGGGAATGACTCTCTTGTCCCAAGTACTTGTGTTCTTTCATTTATTTGCTCTTTGTTTTTCTTTTCTGGAGTGTGGGGAGTGGGCATGATTTATCATTTATGCGATATGCTTCTTTGTAGATAACAAAGCTCTATTCTTTTTTGAAGAACACCACAAAAGAACCGTGAGCTTATGTTCTATAGAATCTGGCAGGTATCAGGGCCGGTTGTCATTGCAGATGGAATGGCAGGGGCTGCCATGTATGAACTTGTTCGTGTTGGACACGACAACCTTATTGGCGAGATTATTCGTTTGGAAGGAAATTCTGCTACAATCCAAGGTATTTTACTTTGTTCTATCCTTGAAGTTTCTCTTGACATTGAGTGATACAAACCCTTACTAACCATTGACTGTGTCACACACTCTCTTATGCTTTCTAACCTTTTCTCACCCTTTGGTTAGAATGTTCCAGAAAACTGTAAGTGAAGTTAGGAGGTGTTTACTTCTCTCTTACCGCCTCTTACCAGATAAGGGTCTCTTACTCCATTAGGAGACGATGTGTTTACCAAGCAAAATCAGTTGCTTCTTACCGGCATCCACTGCTTACCGTACCACTTACCCTGTAGGATTTACCTCCAACAAATTTTGGTATGTGCTGTCTGGAGTAGATGCTGTCTGGAAAATGGTTGCTTACCATGTTTTGGGTTAAACACTGACTGGCAGAAAATTACCACCGTAACCCTCTATATGATTCAATGAATGAAATATGGCTGTTTACCAAATGTTATGTATAATTAAGTGCTGGATGATAACGGACCTCTAATTAGGATATCTTTTGATATTTAACGTTGAAACTAGCGTTAGCAGTCTTATAGGATCGTGACATCTAACTAAAGTTGAATGGCAAGTTGTAGGCGATTTCATCGAGGCCTTTTTTAATTTAATAATTCGATTTGTGAGGCAGAATGAAATACATTTATAATAAAAATAGTGTGGCAGAAATGTAGATGTTTAGGTGGATGTATGGATACATGCAGATGGATAGGGTTAAAGATAAGGGTGTTTCCAGAGAAGGTTAGAGATGGCTTCATGGAAACTGAAACTGATGTAACACTTGTTTCGATGGTTTTGTAATCTGCAGCATTGATTGTTATTCGCCATTGAGAAGAAGGAATTTGTAATAGGACTTTAGGAGAGGTAAGGGGGGGCCAATTTTATAAGGCAATTACTTGGTAAAGATTGGAATGAGTGGAATATTTAAGGAATTGATCTAAGCCCAATTTTTTTTTTTACTTTGGTTTAAAAGATTGTTGTGGTTGTCGTGTCTGTCTTGCACCAAATGTCTTTGAGTTGTCTCTGCACATCTTCATATTCACAATATTAAGAACAAAATTGTTAATTGTATTTCAGTTTATGAAGAAACAGCTGGGCTGATGGTGAATGATCCTGTTCTGCGGACACACAAGGTATGTATTTGATTGTTATAGTTTGATCTTATTTGCAGTAACTTCTGCATTTACTTCTTTCGGAAAATAACTTCTGCTTAAATTTCTGGTTTAACTTGCAGCCTCTGTCTGTGGAGTTGGGCCCTGGAATATTGGGGAATATATTTGATGGTATTCAGGTTTGCAAGCTCCCGTTTGCTGTATTTTTGTTTCAACCATATTTGTGCTATATTTGCTTTTCCTTCTTCAAGAGTTACCAACCGCAGTTTCTTTTATTTCTCAACCCATGATTCAGAGGCCTCTTAAGACTATTGCAAAAAGATCAGGTGATGTCTACATTCCTCGTGGTGTATCTGTCCCAGCTCTCGACAAGGATATACTTTGGGAATTCCAGCCTAAAAAACTAGGTGATTATACATTATCCTCTTTTCAGTAGTTTATACTGTATTATGTTGATTGACGAGTGGGTTTGTAGCCTGGTGGTGCCAGTTTTTGTAAATATCTTAAGGATGGGTCATGAAATCTCTATATACCCCTGAACTCTAGAAATTTGTGGATCCTTATGTTCCGAAGTCTGAAGCTGTTTCTGTTATGAAAATTTTATTAATTTCAATCTGTTTTCTGATGTCAGGCGAGGGAGATCTTGTAACAGGTGGAGATCTGTATGCTGTAAGTCATAACATCCCTATTATTTACAAACTTAAAAAAAGTTTTGCCTGTTCATCTGTATCCAGAATCTTTATTTCCCCTAAATTGTTAACTTCTCTTCTCATTTCTCTACAGACTGTGTATGAGAACAGTTTAGTGGAACATCACATTGCTCTACCTCCTGATGCCATGGGAAAGATAACATATGTTGCACCACCTGGTCAATACTCATTGAAGGTTTTTTTATTAAACTTCTTTTACCATCTTGAACATGCCTTTTATAAATTTTAATATTATCATCATGTTCGTATAGTAACTGATTTGGCATCTAGCAGGACTGTTTTTGTGATGATTTTAGCTTCATTGATATATATATATATATATATATATAGTTAAGAATGAAATGCATGACTTATCTGTAGGATATCAGCAATGTTGTGTTCTAGGATGTCTATAGCTCTATAAGAGGAATAGAAGATAGTTTATTTTCTGTATAATGTAGATGGTTGACTCATTAAGCCTAAATCCCATCTCTTATGATRTRMMYATRWWAGSYGKKMYATRWMRAWRYAAWWTKMTGSRRRTRRWKKKWMRRSMWKRYMATTWKRTRCTMATYWWKKTYKTGTKRKSTMWSKTTWGWWTRMKDKAWYKSTYTWWKSAWWTWSYYWYMYWYRAAWYWTKRYAWRTGRKYAKWTKRTWKSACYYSWYSTWWYSCWAACRWSWSTMWWSKRMMTYSRSWWMWRWTSMYTTGKKASWARKTWWYWGMYRMWKKSWRATWWTGWRCYWGKSSKMTSMYSAMYAWCARYAWWTTKTTWMTMYRYWKGWCWYTGWCTTKKWGMTWKWRTTYYAARKKKTSRAMMMRAWATWWMCMAWGCYWMAKRWTKYCYWMMWMKWWYYYRWKMYRWWRMKYRMCWTAWSWWRSTYTKSMWTRYMCMTTGCMYTWSWSAKYYMYTRCWTTSKKTRKKWMWTRTWMMSWYTKSRMYTGTWSRTAMWSMWARSCMTGTKGMAYCWRWGMTTSMTGMWGRTAMWMYWMYYYTYACWRRRYMSRKMYYWRTMAYYRSYTYWWKYAWSRWRTATGTTTATTTTGGCTTTCTATCATTGTCAATTTGCTTCTTAATGTGATYCTAATAATMTATTGTATGTATTAGYGTGTTCTTGATGCTCTTTTCCCCTCGGTGCTTGGTGGGACATGTGCCATTCCTGGTGCATTCGGCTGTGGGAAAACTGTTATTAGCCAAGCTCTATCCAAGGTATCTTTGATGTATAGCGGGTTGTCACTCATTTGAAATTTTGAATAGTTAGATGCTGATATTGTTTCCATATTAACTATTTGCCTGTCATCATGCAGTACTCAAATTCGGACACTGTCGTTTATGTTGGTTGTGGAGAGAGAGGAAATGAAATGGCAGAAGTACATCCCACTGAATATAATTCCTTTTGTTTCAGTTGTTGATGAATGCTTGTCTTTGATGTTCTATAATAACTTGGCAGGTTCTCATGGATTTTCCCCAATTGACTATGACATTGCCTGACGGCCGTGAAGAATCTGTCATGAAACGTACTACACTTGTTGCTAACACTTCAAACATGCCTGTGGCCGCTCGTGAGGCTTCAATCTATACAGGTAACAGTGCAGTTTTTCTTGTCAAAAAGATGTTCTATGGAAAGCAAGCTGGACCAGAAAACATGAAAGCTCTTGTATTTGTTGTGTCAACTATTTCCATGAGACATATCTTTACATGTGCCGGTGATAGTGCTTCAGATGAAGGATGGATTGAAGAATAAGTTTTGAATCTAATGTCCAACCTTGACAAATTTTCTGCTTCTTGCTTTTTGGCTCTTGGTTCTTCTGCCATGAGCAGAAGGCTGTCATATCACACATGAGTTTGTATACTGGAAAATGGATGATAATTGGCTTTGGGTTTCTAGTTGTGTGAAGCTTCTAAGTGAGTTGATCAGTAGTCTCTCAGACTACATTAAGTTCTAATTTAATTGTATTTTACTTATACTCTCAGGAATTACCATAGCCGAATACTTCAGAGATATGGGCTACAATGTAAGTATGATGGCAGACTCTACCTCACGTTGGGCAGAAGCATTGCGTGAAATTTCTGGTCGACTGGTACGCATCAAGATCTTGACATTTTAAACTACTCATCTCAGTTTCTGAGAATGTGCATTTTTTTCTCCATTGGTAGGACAATATTTGTTCTCTGTATGTCATAGTAGGGAACCTCAGCTTTCTCTTCTGTAATTCTTTAATTTATGTGATCAAAACTGAAGAATTCTTCTAATTACCAACTGTTGAAGAAAAGATGTTTATGATGATTATTGCCATAAGGCATTAACGTGTAAAAATAGGTGTACTGAAATGCAAATTTAAGTTGGATATAAAAGTTTGGTACCTTAGTTCCTCACCTTTTAAAGTTCTTTTGTGGATCTCGTTTAAGAAAGAAGGATCTTTCTATATCAAATAACTTCACCAGTGTTCCCTTGCTTTGTCAAACGTTAGTAGCTTTAGTTGATTTTGATTCTATCTTGGAATGTTGTTTCTAGGTTTTCCTGCCCTTCAAGTTGTGCTTTGCTGTTGTTCTAGCAGCAAGATTTTGCCGTTGTGTCATGGAACTAATTTTTTGCCTTCTTTTGTTCAGGCAGAAATGCCTGCTGATAGCGGTTATCCTGCTTATCTAGCAGCACGTCTGGCATCCTTCTATGAGCGTGCTGGTAAAGTAAAGTGTCTTGGTGGACCAGAACGTAACGGTAGTGTCACAATCGTTGGTGCTGTATCTCCTCCTGGAGGAGATTTCTCTGATCCTGTTACATCCGCTACTCTCAGCATTGTTCAGGTATTTGTTGTAAATGTTATATCTTTTCAGTTTGTTCTTTAAATTTGAATGACGAGGCATATTTATGTTGCTGCATCTATTAAACAAATCTACATCTGGGTAAACCTAGTCCTTCGCTAGCAAATCATTATTACTTATAGCTGTGTTGTTGGTGAATTTTTAATAGGAGTACTGGCTGGTTGTATGATTTGTTGTCATAAGCTATTGCCCAAAGCCTCAAAAGTTATATCTTCTCTATGCTAAGTTGCTAACATATGCATTGCACATTTTCTCAGGTTTTCTGGGGTTTAGATAAGAAGCTTGCACAGAGGAAACATTTTCCTTCAGTTAACTGGCTTATCTCCTACTCAAAGTACTCAACGGTGCGTTGTTGATATGAACCCATGTATGCTGTGCATATTAAATGTGTACACATATACATCAGTTCTCACTTTTGCACCTCATTATATTTTCGTTCCTACTGACGAAATATTACTTGTTCAGGCTCTGGAATCATTCTATGAGAAGTTCGATTCGGATTTCATTGACATTAGGACAAAAGCTCGTGAGGTGCTGCAGAGAGAAGATGATCTGAATGAAATTGTCCAGGTTTGTTGCTTTTCACTGTTCCAACTTTTATGTTGTTTGCTTAAATTTGGAATCAAGTTTCATGATGTGATTTCATGATATCAAATGAGAATTTTGCTCACACCTTAGAAGTCCGAACTATGTAGAATAATACATGTCCTTAGTAATGTATGATCTGTATGGATTCTCATTGACATTCTCACCGGACATAGATTAATATAAAAGATCACACAGAAAATATCTACCTATAAGTGTGAAACTAGGTACCACATTGGAGTTACACTCATTTGATTAGTTAAGATTGTTGATTGTAACGGACATTATGGAAGAATTGTAGAATTGAAGTTGATTTCCTGTTGGACAACCACAAAAAGGATGTAAATGTTGGTAAAAGAATTTGAAAAATCCAGAAGACAGTAAAAAGCCTTGATTTATGATGGAAGAGAGTATTTTTTGCAAAGTTGAACGTGTGGATCGGTTTTTTTGGTCACGCGATTGGATCTTGCAAGTTGATTGATAAGGGATCAGATGATGGAATCCACCTCTGGCAGCATGAACATAAAATTAGCTAGCTTTTGTCTTTAGCAGATACTATACACTGCTCTTTATGGATTGGTTTAATTGCTGAAGGATATTGTGGTTGTTTCAGCTTGTGGGGAAAGATGCCTTGGCTGAAACCGATAAAATTACCTTAGAGACTGCAAAACTTTTGAGGGAAGACTATCTTGCTCAAAACGCATTCACACCGTAAGTAACCTCAATTTTCTTGCACCAACTTATTTAACTATATGCTTTTCAAACTTGTATTGTGACATTTTGTTGTTGTGACAGATATGATAAATTCTGCCCCTTCTACAAGTCTGTATGGATGATGCGCAATATTATCCATTTCTATAATTTAGCCAATCAGGTGGGCTATCATCGGTTTTGTTATGCTTCTTTTAGGTCTCAGACTGTCATCTTAGTTTTGTTGATGTTCTTAAAATAGTTGCATGTCTTCTTTTTTTTCAAAAATATTTCGCAATGATTATAGTCCTCGGTATCTTTATTTATATTTTGAGGTATCTTTACATTTTATAAAGAATCTTGAGTGAACAAACTTATATAGGTGTGAATTTGGATGGAAGCTTACACATACAAAACATAATTGGTGAATTTGACTTTACAGGCTGTGGAGCGAGGAGCGGGCATGGATGGGCAGAAGATCACTTACACGCTGATCAAACATCGGTTGGGTGATCTGTTTTACCGCTTAGTGTAAGTGAACGTGAAGTTGTGTCCATTAAATGTTGAGGATGGTTTAGCGGTCTAATCTGGCAATTGAATGATAACAGGTCTCAGAAGTTTGAAGATCCAGCTGAAGGGGAGGATGTTCTTATTGGGAAATTTAAGAAGTTAAACGAAGATCTTACTTCTGGTTTCCGTAACCTTGAGGATGAAACTCGGTAGATGGAGAATGGGCGTAATTAAATGATCTGAAGATGAAACGGAGTAGCACATTTTCATCTGTCTGTCATCTCAAGAGCCAGTGCCGGAAGGAAGGAAGGAAGGAAATGAGATTGTTGTTAGTTGTTTGATTGATTTGTTATTTCAGAGGGTGGTTGATGATTGTTGAATATCATTTGTGTCGTTTTAGCAGCTGCCTATAATTATTATTATTATTTCTGCAGGCATTTTGTGTCTTGTTGTTGAGAGTTGGAAATAAGACTGCAGTATGTAGCCATTTTGTGTCGAACAACTACTCTCCGAACCTATTATTATTTTTACGTGTTGAATGGAATAAGTAAAGGGTTCATGTTTTTGGTCGTATGGTTTGGAATTTGGATGTACATTTGTTAATACTACATTCACATTCTTCTTTACCAATCCATCATAGAACTTAATAAATGATCATGTAGTGAAAGCAAGCACATTACCAATCCAATGCTAAAAACCTTGATTCTTACCTTGAAGTTGGAGTGATGTGACAATCATTATTCGCTCGTAAAAAGGTTGGTTATTGAGTTGTTAAATTTTTTTTAAGGTTTCTAACAGCAACGATAAATCCCTTTTAACCAGATATAAAACGTAGGTTTGAGATTGTTTAAAGTTGTATATTTGTAAGTTTTGGTAGATTCTATGAATGCAATTGAAGATAATTTAGTTTATTGAAAGAAAAAGAAAAAAGGGACTTCAATTTGTTAGTTTTTTTTTTTTTTTAATGTGTCGTCGTTGGCGACAAGACAACTACTTCTCTTCCAATCCTTTCCAAAGGAAGGAGCAATTTAGTTTTCATTCCAATTGTCTGCCGCCATGGATCAACTCAACACCAACAACGCTGAAAACGAGGAGCTTCTCGGAAGGAAGAGAAGAAAGGAGTTAGGATCAGTGGTTATAGGCAAAGGGAAGCCATTGATAGTCGGGATGTGTGCTACTTTGGTCTACTACCATTGCGCATATCGTAATTCAAGCATCGTATCACTCCTTTCCGACGTCTTCATCGTCCTCCTTTGTTCCCTCGCCATCCTCGGCCTCCTTTTCCGCCAGATGAACATCCAGTACGACGTTTTCTGCTTTCTCATTCATCTAATTGTTAGATTGATTTCCTTCATTCGGATCATCTAACTGTTAGATTGATTTCCTTCATTCGGATCATCTAATTGTTAGATTAAATATCGCCCTAGGCTATTATCACATAACTTTCTCCATCCTGGTATGCGTATTGGATCCATTCCCCTATACCTATTACTTAAGATCGCACTATGCTTATTGATTGTCCTCTGATATTTGCAGAGTGCCTGTGGATCCCCTGGAATGGCAGATATCTCAGGATACTGCTAACAGCCTCTTTGCGTGCTTGGCTAATACTGTAGGTGCAGCTGAATCTGTTCTCAGGGTTGCTGCAACCGGCCATGACAAGCGCCTCTTTCTAAAGGTTATCATTCAACATCCTTGTTTTGTTTCGCTTCACCTACTAGTCCAAAACTCCCTGGTCGCTGCAATTACAATTTTTCTTATTTATTACACGAGGATTATTGTGTTCTGCCTCAAATGATGGTCATGTAAAGGCTACCCCAGTAATTGGTCTTAAGACAATAAAGAGAAACCGAATGAAATGCTTTCTGAGATACTCCTCAGTGTGCTCTTAAAATATGCAATACCTGTGAGATCCTTGGCCAAAACTTTATGTAGCATTCTCCATCATTGCAGAAATTATTTGCTCAAGTTTAATCAGATTAACAGAAATGTGAGTTAATTTGCTGATTTTACATGTATGTAAAGGGAAGATCTTACAGGTTAACCGTTGCTTGATAATTTAGGAAGCCATGTGCTTAGCATGTGTAAAAGGGATATGATTATCATCCTCTTTGTGACATGTTTAGAGATAAATGATGTGTGGTCTGTGGTTAAATCGATGTTGTTAAGTAGCCAGAATTGCTAGAAATCATGATAAAGATATTTGGAAATGGTATAAGCAGGACTTACTTACCTACGCCTCCGGATGCGGCCGCCGGACAACTGCCCAATGCTGGCGTTGTGCCAGAAGAAGAAGGGCCGGTGGTGGAAGCTTATCCTTATTTGGATAAATGCCATGTCAGGCGCACCTACAGAATCGGAACAGACCAATTACCAGATCCATCAGAGGTTTAAAGAGGTAGTGATTCTAGGACTAGAGAGAAGTTTAAGTCGACCAATGTGATAGGGAAATAGGAAGTGGATATAAACTAGTTGTAAACTACATTGAAAACAATTGATATGCCTTTGAAAAATCAACATTTACATTACTAAAATTCAAATTATCATGCCCACTTGTACAGTAAACCATTGTTATAGTTAAGTTGATATGGTGGCCATTGCCCTTCATTTTAGCCAATAAAGCACACAATCATAAAACATATGAAGTCTATGACTAAACAGGAAGTCTTTAATTATAAATGGATGAAGCTCGCATTGTTGATTAGATTTCACCTTTTTTCTGCATCTGGATTTGTTATCAAATTAAGAAATTATTTAGTTTGATGGAGTTATGATACTTCATGCTCACGTTTTTGTTATCTGTTGTAATTGTTGGGTGATCCTATACATGTTATATTAGTGTACTTAATTTCCTTCTATCTAATAAGAGCCTAACTAGTGGTCTTAAAAGAAAAACCAATCAAAGGAGTTGACTGCAGGTATAGGCCAGTTTTTGCATTAACATTTCCTTTCTCTACTCCCTCACCTTTTGGGTGTCATATTAGGAAACTAGAACAGATAGAATGGGAACACTTGTTTTCTGTGTTGAATAGATATTTTTGCTGTCTTTTGTCATTTTCTTTTCTTGACTGCGTTCTGCTATTTTTCTGCCTTTTCTCTAGAAAGATTATTAGACATCAATAATAACGGTAGTCTTGTTCATAATTCATAATAGGTGGTTGTCATTCTCTATATGCTATCAGCTTTGGGAAGATGGGTCTCAGGTGTTACTGTTGCTTATGCTGGTATGTGGCCGCTTCTCTCTCTCTCTCTCATATTGTATTTGGTAGCAAGTCGTCGAGTCGACTATATCTTTCTGCTCCTTATTCCACTATATTATGTTTTAAGATATAAGAATTTTCTTACCAAGGGTCTTTCAAAAAATTATTCTTATTCTTTCTCATCTACCGAGGACCAAATTGCCATCCTTATTCTTTCTGATATATTTGTTAATTTTTGTATATGCGTTAATATGTTATATATCTAGTCATGCCTACATGCTTCCACCTGTTCTTTTTCAAAGAGTAGTTAAGTTTATGCTTGTAGTTTTCATAAGTTCTTTTAGTTAATTCCTTTTCCCATGCAAGCTTTACATTTGGTTTGTTACTTTGGCAACAGGACTGAGCTTGTTTTGTCTGTATATTCTTGCTGAAAATTCGTCATTTTTTAGCACATGCTCCTCAAAATTTTGCTGGAGAAGAGATAGCCCTAATGATGTGCTAGATAACACATAATTTCAACACTCCCTGTAGTTGGTACGTAATTCTTCCATGCTGTATTTCTGGCATTAAAATTCTGAGTAGGTATCTGTCACTGAGTTTCTGTTAGAAATGCATTTCGCATTTTTGTATCCAACTTCAGATGTAATCACCTGGGATTATATGATATTATTGTCTACACATATGATGCTTTGTACAGTTTACTTTTTTTTGGGGGGGGGGGTGAGTGATGGATAATTTCTTTAGAAGAATCCTGTCATAATATGTTCATAAACAGGACCCATTACAGAATAGATAAATGTCATCTGGCTACCTCTTTACCTCAATGCGACTAAACCAAACCAAATGAATCTCACGTGATGTAGGGTTTGGGGAGGATATGATGTACCCCGGCTTGTAAAAAAGTTTTGAGAAAAAGGATGTTCAACCGAAAAAGGTTCCGTAAAGTTTGAAAAAGTTATAAGAGGAGAGATAAAAGAAAATACATGATAGAAAAGCAGGTAAGCATAGTCGAATAAAGAGTGGCATGAAAGAATAATAAAGCACACAAGGACATAATGAGAAGATACAGAACCACCATTAACCAAAGGGCCTTTGGCCTAGCGATCGTAGTCCTTAGCCTCCAAGGAGGTCAGAAGTTCAAACCTCACCAAATGTGAGGAAGGGGTGTGAGTTTTTTTTTTGTTGCATTTGCCGTATATAAATATTATATACTTGAAAAAAAAGATACAAAACCATAAACTAAGGGTGAAGAGCGGTTGACTCTAACTCTCCCCCATCTTAGGCCACGCATACCAAGATGTCGAAATCTCAACCTCTCCCAACCCACCCTTTACCTTTTTACCCCCTGTCCTCAAAATTTGTGTCCTTGCAGATAATATGCTACCATCTATGCCTTCACATACTGCTATCTGAGATCATGTCTCTCGAAATGTCTAACACCTATATGTCCCGTCTAAATTGCTCCTTCCAGGTCCTCCTTGGTCTACTACTCCTCATAGTCTCGACCTTTACTCTCTCCACCGTCCTCACCAGTGCCGACAATTGTCTCCAACAAACGTGCCCAAGCAATCACTATCTTCCCTCAATTTATCTGTAATAGGCATTAGGTACTACTCCCTATGTTGCTCGAAAAACCTTGTTTGGTATCCTGTCTAACATTGCGTCAACAAGGCCAACTAAGATTTTCGTTTCAGTGGCCTCTTTCTTCCTCTCAAGGGCCTTCTTTTATCGCTCAACACCTCCGTGCCATACATAATGGCTGGTCTCACGGCTACAATGTAGAATCTTCCAGCAGCATCTTGCCGCACAACATTTATGTTGTCACCCTCCATTTAACCATCTTCCCTTTATGCGGCGAGTAACATCATGCCCTATCTCTCCCTTCTGATCATCGATCCTAGATACTTGAAACTGTCCTTTTGAGGTACTCTTTGCCTCCTATGTGATTTCCACCCGATCAACATTACTCTCCCTGCTAAAATCAAACCAACGATATTATTCAGTCTTAGTGCGAATAATAAGTAAGCCTGGAGTCTCCAAAGGCACCCTTCAATTCTGCTACCAAAACAATGTCATCCGCAAATAGGATTCACCATGCGACACACCCTTGGATCCATCATGAAATCTCATCCAAAACCACAACAAAGAGAAATGAGCTTAGTGTCGTGCAGCCTGAAAATACAGTCTTACCGAGGTGCTGAAACAATTCAAAGTATGCTCAATACATTTCTTGTATTGCGTCGAGGCACCTCAATGCAACTATTGAGCCTAATTTGTTGGTAATCCAAACATCACCCTCTACGAGATTATGCGTCAAAAAATGTTTTTGATTTCAATTTTTTTTCGCCCCTAGGTCCCGTACTACTATGACCGGATCCCAGCTGGTTACGGCCCAATTGTTTAACTAACTAGTTAAGAATTTAGAAAACCAAATTAGCCAACCACCAGACCTCCATAATCGGTCCAGTATTTTATGAATCAGAAACAACTGACCAGGTTTCATGTATTTTATGAATAGAAAACAATTTGAATGATAAAAGTTTGCGTTTTCTTTTTGTTTCTTTATATGGGGTAATACCGCAATAGTAATCAAATAATTAAGAATTAGAGTATATCACGTCATATAATATTTGTGTTTATTTTTTTTATATATAATAAAGAAAAGATGAACGTTAAAATAAACCGGCCTTCATATAACTTGTTTGTGTTACCCAACCGGTTACAATCGATCCTCGATATTTCATCCTGCAACCGGTTATAAGCAAAACCAGAACTGGCCTAACCGGTTATAAGCAAAACCAGAACTGGCCTAACCGATTAAAGACCCAACTGGGTAACCTGCTTTGCCATCTCTACCTACCTAGGTGTTCCCACATCACTTTAAGTTTCTAGCCGTGCCCTCAATCACCGAGTACTCGTATAGAGTCGTAATGCCATCCATGTTCATACCACAAAAGGCTAATTGAGTTACTGACCCGAAGTAGAAACTTGGAAGTCTAAGTAACTAGTGTAAGATAACTTCATTTTATAAATAAAACACAAGAATCAAAGAGGATAAAAAGAACTCCAACTGTACATCAATCTACAGGTGGACTTAAGGAGAGGGCTGGTCAATCAATAAACTAGAAGCACATGCAGAGAAGAGAACGAGAAGATAAGGGAAGTGAATCATGCACCACCTTTTTATACAAAATAATGGAGGCCAGATCTAACAAAATTCAAAGCCACTTTATCTAACAAAATTCATAAGGACTTCAAGGCGTTATCTTCTTGATGAAAAATAAAAAGATAACGAAAAACTTATAAATACATTTAGGGGTTGAAACTTATTGCCTATGCTTGTCGTCACCTAGCAATATATCTTTCCAAGCTTCATAAAACATCCAGGTGATGCCGGATGATGGCATCACCTTCAAACAACTTGCACCCCATCCTCTATAGAGTCCAATTAAACCCTCTTCCCTCACTACTTCTGAAAGTGCCGCTGCCATATGCGGTGGGCACTTACCTTGCAGCGCTCCCACCATTAGCCGTTTCCTCGCCACCTCCAAAGGAAAACTGATTGTACTTGCAGTCAGACCTGCCCAAACAAAAACATAAGTTTGTTGGATCCTAAAATAAAATCAGTTAATGGTTTCACAAACAAACAAGTATGACCCTACACACCTGAAAGAGCTCCGATCAGTAACATCTCTGGACGGCTTAAAGATTTCTTTTTCTGTGCTGTACAATAAGACTTCTTGATGGTGTCATACATGAAATAGTAACAAGTGCTGTATGGCAGCATGCCAATCAATGTTGGAGAAAGACCAGCATAAAAAGAACCAACCCCACCATTCCTATAAATCTTCTGAACCGCAACACTCAAATTAGGATAAGCATCAGGACTTATGGTCAACCGATCCTGCAGCCACAACATGCAGCCTAGCATTAAGTCAAGAAAACAAGGCCATAACAAAGTGCATGTATAGGGTTAAACTTTTTAGGTTAATGACCATAGACTATTTACCTTCAAGACTTCAAGAGGATGGCACACAAGTGTGCTAACAAATCCTGCAGCTGCACCCCCAAGGGCAACTGGTGATAGCCATGACAGAGAAAAACTTAGTTTGACACCACCAATCTGCACATTTGGACAATCTTCTCGACTCCATTTCTCTTTTGCTGAAGTCATTACTCGTTTCACACACTCAAATGTTCCAAGTTCAATTGCCTGTGTGGGAACAATGCGTATCATGTTGATTGCATTTCCAGCCCAAAGTCCTTGCCAACCTTGTTTTTCAATGACCTCAAGAAAACTACCAGATATCTTTCTGGACCCAACACCAACCACCATCCTGGTCCTGCATAAATTGTTTTCTAAGTGTAACTTCTCATGCCTTACAAAGGGTTTGTTTGTTAGCACTTAACGAGTTTAATGAGAGACGGCTTATTCCAACTGTTTGGTAGTGGCTTAATGATATATAAAGTGGTTTATTTAGTACTTTTTTAGGGGGGAACTTTATGTAAAAAGCCAAGTTTTTTCCAAACCTGGCCCTCCCAATTAAACAACATGTTCCTTTCATCTATGAAAAAACCCTCCCAAACAAAAACCTTTCCGCTCTATACAGAATAGATTAATCCAAATAGACAAATTTATCTGTTCATGACAAATTTTTCTGTATGGCAGATCTCTAAGCTTTGACACAACCTTTTGCATGCTGGCTTCAATCTATTTACTCAGCAGTTCCAATATTTCCAAATTCTAGTTGTTCCAATAACCCTATGACTGTTGGCATGAAAGCTTATGATAACAGAAGTTGCAAACTCCAAAATCAAGTGAATTCCACATAATCAACGGCGTTAATTTATTGGTTCAATGGGTTCTGAAATCACCTGCTCCTTGTGACCCACAATTATATAGTAGTTTTTAGCTCAAACCATTCTCTTAAACCTTGTGATCCTAATAAATAGATCATAGGCATGGAAGAGTTGATGACAGATTAATAGGCTCAAAATTCAAAAGGCCAATAAGAATTTATGCTTCATCTAATAAAGCATATTATATATTTTTTATACTCCTCCCACACAGAAGATGGATCTTCTTAACATCCAAGAAGTCTAGCCTATAAGTTGTGATTATAATCTATAAGCATAATCTTAGAGAAGACACAGACAGATAAGCGTACTTGCTCTGAACAGAAACTGGAGATCTGAATGTGGATAAAAGGCGGTAGGTGGTGCTTCTATATAAGCCTCTGGAAATCAAGTCAGTGATTTTGTTTATTTCTGGTCATCCATCCCTTCATAACCATTATCATGTATGAACTACTTATTATCCTACAAACTAGAAGCTGCTCATCAAGGATCTTGATTGCTAAGCTAGTTAAAAAGAACTAGAGCCAATAATTTGAGTTTGTGGATATGAAATAAAGAAAGTATGTAGGAACCTGATGGTTTCAAGAGGAGCAAGAACAGCTTTAGTCATAGCCCCAGCCAAAGCACCACTAAGAAATTCCCCAGCTTCCCTTGTCCTAAAAAATTCCTGAAGCAAGTATACGAATTTCACTTCAATTTACAAAACCAAGTAAGCGTGTTGCATAAGCAAAAACCAGAATCAATTAGAATCTGGTTTTCAAGCAACATGCAACAGAGTAGAATAAAAGTAAAAAAAATCAAGGGTTAGTGAATGATGGAGATAGTTACGGTGAAGGGTCGACGAATATCGGGAATTTGAAGTTGCAGATCGTCTTTGGTATGATGATGAGCCAAGAAAACAAGGTCGAGGTTCTTATGGAGATGCGTGGAATCTAGGATAGCTCCATAAACATCAGGCATTGTACAGAAGCTGCTCTTTCGCTGCTGATCCATCGAAGGGAGAAATAGAAGAATCAGAATAGTTGGTTAGTTGGTTATAAATTGATAAGAGAGAGATTTGTAGAGGCGTGAAGAATGTGCGTGCCTGAGCCTGAGACGGAGATTTTGAGGTCATTTTAGTTTGGGTCCTTTCCCTCCTCTGCCTGTTTAGATATTTTGGTTTCAGGCCGTCGTCTTCTTCTAGGACCGTCCTTGGCTTTGAAATTGAAAGAGAGATTTTGTATTTGTCATAGTCTCTCTCTCTCTCCACGTTGTCACTCTTTGGTTTCTTTTTTTTAGGGTTTTGTTTTCAGGCCCGTTTTTAGTAATTTATGGCCCACTTTTTCTACACACAAACACAACTCAAAACCGACACCGCCTATTCTCGACTCGACTCGATAGAGTTTTGGAATCTTTTTTTGTTTTTAATTTTATTTCATCCATCATTTAAATTCATTTCTAAAATCAAGAATCCTTTTATTGTGAGAAAGATTATCTCATAGAAATTTAATTTCACTGATAGGAAGAAGATAGAATAATTTCTTTTACATACAAGTATGAATCTCTCATACTTTGTCTTTTTTTTAAGAGAAAAATCATCAAAATCTGAATTTTGAAGAATTTGTTTTAAAATAAAAATTAATTAAAATTGTACTCAATTTCAACATTAATTGTAGTATTAAAAAATTCTACAAAATCATCATTCTAATACATTTTTAAGAAAAACTTCAAATAAATAGTAATGCATTCAACTTCAAATGAATCTCAATATTATATTTAGAAATGTTCTCAAATTTAAAGATTCTCTTGTTCTTTTTCGTTTTCTTTGTTTTAAAGTAGTTTGAAACAAAATAATCTTCAAAATCTCTATTTTATCATAAACGTTAGAGCTCATCTTGACCTAACAGTATCTTGCCTTTGGTTTCCTTGTATACAATGAATAATTTGTCTTATTCAATGATAAACAAGAATGCGGTGCATAATGATGACAGAGAAATTCAAATAGTTTACAATTGATACAAGGACCAGTAAAATGACAGGTATCATCAGTTGCTTCATGTTGATAGAGAAATTTAAATAGTATACACGTTCCACCACTACTTGATACACACATGTCATTGCCTAGTCAAAAAAAATGACAAGTAACATTGATGCAAAATTATGCATACACCATGCAGTAGCTTTAAGTCGATCATGGTAAACCCTTCGACCGGACCCTATATATAATCAGCTGCTTCCGGTTGAAGTTTTCATTGGATAACCTTCACGTACCCTCTTGGCTTTACAAAGAAATAGCAATCCGAGAAACGAAAGGGCCTGGACCAAGACTTGCATAACATCATGAGACAACCATGACCATAGTATTGGAAACATCTAAATCAGAATCACAGTTACTGTCTCGAATAACGATCAACAATTGCCTTGGCCCCCTCCGGTGCAAAGAATCGAGCCTGTAAGTAACAATTATCAATACTTGTGTGGGGTGTGGTTGTGGTTGTATGGTGTGTGTGGTGCGGTGTGGCATACAGTATGGTGTGGTATGTGGTTGTGGTGGTGGTGTGTGTTGTGAGGTTGTATGGCATGGTGTGTGGTGTGAGGCGTGGTGTGTCGTGTGGTTGTATGGTGTGTGGTGGTTGGGGTCTTGTGTGTGGTGGTATGGGGTGTGGTGCGAGACACACAACGTACAAAACAAGTACAAACTTTTTGCTTGATTGTCACTCACTTGTATAAACATCCTCTCTGCATCTCCAGATTTTCCATTTGCTTTCAGGATAATTCCCTGCAAAGATGTGAGCTCTCTTATATCAACCAAACACAAGAAAGGCTGGACAAACAATAAGTAACATGCAGCTATGAATTAGGTAAACATGTTCTGCAAAGCTCAGCAACGTTAACCCCAAGCTAGTTGGAGGCTGAAATCTTAAAATGGGAAAGAATACTTTAGTTAACTGAAAGAAGAAAAGGTGTTCTTGAAAACCCAGATTGCATATACAGTTTCTTAAAATAAAAAATCTCTCCTCATTGAATTGACTAATCAAAGACATCACAAGATTGTTCTGGATTTTCCAAGCTCGGTCTTCTCAATCATGGGAGGGAAATTTTCAATTCGTGTGGTCCTGATCTTTTCCATTTCACAGATTGAGACCATTGAACATAACAATTCCCTTTTAGTTTATGACTGACAATAGGAATCTGGACATTTTCTACTCTGTTTGATGTTTCTAATTCATGATGGTGGTGGATTCACAATCGGTTTACAGCCATGTCAAGTATGAAAAGAAATATGAAATTACGGAGGCTGTTCTGATTCCATGTGGAGTTCTGATGATAAAACTGACAATTCTTATTTATTCTAAAGAATCAGGGTGTACCTTAAATAGAAAAAGTATATAAAGAACATAATGAAACTATACAGCTAGACAAAATGGAAGATATAAGTAATAATCAAATACACCTTATCAGGAATCATAGGAAATAACCTAGGATTTCTACTCAGCTGTATATTAATTCCTAAAAGAGAGTATTGCCAATAAGACTATTATTTTAGTGAGTATATCCAAGAACATCCAACTCATGAAGGGACAAAATACATGAATCATGGATTTTTCTCTAGCAAAGGCACTGCATTTTGGAAGTGTGACGTGCCACCCAATTAGACAAAGAAAGCATTAAAAATTATAAGGAAGTAGAAACAAGAGATGAGGAATGTTCTTAACCTTTGCTAGGTAACCCCGAAAATCATCCGGGTGGCTAGAGATGAGTTGATCATACACAGATACAGCATCGCTGACATGGCCCCAGTCAGAGTACGCTTTTCCAAGAAGTAATTCAACCTAAGAAAATATATTCTGAAGAAAGTAAAATAATTGTGCACAGAAAATTCCATCAAATACATCCAGCCGTCAACCCTCTCCGCATTATTTCAGCAGTATGCGTTATTAGATATAGGGCCAGCTACACGTCTTCCTAACAATATACTATGTCAGCCATTTTTTCATCTGTGAATTGTTAATGAACCCATCTCATTCGTCGACTCTATGTAATCTAATTGCTGAATGAATAATACGTTCAGCAAGTTATGCATGATGAAACTGTCATTTACGTGACAATAAACACAGGGAGATTATTTTGCAAAGAAGAAACTCACTTGAATAGGGTCCATTTGAGATTGTGTATCTATTAGACTACCATCAGCTCCAGTGTTAGCCTGATTTTCCTTCTCTCTTTCCAAACTGTCACGAGTTGCAAGAAGGATCCGAACAGCCTGAATAAGCAGTAAAAACAAGAAAGTTATTACCAGCTAGCTTCAAACTGGTTACAATTGATGTGCACATTTGGAGGCGGTAGATAACAAAATGATAGTACAATAATCCTCAACTCCAGCCCCATATGGAGAGCCTCACTCACAAACACAGAGATCTCAGCATCGAGTTTTCAAATGGTCTGACATAGACTCCATTAAATTTGAATAAACTACTGCTCCTTCATCAGAAGTTAAAGCTCATTTTATTGGATTCATCATTCTCTTTTCAGTCCTACCACTTGTCTTATCGCTTCTACCGATTCAGTTCAGTTCTAAGGAACAATTTTGAATAGATAAAGGTAACTGATGGTACGAATGGTAATGTCTTGTAGGAGAACTTATGAATAGGATGAGAAATCATCAGCAATGATCGTAACTGGAACTTACAACATCTTTGTTTCTCTTAGATGCCATGTAAAAGAAATATACGCAATCTAAATATGATGTTTTTAAATATTTTTTTCCGTGATATTTGCAACCATTTTTATTTCTGTTATCCCACAAAAATTGCAACATTTCTGTTTTAGTTAGCTTCAAACCTATTTGCCCATTGTCATAATTACAAATAATTGATGATGTGATTTGGATCCAAAAGATTCCTCTAATGTTCACTATTGAATGATATTTTAGACACTTGATTAATAGCCAAACTAGACTTGTACTATGTTCAAAAGTAGCAATTTTCTTAGAGAAAAGAGAATGGCATTTACATGCCACTACCCGAATGACATGACGTACCTCATCAGGTTTCTTAGCAGCAAGCAATGCATTTGTGAGACCACGCAAAACTTCAAAATCCATTTTACCGGACACCTGTTAGGCAACAGACAAGAACTGTGGACATTATGAACCTTCCTTTCAATGTTATGGGATAAACAAGCTCACATTATCAGATATGCTTACAATCATAGACTGAACACACATACTTATCCAACATTAACTTTATTTGAACCCTTTTCTTTGACATCAGTGGTTCTGCAAAATAAGTAAATGGCAACTTTTGCTTTCTTTATTTGCTCAAAAAAAATTTGTACTGCATAAAATCAGGTTGTTGCATACTTCAATAAAGGATAACATCCTGATCAACAGCCAATAGAATGAGCAATGAGCAGTAACGACATACATACCAAATAAAATTCTTTACACAGGACTAAATGAATCCATATATCTCTGATGGTATGAGCCACAATGTCGGAAAGACGAAGGATTGTGTGAGAATAGGAGTTAAGTTGAGAATCGTAAGAAGGGATATGGTCCCTTGATCACTTTTAATCTCACCCCCGCCTCATGAATTGCTGATACGGGAATTGATCAGGTGCATCTAGTGCATCTCATTACTGTTGATCTTCAATTAGGATTGATCGAAGGGTGGATCCCTTCTTACCCTTCTCTCCATAACTGCCATTCTCACTGGAACTGAACCCATGTTGGAAAATTGTCTCAAATAGAATAATATGCAAAACCCCTCTTGTCTGGCAGATTAGAGCTAAATTCATGAAGCGGAAGTTAGTGAGGAGTAGAGTCGAAACGAATGCCAGTCCACTATACATCAACTTCGTAATTCAACCTATCATCTACATTGAGTGTAAGTTGCACTTGTGAATGCTACTGTCCTATATATCCCCTTCTTCCCTAATCCTTGAAGTGAAAGACTCTCGAGGGAGAGGAGAAAGAATTATGCATTAAAGCATGAGACATTGTTATGCACTCCCTCTAATAGTGCAAGATTATGGATGCAAATGTGATTAAACTATACAGAATACAGCCACAAAATGCAAATATGATATTCCTATGCCTACAATCTATAATGGTTATCAATTCTTTTTGATGTCATTAGCAGTAGGATGCAAACTTTTTAAATAAATTTATTTAGTAGGGATTAACTTGAGTTCATGGTCCTTTTGTATATATAGCACTCTAGTTGTTGGTTCTATGTCAATGGTTAACATCTTTTTTTTTTGCTGGAGCTGTCCCGAACTACTAGTGAATCTCATTTGCTTGCACATACCTTATCCACACACCAAAAAGAGGAGAGAATTTATTAGGGCATACTGACCATTGCTGAACTCCTATAAGCAGCAACACTACCTTCATAATCCTTCATTTCGAACTTTACTACTCCAAGTAAGCGGAATGCCTCCGGGTCACTAGGTTTCATCTGATAACCAAATTGTAAACATACTCAGCTACGTATAAATCTAGTGAATATTATCATTTATCCTGTATATGACTTAACAAGACCAACCTTGGTCAGATCTTCAAGCACGGATGCAGCCCGGGTATACTCTCCCAATTCTGTTAAGGTTCCAGCTACTCCCTGCAAAACCACTTGGATAATATGAAGTTGTCTCTTGAGAAGAGGTGGCCAGTTTATCTAAACCTATGTTGCAAGGAATAGGTACATGATACATGGAGCAATTCGGTGAGTCTAGAAAAAAGGGATACTGGGTGCACTTATATATATCATTATATAAGTCTAAACCCAAACTAGAAAGAACTGACATTATATCATAGTGCATAGGTAAGCAATGCAAAAGTTAAAATGTGAACTCCAACCCCGGAGACAGTTGTATATAGTATAGAAAAGATAAAGATATTGAATATCAATGCGTTGAACACGAATGATAAATTAGAGCACCCATTATAGTTCAAATAACAATAAGAATTCATTACATCGCCTCATTATTTCTCTTTCACAGTTTTACTTCAAATTTATAGACTTAATTTCACATTAATAATTTTTGAGTTTTTATTTGTCTATCTGTTTCTAAAAGTGAAGCTATTCACTTTTACAGTGAGTTGCATCCACTGATGATCCAACAATTAGCTAAGCATGGAGAAAAGCAATCAAAAGCATAGTTAACCAGTTATCCTTCAAAATAGGTTAATAAGCAGAAACACAAATCTGTAGAGACCACCAAAAGGAACAAACAGTTGAATGACAGCTATCAAATTAAATCTGAAGTTTCTAAATTATAAGAAGCAAAGCATAAGAATAAAATTGCTATATTTTCCAGCACAGTATTTGACTCACTTCACGAGCAATACGATCATCTGGGGAGATGTTAAGTGCCGCCTCATATTCTTGTAGTCTTGTCTGCAACAAATAAACCATTAACATATTCAGAAGATAGGATCTCTTATTATATGAAGCAACATTTGATTGCACAGCAACAAGAATTTGATTAAATGAAGTGATCACTTAATCATGCTGATTAGTGATTACTGAATTGTTTTTCCAATAGGAAGATTCATCATGAGTCGATCAATTTCCGGTTCTTGCCCAATTTAAAAGAAAACCCTAACATTTTTGTTTACATAACATTTGGGGACCCAGAATGTATACTGTTGCCACCTGGTGTATATGCATATTAAACCTTATCAGATATCCACATAGAAGTGAGAAGTAACATTTAACCATGTGATAATGTAACAGAATGTCATCTCCAACTAATAGTTGATAATCTAGATCAGTTACTATCACAATAAGGTTAAAAAACAAATAGAACTTTATGGTTTCTCAATATGTACTTCACCTGGAGTGTTTCTTTCTCTTCTGCTGACAATGTGTTCTTTGCTATGATAGCGTCCTTATCCGGACTGACACTGGAAAGCAAAAGTGAATATAAGAATAGATATGAGTTACGGATAGCAAGCAATTAGAAATATATAGAAGCTAATGGAAATTGAGTATACTGATAAAAAGTTCAAGATATAAGGATCCATGTCATAGCACAACATAATTCCTAGAAAAGGCAAAGCTAATTTCTGCAACAATTTCAAGGCAAACTGCTCTGTATTGCAAGAGTTGGGGGTTAGCTACATTGGGCTGAACTGGCTAACCCTTCAGCTTGCACTACTTCTGAAAGTAAATCATCTGCACATGGTCCCAACCTGTACACATGCATGCTGTTAGCAATATAGTGCAATTTTGCCTTTATCGTCTTATTGTCCCTTTCTCAGCCCAGTTCTTGACCATATATATCCACTTTTACCTTGTTCATGACCACATTACCAAAACTACGTATGTTCTGCCTTCTATCCAGTTTGTGCATAAGAAATCCTCATTACTTTATAGTTGATATGCAGCAAGTTGGGTGCAATTGTACATATGCTAAAACTTAAGAGTGTCAGAATGGCATCAAGAGGTTTGTGGTTTAATATGATTTTATCATGATTCCTTCTATTCTATCATAATGTTTGTTTTGAATGAATCATTCTACAGGGTTTTCCCTTGTAATAAGATACAACATTACCTTATTTGTTATTGACATAATAAGAGGCAAGGGCATGCTAAGATTGTCGAATTGGCGAGGTATTTGCATGGGTAGAATATACCAAAGGAGTTACACTTAGATGACGGTGGTCCATGAATGGATGCCATTTATGTAATTATGTTATGGGACCCATACTCCAAAGAGTGATTTTGAATTTTTAATGAATCTCTTCTAGCCTACCCAACTAGTTTAGGATAGGACTTGTTATCTACAAGGTGCCGTGTGAAATCTGGTGAAGTGTTAGGTGAATGTGAAAGGCTTCAACTAAATTGGTTAAACATTACCCTAAAGCTATTATAAACGTGGCATGCCTCTCCACATTGTTGCTTTCTGCTGGTGAATTTAAGATTTTTTGCATATCCAATAGATGAGATCTCAGTGAGGCTTTCACCATATTCAACTCTGTTAGATGCTCATGTAACTACTGGTCTTTGCTCTCCATGTATGGTCCTCTGTACAATTTATGTTGCCTATGAGCAGTATGAGAGCCTTTCAAGCTAGCAGCTAATCTATAACTGATGGAAATCAACAGATTAAAGATTGAATTGAGAGGAACAATGGAGGAAATTGGATATAAGTGATTGAAATTGAAAGGAATTACAATAATAGAAAAATGAACCAGGGAATCCTCCCTCTCTCTGCGCACTAATGCGAGAGCCAATAGAAACTTAGGAAAAACATTTTACCTCCCTTCTATTTAAAGGTAAGACTCTCTCCTCTAACCAACTTCTAGCCACTTTCCTTTTTTGCCCTTTCGGCCCTTCTAGAGTATACTTTTAGAATACTTGGTTTATTTATATTATGGTTCAGTCCAACTAAATCCGTAACAATAACAGCATGAAATATGTGGATCTCTACATCAAACCACTTGATTTTGAGTTGGATGCTAGCATAAATATCTGATGTGGGACAGAAGCTAAACTAATCCATTATAAAAGGAAAAACTAGAATATCACAGGAAGAACCATTTTACTTAACAAGGAGCAGTTACAGCCCTGGAGTAATATACCATACCTTCCTGAAGGGAGAAAATCTCCAAGAGCAAATACCAACCCAAAAACAACGACCGCAACTCCTACTCCAATCTATGTCATGCCATGTTAGATTCTTAACCACTGAATATGCTAAATGGAACTTCGTTCGATAATACAGAAAATGAAATAGGTATTGAAGAAGAAGCCGCCACCTTAGTACCAAGTCCTATTTGGCTAGGCTCTGATGCAATTGGAGCATCATAGTCAATTGCTCCATATATGTTCTTCTCTTCAGCTTTTTTCTGGTCCAATGCTGACCTAAGGGTCAACAACGAGGGCAAGAGGGAGAAACACATTAGCATATGATGATTAGGCACTAAAGGGGAAACAAGGCAAAAACTGAAATTACGGGGGAAATAAATTGGCAGTCTAGGTCAGCTGTAAGTCTTACCCATCGAGCAACGTATAACAATTTCTGATGTATACAAACAAATTTCCATGCCGCAAAATTTACAGCATGATAAAGTTGAATGGACTTGCAATGTAGTCAGTCTTAATGAGGTCTACTAGAATACTAATTAACTTACAAACCATTCAATATTTTTTATGGACCTTTTATCTTTTCAGGTGCATTCTTCGTGAAGTGGACTTTTGGCACTACTCTTTCAGCATGCAGTATCCCTGTCAGGGTATTCTTCATTTTCTATAAAACAATTATTGGAGTAGATGATGAGCAATCAAATATTTGCTTGCTGCATTATACAAGAACGGGTGTCTACTGCACTCAGGCAAATTCTAACTGAACATTACGAAGGTATAGAAAACCAAATAATTCCATCAAAGCATGCTAAAGAAAAAAAATTATGTAAAAACTGAAGCAAACTTAACCATAGTCATGTAGAACACCTTTTGACTGCCTGAAGCCTTTCCTCAAACTGAATATCAGAGGCAAAACTTTTAGATGTCCCATCCATTCTAGAATTTGTTCCAGGTGCCTCTGTAGGAAAATTTAACACTTGGAAGTAATGCAACAAAAATAGAAAGATATCTCTTAATGTACTTGATTAACAGACTAGCATAAATAAGAAAATAAAAGCAAGATTTTGAAACAAAGAACTTGTAATGGCAGGCATAGAATAGGTGGAAACCATTCAAGAAGACCAAGCTTTCCATTATGTATAAGTGATCGAATTTTTTTTATACCAAGTTACCGCGTGGGGCATTATACAACATTCAAAGAAACTTGCAACTCTTTTGTGTGAATGGCAGGATGAATGGAGATCAATCAGTTAATTCAAAAAGTTGTTCGACAATAAAAAGGTAGACACTTCAATCATATAATGGACTGATTCAACCAAATAAAAAACAATCTTATCCGATATATCTTGAAAATGTTTAACCCTAGTTGTAACATCTTCTTGGCCAAAACACATTTCATATTATGGGAAGTATTTTGTGTTCATTTTATGGAAGACAAATATAAACATAAATGTTATACAATAAATTCACTTACGACTAGGTATAGAGCCAATTTGCTGGGATGCTAATTTCCTGCAATGTTTAATAATCAATCATAAACCATTGTGACGATCAAATATTGGGAACATGATGTACCTGAAAGGATATACAGACTTGGAACTTTCAATTTGAACAACATTAAAACATATGCTGAAGCTTAAATCTCTAAATAACATCAAAATCAGAAGCAGAAAACAAGAATGTCACTGCAAACACCAGCTAGTTAGAGATATTTGAGACAACTCAGACAAGGGATCATTAAGCCTAGCTTATACTATTTGTAGAGTAAATGCAATCTTAAGGAGTAGCATGTAGAAGTTGATGTTTTAGGAAAGCACGGAGGGGAAAGACGTCAGAATGGTTTCTGTAGCCGTTGATTTTATTTGAGTTAGAACTTAGAAGTAAATCCATTTGTAGTGCACATAAGCGATATTACAGAAACACATCAAAAGCTGCACAAAAAGAGAAAACTACTTGGAATTTGGTGGAGCCACAAACTACCAGGTCCTCTTTGATGGATAAACTCTGTAAATACCCTTTGCATCACATTTGTGGAGCACAGGAATCATATCTCATAGTACTAGACCTACATGAAAACTAAAATGAATGTTTGTTTGCTACCCTAAGTGTGAACAATCACAGTTTGTAAGAACGGAACTATGAAAATGGCAAGGTTATGCTGTGACAAAGGTACAAAATCTTGAGGAGTTGGCCAGAACGAAAATGAGTGAACTCCATCAAAGCTTCCTATTAATCGTGACTTCGAAATGCAATTCTGGTGAAAGCGACTCCTAGGTTAGATGGATGCACACAAAGACACGGGTGCAGGAGAGAAAGTTCCGATGCATTCTCAACATGTTGCGTACAACTTGTGATACTATATCTTTGATTTCAATGCGACTTGCACCAGTCAGTCAGCCAACATGCTGAATATGAAAAACCAGGCGATATTAAGCAACTTGGCAAGTCGCCTGCAAGTTGTTTGAGGGTGAAAAAGGAGACGATAATTTACAGCAAGCAAATGAAGTTGTAAAGGAAGAAAAATTTCAAGTATCAAACAAGGCAAATATCAATTAAGTTAGGCATTCAACTTCAAGTGAATATATAAGCTCCTGCTGGAAGAAAACGATTATTTATACTACCTCTGGCGTGACGCTGCACCTCTACCCCTATCTTTGCCGTCCCTTGCAGTTGAGGCTTTGCTTGCCTGAAGAAAAAGTGTAGGAGTTTGAAGTGCTCAACAAAATCGAAAGGCATAACACGAAATGAAGAGAAACAGATTGCAAATCGACATTGGAATGGAAGGAGTGTGAGAGAGAAGGAAATTAAACCTTATTGGGCGAGGGCGAGGGGTCTTGGCTTTGGAGAGGCCCAAAACCTCGTCCGGAATTGGAATTGGAATCGGAGTTGTTGCAGCATCTTATAGTAAAAGGTGGAGATCGACATATACCACCGGCGGCACTGCGACGATTAGAAGAACGAGGAGGAGCGATGGAATGGGAGGCCTGATGATGAATGAGTGTAGTGGAACCGACATATGCATTTGTGAAGATCATGTTGCAGTAGAAGAAGAGCTGTATCCTGCAAACATGAGATTGATTGAGATACCAGAAAGCTGAAACGATGAGAGAAACGAATTAGCAGCTTAATGGACCAACCAAACTGCTTAAATTTACCATTTTCTAATTATAAATTTTCATGTAACTAAGGGGGTGTTTGGGAAAGCTTATTTAAGGTGCTTATCAACTTATTTCAGTCCACAACCGCCGATAAGTTATTTTGAGTGTTTGGATGTGAAAAAAAAAAAACTGCTTATACCGGTGCCAAACCGGTAATAAGTTGTTTTTGATAAGTTACTCCCTCTTGACTTATTTGACATATTACCCTTTTAACCCTCTCATCGCATCCGTCTCTCCTCTCATCGCATCCGTCTCTCCCCTCTCATCGCCGGCAAGTCCTCTGGTTTCTCATCGCCGGCTTCCTGCTTCTTCCTTCACTTTGCATTTTGGGGTAGAAGATATACCTGATTCTTCTTCGCTTTGCATTTTGCTTCCTGCTTCTTCCTTCTTCCTGCTTCTTCCTTCGCTTCCTGCTTCTTCCTTCTTCCTGCTTCTTCCTTCGCTTCCTGCTTCTTCCTTCTTCCTGCTTCTTCCTTCGCTTCCTGCTTCTTCATTCGCTTCACCAACTTCCAACGATTCTAGGGTTTCAAATATGAACCCTTTTTCTTCAACTCATATACCTGATGCTTTAGGTAGAAGATAACCTAAAAATGAGCTGTCCTTTTTGGTCATTTTACATTTTGGTACCGCTATAAGCTAATCCAAACACTTTTTACAAAACTCCAGTTTGATACCGCATAAGTTAATAAGCACTTTTACAAAAAAGTATAAGTTGTTTTAAATAAGCTTACCCAAACACCCCCTAAAGGAATTTACTGTGTTTTTTTTATGCAACTAAAACAACATATTATAAATTTTTAAAGAAAAAAAGTAATTTAAAAAGAAAAAAGATATAAAAAAAAGACTTCAAATATAATAACCAAAAAATAAATTTAATTTTGATTCACTTTCTTCATTATCATATATAAATTAGAAATATGTCATGGGTTGCTTTTTCTAGAATAGGACAAGATATAAGTGTAAATGATGCGAGTCGAGCTCTAGCATCATTATACTTGACTTGAATTCGAAACTCAATTTCCAAGTTCGAACTCGCGAGTAGTAAAAATCAAAGCTTAACTCGAACTCGATAACCATTTCTCAAGCTCAAACTGAAAACAAGCTCCTGCAACTCAAATCAAGTTTGAACTCGAACCAAACTTACTCGTTGAAATTTACGAAATTATTAAGGTTTTTCTTTTATAAATTTTAAAACTTAGGTATGTTTTCTTAGTATTTATAAAACTAAAAAAATCAACTTCAAACTTCATCGTAAAAAAATTAAAGTTAAAATTTCATTCACCTCCCTCTCTTTTTATAACATATTTTCTCTCTTCTTTTACTATATCTTCTCCAATGTGAAACAATTACACCAACTCTTTTTATAGTTTTTCTTTGTTTTTTTTTTAATTATGATTTTAATAAAAAAAAATGATTAACTTTTATAATAAAAAATGCATAACTTTGTATAAATATCTAAAATATATGACATTTTTATTATTTATATTTTACAAATTTTATCATAAAAACTTATTATATTTTAAAAATAATCGAATATCTCACGAGTTTTCCAAGTCGAGTTTTGGGTAGCTTGACTCGACTTGTTAATATGTCGAGTCGAGCTTGAGTTCATACCGAGCCTCAAGTCGAGTGTTGACTGAGTCGATCTCAAATAACTGACGGATTGTCTCGTATCATTTTTTCCAAGGATAGGAGAATCTTACCCGATAAATATAAAAAAAAAAAAGAAAAAAAAATGGCTTTATGATATATGGATTATGTTTAACCACATCTCCGTTAGGGGTGTTTTCGTCAATTAACTTTTCCACTAAACTTTTATCCGCGGAGAATGAGATATGACGGTCCTAAAATTTATAGAAGCACCCACACCCACAAGATGATATCTGCTTCATCTGGTCTTTGCTTCCCACAATCACCCATCTTCTTCAATCGATTAACAACCCTCACTCAACAACCTCCTTCTATTTCTGTTTCTAATCAACAATTTCAACCCACCAGAAGAGAACTGTTCAACTTCTCCATCTTCACCATCATAATCAATGCCCCTTCCAAATGCAGCTGGGCTCAAGCAGAGGAGTTGCTACACCTCCAAAGGTACACAGACACCAACCAAGGTTTTACACTCCTCATACCCACATCTTGGATCAAGGTCTCTCTTTCATTCCTACTTTAGGGTTTTTGTTTTTCCAATCCTTGTACGAAATCAAATCATCAGATGGATGGATGGTTTCAACAGGTTGAAAAAGCTGGAGCCACTGTGCTGTTTGAGGATCCCAACAAAGGAGGTAACAATGTAGGGGTTGTAGTAACACCAGTTCGTCTCACCACTCTCCGTGACTTTGGGGATCCTCAATTTGTTTCAAATAAACTCATTCAAGCTGAAAAACGCAAGGTAACTTCTTCTTCTTCTTCTTCTTCTTCTTTGATTGATTTATATATATATATACAGAGAGATAGAAGTAAGATTGGTTGTGGCGTTGCTGCAGGAAAGCACAAAAGATGTAGAAATAGTGTCATTCAAGGAGAGAGGAGGAGAAATATACGAGTTTGAATACAAGATAGATAGCACAAGGGGAGGAATAAAGAGGATATTTTCAGCTGCGTTTGTTGCATCCAAGAAGCTTTACCTTCTAAACATAGCTCATTCAGACAATCCTCAGCAACCCATCACTGACCAGACAAGAATGATGCTGGAACAAGTTCTTCATTCCTTCGCACCAGCAACTACTCCTCAAATTTAAATTGTATACAAATGAAATGGCATTTTAGATGATTTTAATCTTGTAATCGTAGAGTTTTCACTCTTCAAACATTGAATTATCAACGTTTATGTACTAAAAACCAGTAATACAGAGTTTCACACCTACGATAATTGATTTTGTCACCCAACAATGTCGCGTGCAGTAGTGAGCATGCATATACAATTATACATACACATGCACATATATGTGTATACACACACACACACACAGAGTTACGAGTTTCATACACTGGACTTCATTCTTTAAACTGCCATTCCCTACGGCACATGGGACAGTGTGCTTGGGGAGTCTGTGAATTCACCCATTTCAAAATGCAGTGAAGATGGAAAGCATGGTTGCAAGCACCCCATACTGCACAAATATAAGTACATAAAATTAGTTACCATTTATAACCAAGAAGATACTTGATTCACCCACTGAACAAAGTAAAAGCATTACTATAAAGATTTGAACAAAATTAACTTATGCTAGCTGAGAGCATGTAATCAGGATTTAAACATATTTTCTCGTGGTGATAAGAAATTATTTAGCTGCTTAAACCTCTAGCCAAATACTCTAAGGTAATTCCTTCTCAATGAGATCCTTAAGGAAGAACGGCAAATTACAAATGCTGCCCGCATTTCTCAAACTTTTCATTCAATTGTCCACACTCAAGGGAGGTATGCAACCACAGATACAGCATAAAAATGTCTAAACATCTAGCAAGTTGTTGTGCTTCACAATATGCAGATATCTCATGTAAATACCATTATGCTTCATCATGAAGTTAGGAAAGAGCTTGTCCATATTTGCTAATCTACTTATCTAAACGCATGTAACATCTATAGTATTCGATTTAAATTTCAGCAAAAGAGGTGAGATTCGAATCAGTGATCTTGCACAGGGAAAGGGGGGATTTACCGTAGGTCGTCCCCTTGGTTTCCAGTTTTTGCCAAAGTAAATATTACATCAAATGACAACTAAAGTTGGTCAACGAAAACTGGTTGTAGAAGTAGCACAAACCTTGAACCAGATTTAAAGACATCGTTTGAACCTTGCTCAGTATATATAGAAGCAACAGTGGAACATAATAAGAAAAACATGATGAAAAGGTTACTCAGGGTCGATTCCTTGCTTTCTACTCCTTAGAGCATCACAAACGGCTATGTTATAATTTTTTTAAATAGAGTATCAAAGGTTAAAATCTCTAAAAATTGCATTCAACTCCAAAAGCTACTTTATTTTAGCAATTCTATCCTTCATTATATTATTAAAATATTTAATGCATTTAATAAAATATTATTTCTCTCTCCTAACCACTTAAATTTCAATGTCTCCTATTGGTGAGAAAAAAATAAGTATTATTCTTTCTCTTGAATATGGAGTTTTAGAGATTTCTACCCTCCTTTCCTTTCTCTAATTTAGCATACGTTATAGCATAGCTGTTGGAGCAAAAATAACCCTAAACCTCTAAAATCTCTATTTTAGCATAATTGTTGAAGATGCTTTAAAGTGCCAAAATCAAGAGATTTTGATCTGTAGAACCTCAACCACAAGCTACTTCCTCCCGTGACAAAAGATCTATCGGCACTCATTCTCAGGAGCACGCCGGGTCAATTCATTTATGTATTAAGTTCTAGAAAAACAGAGTTACAAAATGATAGCATGGCACTTCATATTGTCAAATAGAAAATGTATTGTTTATATTGGAAAGCGGACATAAAGTCGTTGCTAAAAAACATTAAGTGAAAACTAAAGATGCAGTGAAAAGTACAAGAGTGACTTACTTAGAGGGCAATCATCACCAGGGAGTTTACAGTCAGGACAACAACCATCAAAAGCCATCCTACATATCCCACATGTTTCATCATGAGCATCCCAAGTCCATGAAGCTACTGCACGCCATCTATAGATCACAAAGAAGAAATTTAGTTCCTACCGTAAACCATATGTTTTTCTTTTACGATAAAAGAAATCGACAAGAAACGTACTCTGTTTATAGATCCACCAGAATTTCATGGTCAACTGGTTAAGAAAGAGCAGAGACAATGAACTTGGAAGCATCTCATGTTGGTAAGAAACACTTCAGGAATTTAACTCAAAAGCCAGACAATCTCAGAATAGTTTGCTTCAGCATTTGTAGCGGCAATACCAAGATGTGCACGTGTGAAAGAGAAAACAGGAGAATAAGAAAGAATATTGGAAGATTTACAATGTTGGATATTTTTTCCGTTCGGCCTTTCCCATAAAAATATAATGCATCCTTTCTTGCAAGCTAATTCATGGAACTATCTTCAAAAAAGTCTATGTTACTCGAAATAATCTTAAAACAAATACAAAACTTTAGCAGCTGGTCATCATTCAGAATAAGTTTAGCCATGTTGCTCGTTTCATCAGTATTATCCGATGAATGATTGAACTAACAACATTATTACAAGAGTATGACCTCCTAGAAGCAAAATGGAATGTTGTAGAGACAGGAATTGCACAATTAATTATGTGCACCACAAGAAACACGTGGGGCTAAGATGATGGTCAATGAGGATAGCCTTTTCACTAGCGTAATTTGCTATGATTTGGTTGTAGCTGTTTATATGATAGCATAAATGACCACCAATTAGATTGTTTTTCAAACAACGTACATGCAGTCAGTCACATTCAATCGCCCATTTGTCGGGAATCTGTTTTGATTCGTCTATTTTGCCCCACTAGTTGGCACACAGAGGATATTACCATTTGAACAAAATATGGCCATAAAAATTCTTAAAATGCATAGCAAGAATAATATAACATTGTAGAATCCTGGCAATAACTAAATCTGGTGGAAAGCATAGAATCATGTCGTCACAATAGTGAAATATACAAATAATTTGGTAAGGATACGCAAAAGCTTAACCTTCATTGTCTCCTCAACTGCAAAAGAATAAGCATTTCTTACATCAGCATGGCTAGAAAAAGAATCATGCTTGTACACATAATTTTAAGCTGTCACTGTATTGAATGAATCAAAATTTCAAAGCAAATTGATAAAGTATTTGCTTTCAAATATCAATCATTTCAGTTTCTCATGTCTAATTGAAAAAGGAAGAGCCACAGAGAAAGGCTAAATAAAAATAAGCAAATAGATGCCGGTGTTTTGTGTGGCTGGTATCCGGGTATCTCTAATTACGATACCAATCTTTTGAACTTTACAAATCACCAGCTGATCAGAGGTCACAATGTGAATCATAGAGGGAGAGACAACCATATATAGAAACTTGAAATAAAAAGACTTGTAGGATTAATACTTTATAGTCTATAATGCTTAAATTACCAAAATATTTTCTTTCTGTACTAAGTTTGGTCTAGTCCTTGGTCTTGGTTGACCCAAAATTGATAAGTTCAATAGTGAGTTCAGCCTCCATGCATATCACCAGCTTTTACCTGAAACTCAGGGCCTGTTCGTTAACAGCTTAATGGGCTTAATAGGACTCACAGTTTATTCAGTCAGCTATACATGATTGTTTGATTGTGACAATGATATAAAAAGTGACTTATTCAGTAAGCTTCTAGGGGGGAGCTTTATGCAGAAAGCCAAGTTTTTTCCAAGCCTTCCTTTCCCAGTAAAAAAACACGCTCCTTTCATCTATGAAAAAACCTCCAAAACAAAAACCTTCCCAATCTATACAGACAGATTAATCCACACAAACGGTTTTATTCAGACAGAACTTAATGGAAAATCAACCAAACATCCCCTCACCTCCATTTATATGTAGATTAATTGGATAAACATAAACTATTATTGACAGATATTTCTACACGTAATTACTTTAAAAGCAATGTGAAGGTCTCATCAAGCCAGCATATTGTCATTTCATTAAGAAGTAATGCAGAAGGCTGGAAATAAACAGGGGATTCCCCCTAAATGAAGTTAAAGGGTAAAAGCATGAGAGCTCAAATTGTAGAGAAGATTTCAAAAAATGGTTGGGAAGAATAAAGCAAAATGTATTTGATAATTCTAAAAAATGATGAATGGGAACAAACGGACTAGTCCACAGCCCCACTGCCAAGCTGTGGACCAAGCTGCTAGAAACCAAATATAGCAACTGTTTCATTTTTTGAGAGTTGCTGCTTCTTAGAAATGCCAAGGTACATTCATTGGCGAATCCGAAAATTCACAGACTGGGGGCACATAACAACTAACAAGTATCATATCATGAAAAACAAGAAGTAGTTACATCCTAAAGTCTTTCTCTAAGAGTTTTCATCTTTCGAAAGCGAAAATAAAACAAATTAGCAAATGCTTATATCAAGGCATGATATTATTATAGAACTTGCAAACCTACAACAAGAAATCAAAATTACAAAATATATATAGAAGCACGGTTATTGTTTTGGAAGGCATCACCTATCAAATGGAAAACATGCTTGCGATGGAATGTTGAATCTTCTGCATTTGGGTTGGCAAAAAGCATAAAACCCTCTTGTATTCCCCTTCAACAAATTGTTCGAGATTTAATAATAAATGTATTCGTTTCTTCACTTCTTTTTGCCAATTGTTTAAAAAAGTATCACAGAAATTTCCAATCAGAAGTCCACCAAACAGTAACTTTAGATTCACAAGTGCAGTGCATACAAGCAGATTTAAAATCGGAAAGCTAATCTAAGCAACTAAGCAAGAAAGAAACAAAAGCAATCTAAGAACAAACCTAAAATCGAAGCAACAAGTGTGAACCGAAAGTGTGGTGGCGACAGGTAGTGCGCAGGAGATGGTGGTGATGGGCGATGAGCAAGATGAAACAGCTAGAGGCGGTCCTCGTCTGTCGATTTGGTCGAATGGAAACGGGGGATCGCAATGGGGGGAAACTAGCGAGAGGGGGAGGGAGTGTTCATTTTTATTCTTTTTGGTCCATCTGATTTGGCAGGGAAAAGTTTAAAAAAACCCAATGGATTTTACTGTTTGGAACGATTAAACCCTTGGATAATTTTTGGAATAAATAAACCCTTAAACTTTCTAAAATTTGTTAAATAACCCAATGGACTTTACTGTTTGGAACGATTAAACCCTTGGACAATTTTTTGGAACAAATAAACCCTTGGACTT
>NC_037535.1:25689661-25727019 GCF_001531365.2 Cynara cardunculus var. scolymus | reverse complement strand
ACTTTTGTTACATACTTTGGTTCAACTTTTGTTACATACTTTGATTCAACTTTTGGTATATATTTTCGTTTAACTTTTGGTAAAATTATGTCCAAAATGTGTWTGYAGATTATTATGCTTTGGTTTCATTTTTTGTATATTTTACGAATAGTAATGAGAATGATATATTTGTTTTTTTAATTGTAAGTACTTTTTTCGTTCAAAAAATATTTATGAACTTGATCGTTCAAAATATGAAAATCCATTGTTTTTTCATATCTTTTTCACTAACAAAATGTATTTAACATATTTTAGAAAGTCCAAGGACTTATTTAACAGGTTTTGTAAAGTCCAAGAACTTATTTAACAGGTTTTAAAAAGTCCAAGGACTTATTTAACAGGTTTTAAAAAATCCAAGGGTTTATTTGTTCCAAAAAATTGTCCAAGGGTTTAATCGTTCCAAACACTAAAGTCCATTGGGTTTTTTTTGACAGATTTTAGAAAGTCCAAGGGTTTATTTGTTCTAAAAAATTGTCCAAGGATTTAATCGTTCCAAACAATAAAGTTCATTGGGTTTTTTTGAACTTTTCCCAAGAAAATAACACTTGATGGTTATTTAAAATAAGAAATTAAAAATAATTTGGATTTAATCTGGCATGGCATGGCATGTATCAAAATGGATTTATAGATTTAGTTTAGTACACGACTTAATTCTTCCGATAACCAAAACCAATAATAATAATAATAATAATAATAATAATAATAATAATAAATAAATAAAACAAAACACAAGGGTTGATCATTGACTTGGTCAAAATGAGATGCATTCATTCCGAGACCCTCTTGAATTCAACTCCATGGTCTGCATCTGCACCAGAATCACAAAAACAGAAACACCAGATTTTCAGCCCAATGGAGACAACCCAATCAATAACCATCGCTCTTCTCTTCTTTCTCCCCGCTAAGTAAATGGCCATTCATTTCCTCCTTTCACCGCCCTTTCTCATCCTCCTCTTCTTCATCCTCCTCTTCCTCTTTCCAGAAATCATCAGAGCTTACATGACCGATTCAGACGCCCTTCTCAGAATCAAGAAATCTCTCAACGATCCTCAGTCTCTTGATTCTTGGAAGATTGGAACCAAGCCCTGTGATCAAGTCATACCATGGGCTGGTCTCGTTTGCACCAATGGACTCGTCATTAACATTCACCTCCGATCCATGAGTCTCTCCGGTCATCTCGACTTCACCGCCTTGTCGCAAATGCCCGGTTTGCGCATCATTTCCATCGAAAACAATTCTTTCTCCGGTCCAATTCCGGAATTCAATAAGCTTGGCTCCTTGAAGGCTCTTTATCTGTCCATGAATCAATATTCCGGCGAAATTCCCGCAGGTTACTTCTCCGAGATGACGTCTCTGAAGAAGATATGGTTTGATGGAAACAGGTTCTCAGGCAAAATCCCGTCGTCCATTGGCGAACTCCCGAATCTTGTGGAATTACATCTTGAAGATAATCAGTTTTCCGGTAAGATTCCGGCAATCGGGCAACGGAGTTTGGAGTCGGTCAACCTTTCCTACAATAACTTGACCGGAGAAGTTCCACCGGGTTTGGCGAGGTTCGATGCAGCTTCGTTCGAAGGGAATCCCGGGCTTTGTGGGGCAAAATTTGGTACGGTTTGTGGCGATCCGATTCCCAAAAAGCCCAAACCGAATGAAAAGCCGAGCAAGTCGACAAGGATCGAATACGCACTCATGGCCGTGTCCCTGTTGATTCTTATGCTAATGATTATCGGAATCTTCGTGTTGATGAAGAAGAAGAAGAAGAAAGATAAATCGGAAAGAAATGCGATGATGGGAAAAGATAATCTTGAAGGTTCGGTTGGTTTAACGATTTGTAGTATCAGCAAACCGTCTGCCATTCCGGGGCAAAGTAGCTTCGGAACGGGTCAGACGGCATTGATCACTAAAAAGAAAGCGCAAGTCGAGCTGATGATGTTAAACAACAGCAAGGGAAGGTTCGGGTTGGCGGATGTGATGAAGGCGGCTGCGGAGGTGCTCGGAAACGGAATGCTGGGGTCATCGTATAAAGCGATGATGTCAAACGGGATGACGGTGGTGGTGAAGAGATTGAAAGAAATGAACATGGTGGATAAGGAGGGTTTCGAAGCCGAGATGACGCGGCTCGGGAGACTCGACCACCCGAACGTCTTGACACCGATCGCGTGTCATTATCGCAAAGAGGAGAAGCTCTTGATTTACGAATACATTCCGAGTGGAAGTTTAGTTTACTTATTGCACGGTGAGCATCAAAACTATGGACAAACGAATTTGGACGTTGAAAACAGTTTGCGTATTTCTTCGACATCTATGCTAAAATAGTTCCATTAAAACGCAGTCTCTGAATCGTTAAGAGGTAAATCTTGTTTAGCAACAAAAAAAAAATCTGCCTCTTAATGGTTCTAAAACCTTCTGAACGGTTTTGTCTTCGACCTCCCTTAACCATTCAACACTTTAATTTCATTTTGAATAATTACCAAACAATTATATTTCATGATGTACTATATTATAAGAGTCTCTTAATCATCTTGACCACTTAATCATTTTGTATCAAACCATTAACCAAATAGTCCCTAATTGTTGGAGTTTGATGTAAATCTTTTTAAAGATTTTAACTAAAAATACTGGATTTTAATAAATAAAAAATATAGCACAAATGTTGGAGAGGGTGACTAAATACACCCCTATGCATTGCTTAATGCACCCCTATCCATGAATTTCTTCCTCACACACATCAACATCAATACATGCTTTTTACATTCTCAATGCTTGAATGACCTGATTCTGACATGAAAGGGGAGTGTTAATATAAATATAAATATAGCCTCTTTTTAGCACAATTTAATTATGTACTAATGATGATGGTCTAAAGCTTCCAGGTGAAGGCGAAATGAGGCACTCGGAGCTCGATTGGCATGCCCGATTAAAAATTATTCAAGGGATCGCTCGAGGACTGGGTTATATTCACTCTGAACTGGCCATATTAGAGTTGCCTCACGGAAATCTCAAATCGAGCAACGTTCTTATGGGCCCCAATTACCAGCCACTAATCGTAGATTTTGGTCTACATCGCATGATCAATACGAATCATGTTGCAAATGCGTTAGCCGGCTACAAGGCTCCCGAGGCAATACAAAGCCGTCAAGTGTCGCCCAAATGCGACGTGTATTGTCTAGGAATCATCATTCTCGAAGTGGTGACAGGGAAATTCCCGTGTCAGTACGTGAACAGCGGGAAAGGTGGGACGGACGTGGTGCAATGGGTAAGATCTGCAATGCATGAGCAAAGGGAAGGGGAGTTGTTGGATCCGGATATGGGGGCCGGATCGAGTAGATACGTCGCCGAAATGAAGAAGGCTTTACGTATCGGTGCAGCTTGTACGGAGAGCGATCCAGGGGCACGGTTAGACATTCGGGAGGCAATTTGTAGCCTAGAGAATATTCAAGGTGGGGACGAGAGCAGGATTGCGATGTTCCCGTCGTTTGGAGACACATACGGGGATGCTGCGAGTACAATATCAGAATCGTCGTATAAGTCATGGGGAGGTGAATCTAAAGACGGGCGTAATGATAGTTTTGGGTATCATGTATCATAATAGGCCTCAGACTCAGTTTTTTATATATGAGATTTACTGTCTATCTATCTATCTATATGGTTTTTGAAATTGTGGGAGAGATGCACAAAAGTTAGCCATCATTGGACTCACTCCAACCATGGTGCCAAGAAAGTGTATATTTTTGATAGATAGGAGGAGGATGTTATAAATCTAAATATTACTTCAAACCATGATAAAACAAGTGTTTTTATGAATTTTGGGACATATTGTTGTTTTGATCCCCTTTGATCCTTCTAGGGATGTTTGGGATTGTTTATTTGAAATAACTTATATTTTTATACAAAAGTTTTTATCAACTTATTATAAATTAGAATCGTTTAACTTCTTTAAAAACTCTTTATTACCAGATTGACACCGATATAAACTATTTATCCAAATATTTAAAATTGTTTATTATTAATATCATACCATAATAAATCAATAAGCTTTTTTTTATAAAATTTTAAAATATAAGAAAATTTAGAATAATAATTAAAATTTGAAAGAGCATTGGGATGGGAATATGATATGAATCACACGTGCACACCGGATTCAGAGAGATACTGTCCAAAGGGGCATCATACCATTATTATTATTATTATTATTATAAACCTCATCATGCATTGCTCCTTTTTTACATTTATCTTCAACTTTTTCTAAACTTCAGCATCCACATGACCTGTAAGAGACTTTAGCTTTTAACAACTTATTCAAATTCTGAGTTTAATAATTTTTAAGTTGGAGTTGATCTCGAATATAAAATAAAATTCGTTTAACTTATTAAGTCGAGTTTTATAACATCGATCTTCGAACTCGGCTTATTTGAAAAACTCGATTAAATTTTTCAAGTCAAATTCTTCCAATCAAGTAAACATTTTTTCAAGCCAACATGCTCATATGTTCATAAATCATACAATAAAAATATGATAAATTATCAACCTTGAGCCTATAAACGAGTTAATCGATGATGAGTTCGAGCCCATAAAAAAGCATCGAGCTAGATATATAAAACACCAGTGCCTAGTAACGCTACTGGAACACAAATAAGTGCTAAATCATTAGTCTTTATAAACGTTGATGAACAATCATTGATTTTAGGCGCTACCCTAATCCCTCAACCCCAACCATTAGCCAAGGATGTATGACAGGTTGACGCCATGGGTTGATCTTGGTTATAGTTAGTCTACACGAACGTTTATTCTATATACCTTAGTTCGTGTTATAGCTTAACCAACGATTCATATTCTAAATCCAATGGTATAAATAAACGATAATTTGATTAAAATCACAAATACATTATAAGATTAAGCAGTAATTAAGAAAACATATGGTTTGTGTTAAGTTTAAAAATAAAATAAGCATTTGAACATCAGATTAAATTTTATATTTAGGATATACAAGGGCTTAGTTGTAGGGCCACATGGAAATCGGGTTTTAAGGCGGAATACAATGAGAATCTTCTCTTGCTTTCTCCGTAATCACTCCCTCCCATCTTTTTTTACTTTTCTCTTTTCATTATACTTTCAAATTACTAAATTATAATATTTTACAAAATGTTATATATATATATATTTAAGATGATGTAAGTAGTTAAATCAATTTACAAAAATAGGATAAGTTTCAAGATTATATACCTTCAATTTACAAAAATACTAAAAATATTTACAAGAGTGATCATCATCATATCTTCGTTTACCTTGTCGGATAGTATTTTCAGTCAATAAGATGTATTGTTTTTTTATTTAATAAACCTTTAGAGGATAAAAGTATTCTTGGGATAAAATTTATTGATATTTTTAAGTTTAATTGGTAATGGAAATGAGATCTAGTAAAAGAATTTTTTTTATTAAAATATAAATAAAAAGAAATTTTTTATTAAAATATATATACGTTTTCTTGAAAAACTGCAAAAGTAAAATATTACAGAAAGCCAAAAAGAAATGATATGATAAGAGAAAGAGATACACGTACACATTACCTTTCTCCATACAAACAAAGATTCAATCTTTTCGTTTTACCCAGAAACAACTCACACGTCCATGGAACCGCCGGAGAACGATTCTCAGACCGCCCAACAGATTATCCTCCGCTGGGACTCCACCGCTTCTCAACTCCCCATGATCTTTCAAGGCGATCGCCAAGAGATTGACCGTTATTTGCAGGCTGTCGATCAAATTCAAACCTCCATCCAATCAACTACTCTGTCGGAGGATGACGGAGTCGATTCCCAATCTACCAATGCAATCCAGATCGCCATGGCTCGTCTCGAGGATGAGTTTCGCAATATACTCATCACCAACTCCACTCCCATCGACACTGAATCGCTCACCGAATCCGTCTCCTCTGCTCACCTCACTCCCAGAACCAGCACCGACAACGATGAATACACCACCAGAGGCGAAGACGAAGCTCTTCCTAGAGATCCTTCTTCTTCCTTGCTCCAACGCATCGGAAGCAGCAACAAGTTTGTCAACTGCAGATCTATGAACAGCATTCGAGAGCAAGATCTCATACCGCCGGAAAGCATATCTGATCTCCGTTGCATCGCTCAGCGTATGATCACCGCCGGTTACTTCAGGGAGTGCGTTCAGGTGTATGGAAGCGTAAGGAAGTCCGTGGTGGATGGGAGCTTCAAGAAGCTCGGTGTTGAGAAATTGAGCATCGGTGATATCCAGAGGCTGGAATGGGAGGCGTTGAATGCGAAAATCGTAAGGTGGATACGAGCTGCCAAAGTCTGCATTCGAGTTCTTTTCGCTAGTGAGAAGAGACTCTGCAAACAAATCTTCGAGGATCTCGGAACGGCAGCTGATGATGCCTGTTTCATGGAAACAGTGAAAGGTCCGGCCATTCAACTCTTCAATTTCGCGGAAGCCATTAGTATCAGCCGTAGGTCGCCGGAGAAGCTGTTCAAGATCTTAGATTTACACGATTCCTTATTGGATTTGTTGCCTGACATTGACGACGTTTTTGACTCCAAAGCAGCCGAATCAATCAGTATTCAGGTGACGGAGATACTCTCCAGACTAGCGGAGGCTGCCAGAGGGATGCTATCGGAGTTCGAAAATGCGGTCCTTCGCGAGCCATCTAGGGTTCCGGTACCCGGAGGGACTATTCATCCATTAACAAGGTACGTGATGAATTACATAAGCTTGATTTCAGATTACAAGCAAACTCTAGGAGAATTAATCGTCTCCAAACCTGCAACCGCTTCTCGACTCTCCGGTGATTCCAATTCTCCAGATATAGATTTTACCGATCACGAGGGGCAATCGCCGTTAGCTCTCCATCTAATCTGGATCATCTCGATATTGCATTTCAACTTGGAAGGAAAATCCAAACACTATAAAGACAATTCCTTGGCTCATTTGTTCATCATGAACAACGTTCATTACATCGTCCAAAAAATCAAAAGCTCACAGGAATTGAGGGATATGATCGGAGACAATTACCTGAGAATTCTAACCAGGATCTTCCGGCAGGCCGCGACGAACCACCAACGAGCAACCTGGATAGGAGTACTGCATTGTCTGAGAGACGAAGGATTACACTCCACCGGAAGTTTCTCATCTGGGGTTTCAAAAAGCGCATTGAGAGAACGATTCAAATCATTCAACGCCATCTTTGATGAAGTTCACAGGACTCAATCGCTATGGCTAATTCCCGATGAACAACTTCGTGAGGAGCTAAGGATTTCGATCTTGGAGAAACTGATTCCGGCTTATCGTTCATTTCTTGGGAGATTCAGGAATCATATAGAGAGTGGAAGACACCCTGAGAATTATATCAAATTCTCTGTAGAATATCTGGAGACTGCCGTCTTAGATTTGTTTGAAGGATATGCAGTTAACCAGCACTCCAGGAGAAGATCACAGTGAAATTAAGCACACTTTAGGTATACAATTCTTTGATTTATTTTTAATTTTGGTTATAACATTATGCTGATTTTAATATCATTTTAGAAGTTATTGTTGCATCATTCATATACATATATAAACAATATTTCTACTGGCATAAATCGATGCACGAATCACACAGTTCGCAACAGAAATCGAGCGATTCAAGACAGGCGAGTGCAGTGCAGAGCTGCGCGACAGCAATGGCGCATTGCTCGTTCTTCACTCGAGACCAAGCCTGTAACAAACACCTCCAACAATACCAATCCGAAAACATCCCCCAACACGACGATGCAGCCTTCATCACCATTTTTGCAGCATCATTTAGCTTCACGTCTTCGATTCCTGGAGGTAGATTTGTTGCAGTCGCCTTCAAGTTTCCAAATCCGACACATACACTCCTCAGCAATATCATCTTCTGATTCATCTTTTTCGAACATTTCTGCAATTAAATTCATAAGTGTCTGCACTTATTCGCTTCAAAACATCAAGTTCTCGACTCGGGTTTACCTCTTCTACTAGAAGTGATCCAAGAGTTGGCTTTACTTTATCGCTCTGAACCAGAATCATGCGGGTATATTCCGAAGGAACCCCTCGTTGTAAGCTCATTTCCGCAACCTACAATCAAGCAAATTATGGGAGTTGGGCCTGTTTGTCAGCAGTTTAACGAGCTTAACGAGACTCGAAGCTTATTCTGTCAGTTATACGTGAAAGCCAAAATTTTCCGAACTTGTCCATCCCAATTAAAAAACATGTTTCTTCCATCGTTGTAAAAACTCTTCCAAACAAAAACCTTTCTAATCTATACAGAGAGATTAATCCACACAGATAGTTTTATCCATACATGACTTAATGGAAAACCAACCAAACAGCCCCTTAGAGTTCCACATTAGCTAAACTTGAAGAGTTTATCCTCAATATACTTTGAAATCTCCCTTCTTTCTTCAAGGGCTCATTTGGAAAGTAGGCTCCACATATTCTCATATGATATCAAAGTCAAGGTCGACAATTCTAGGGACTCTGACACTCTTGGGTTCCACATATTCTCACAATGGGACTCTCTAACAAATTGTCAATCTAGTGTAAAAAGAGATCAAGAAATAAGAACTAAACCTTCTCCTTTAAATGTGTGTCTTGGTTTAACCATGCTTGTGCTGTAAGTATATCCACCTCTCTCTTAGCACTTATCTGGAAACAAAAACAAAATTGTTATTTCCGAAACCAACATGTTAAGAGTCCCACGTCAGACACACTTGTACGATTTATCATCTATAAATGAAGAACCTCTCTTCTCTTTTAAAGGGCTCTTTTGGAAAGTAATCTAATGAGATTCTACATATTCTCACATAACAGATCAAGAATTAATGGCTCAAGTTAAAAGAATTACCCGATCCAAGTTTATGTTGGTGCTCTTTCTCACTTTGAGATCGATCTCACAAGTACTTAGATCTGCCAAGAAGCCTCTAACTTTCACAATTTCAGGGAATTTCCCATGGTATCGGCCTGATACAATTAATGGGCTTCCAGACGACAAATCTGGAATACGAGATGGATACAACTGTGCAAGAAACAATGTAGGAGCTAAAACCCAGATACAAAAGCAAATTAAACGTCTAAATTAAGTGAATAATCATAAATGCACCTCGTATGACTTGAGATTTTCGAGAGCATCAAGGGTGATATTTGCAACGATGGGTGAAAAAGCATTATCAAACAAGCGTTCCATACGATCACTGATTGAATCTGGCCAACAACGGATAAAATCAAAGCAAAAGAAGCATGAAGCAAGACTAAAGGCATAGCCATTTACAAACTCAATAAATTGTACAAACTTATGAACCAATTTTCATGAGTTGTTTCACGTATGAAACTACATGTGTGAAAATACAATGTTGTTTTATATGTGAAACATGCAGGACTATTCTGTGTGTGGAACAATACTGTATAAATACTACATTTTCACACTTGTTATTTCATATACATGAAAACTAGTTTGTAAGTTTGCATGAATTATTGAGTTTGTAAAAGAAGGGACTCATCTACACTAATCTTTCTGAATTAGAACACCTAAAAGAAGTATGAAGCTTGATTAATCTTTCTTGAAACTGACCTACTTCATATGCAGCATCATAGTATCCCCTTCCAATATTGGCAAGCATTTGCAAGAAATAATGATTACAGTATGAACCTGGAAATGGAAACTTTAAAGTTAAAACAAAGTATTGGACCATTTCTCCTCGCTATACGTTGAAACCTCCTTTTCTGCACAAGGGATTTTCTGGAGAGTAATTTGATTGGATTCCACATACTCAAAAATGAATCAGAGCCAAAGTCTACTCAGCACTTTGGGACAATCTGTACTCCTCACCCATCTACCCCCCCCCCCCTCTCGACACTCTGAGACACTCTTAATAGATGTTGGAACTTCTCTTCAAGTGCTCTTTTAAAGAGTAATCTGATAAGATTCCACATAGTTAAAAGAATAAAGATAAAAGAGCAAACCTATGCCGAATGTGCAAATTCGCGGAGAATTCATGGCTCCATCAACAAGGTAGCATTTCATCATATTACAAATATCTCTTTCATCTTCGACGGTGCCATCGGTAATGAGAAAAATTAGAGGAATCAATTCACCAGTTTGGCCGACCATGTCAATTGCCTGAATATCAAGATCACCACAATATCTATCAATCTTGCAGTCAATACAACAAAATCGATTGTATAGGACGTCAAATATGTTCAAATGTCCTAAAGGTGCGTATGGCATCCATATATGATAGGATAGGACAAAAAAGTTGACAGAACAAAACAGATAAAATTACCAATTTACTCTAATGAGTTGTTTATTTATTTTGATTAATTTATATAATTTATTAAATTATAATAAAATAAATATTTTTATAACAAAATATATCATTAAAAAAGTTGTCGTCAAGACGATTAAAATGACACCAAAATAAAAAAATTATATAATTACCAAATTCTATTTTATACTTCTTCTATATTATTTTTATTATTATTAAATTACATAAATTAATCAAAATATAAAAACCATATAAAAATAATATTTTGAGGGCAGTAAAATGAAAGTTTAAATAACATAAAATACAATAAAAATATTTAAATAATAAATAAAATGTAAACAGGGAGACGTATTTAATGTTTTAGAAGAGAATTAGATTCGATTTTAAGGTTATATTGGTAAAATATAGGTTTGTTCCACCTTGTTTCATGGGCTGGGGGTGGAACACACCTGTTCCACTTTGTTCTTGCTGTTCCACATAAAAGTCATGTCAAACATGAAACAGTGACCTTGTTCTGCTAAGTTTTGTCATATCCCTTGTACCAAACGTACCCTAATAGAATGTTTTATATGACTTAAATTTTATTGGAAAAAAATATGTTACCTGCTTCAATGGGCAAATTAAGTTTGTACCTCCACCAGCATACAATTTTTTCCACATCCATTCAGTTGCATTTGTGATTGCTTCCTCTGTTGCCAACTCCAATGAAGATGAGAATGATTGAATGCCTTCGTTAAATGCTATGATGTTAAATGAATCTCCTTCATTAAGCCTTGAGAGGGATGCTTCAATTGCATATTTTGATTTCTCAAGAGGGACGTCTCTCATGCTCCCACTTATGTCCAGTAAAAACACCACTTCCTTTCTGAAAACCTATTGGAATTTCAAAACAGATATATATATATATATATATATTATATCAATCGCAGATATAGGATGTCAAGTATGTCTAAACGTATTAATAGATTGTTTTTCATAACTTATAGGACCAAACAATAATGCGTCCTTTTTAAATGTGTCATAAAAAGTTAAAAGGACTCTTTTGTCTTTTGGGCTTCCTAACAAGTTTTGAGGATATTTTTATGATAAAACTTTCTATTAGTGTTTTTATATGATATTATTTGACAAAGTGTCTTGTAAAAACAAAAAACTATGTTCATAGGATACTTGTCAAAGCATATTATAGAAAAACTAATAGGACACCTGATTTTAGAAACATGTCCTAGAAAACTTGTTAGGATGTCTAAATGCGTATTTCTCTGATCACAATCTTGTAGACACTTACACATATTTGATGTCTTATAAAGTGTAACGAATAATGATGCCTTAGAATTTGCCACAAACCTTTGTAACATTGTTAGTCCCAGGAAAAAGATAGAAGCAAAACATCTCTCTCTGATCACGATCTTGTAGAGATGGAGACTGCAGAAGCAGACCTCCGAAAATCTCATTCGAGCATACCTCACATGATGCAAGTGAACCCATTAGAATTACTATACACACACATATACATATATATATGGTAGGGTTCAAATGAGAACACCTTCATTTAATGAGAACACGGGAACACACTTTTACTATAATCATTCACATGTGATATTAAATCAGATACGACACGATGTAAATTGCGGGCCAAGTGACCCGCACACCACTAGGCATCTCACGTGTGTTATCACATATTACAATCCATCACATGTGATACTAGATCGGAGACGTGGATGACCTTTGGTGCAACCTAGGTCGAGGGGTCAAATCGTCCACACACCATCATATCCCCTCGCATGTATTTTCACATGTGATAAGGGTATTCTAAAGTTTACTTAAATTAGAGGTGTTCTTGTTTTAACCTCCGTATATAGAGAGAGAGGATCAAAAGAGAATGCTAACTATTAAAGAGGATACGATAACGACCAAATCACGTGCAAAATCACATGTGATATTACATTAGCGGCCAAAAAAAGGCGTGTCGGCGACTTTGGCCACGTCTTCAGATCGCGGGGCAAAAGTCGCGTGAATCACATGTGATTTTATACGTGATGTTAGTGTAAAATCACATGTGATTTTACCGTTTTCTTGTTCTCTTAAATAGGAATGTGATTTGACCGTTTCCTTATTCTGTTAAATAGGTAGGGTTTGAACTCTCTCTGTGTATACATATGGTTAACTATATATGAAACAATAAATTGACAAAGATCTTACAGAATAAGCAAAATACAAGTCTTGAGTGGACCATTTCAGAACTTCTGCCTCATATGAGAAGCTTACTTCCCCACCCTGTCTTCTTACCTCCTTTCAAAACGTAAAAATAAGAGTTTCAGTAGGTGCTTAAGTAAAGTCTTAATTGATAAGCCAAAAGCAGAATCAATAACACTGAGTTTTTATCTTTACTTTTTGTAAATCGACAAATGTACCTTTAAAGGATGACTAGCAATCGTACATGTAATCACAGTTCCAGTAGCAGAATCGACATTTACCAGCACCTTTTCTGTCACAGGAATCTTCTTCTCGAAAGGTAAAACATAACGGGGGAAAGTGAACGGCACATTGAGGCAGAATTCATCATTTTGATATTGTAATTTCTGAGACCATCTAACTTTAACATGAATAAGGGATCCTCCTTCAACCTTGGAGAATGAATCCGATGATCATGGATGAGTAATTAAGTAGACCTAATTATACAAGTTAAGATGGAATGATTGAAGATGGATGGATGGATGGAACCTGTGGAATTTTGAGTGTGTATGTGTTGCGTTTCATCATGAATCCATCTTTTGCTTTCGTTACTCGATCTGAATCTTTTTGATCGTCTCCTGGAGAAATGAACTTGGTGAAATACGATCTTTTGGTGGTTTCAGCCTCCACCTCCAGAATGGAACCCTGTTTGCCAAACCATGTTTCTTAATTTTGAGTACTTCATCAGGGAACGCACTACCAAAATCTTATTTATAGCACGTCTCACATGCCTAAATAAACTGATTTTATATGCATGCCTTCACTGAGTTATGAGTATAACCAATGAAAAACTAACAAATACATCACTAACCATTTATCTCGATGGATATATAAATTGCTTCAAATTACTTGCATATACATGTGCATATTCGATAAATTGTTTACAAATTATTTTATGTATATGTGTATACCGTTCATCTAGGACCCTTAAATATTTTAAAAACTCAGGAGTCAACTGTTTTACGAGTCTTCGTGATAATAAAAAGAAGAAGAAGAGGGTAATCTTGTGCTTCTAAAATACCTAAGGTTTCTAAACGAACCTTCCACAAGCTTTATATTGTTTTTTTTATACGATATTATTTGAAGCAATATCTTTATCTTATAAAAACAAGTATCCTATAAAAAGATTGCTAAGAGGATATTTAAAAAAAATTTAATATGATTGTGTTATTTCAAAAGTGACATAAAAAAACTTATTGTAAAAATTTTATACGGCATGCATAATTATTTGGTTTCTATAAATTTAATTCTTGTAAGGTAGTATATTTAGAACATGTAAATATATCAATTTGTCGTCTTATAAAACTGATTTTATTGCAGTGGACGGCATTAATTGCATGGCACCATCTATGCTACTACCTGCTCGCCCATTGGAATCGCGATACGGCAATCGCAGCATGCGCTTGCGGTTACGCAGTGCATGCGCCAACTGCCGCTAACGGTAACGAATGCAGTGCCCAAATAACAATCAACGTTCATCGTAATCCCATGCATATGAAGCGGGATTAACGCTGGCGGATTGCAACGTCCGAAAACGTGCGGCTGGTAGCTCCGAATATCCGGATTATCAACGACATCAGGCTCAGTAATCACCGCGTAAACCATCGGGGCCGTTGCATGATGCTGATCTGGCGGCAAGCGGGAGGACGAGGTGGACGAACGCAATGACGACGATTTTGTCATTAGTACCGGCTTCGGAGCCGACATGGAATTCCGCTCGTCTTTTCCGTAGTATATGCGTTTCGATAGCCGGAGTCCCATGTCAACTGAGGTTGAGAAATCCTCGGCGGTCATTTTGTTATGGGAATGTCGCCGGAGAAAACACAAATTTGGTGGTCGGAGTGTGGTTGCCGGTTGGCTTGGTAGAATAGGAAATGCAGGATAGAATGCCGTCAAATGAATTTATAATAAAACTGTTGTTCGATAAATAATTTTATATAATATAATATAATAATAAATTGTAGAAAATTAAATCAAATAAAAATTATATATTTATTTGAAGAAAGCTCTATTTTGGACGTGCATTATTAGCAGGAAAAATAACCCAATTTTATGCTGGGTCCCTAAACATGCATATATAACTTTTTTAATCAAACAAATTTAACAAAAATACCATATTATTTAAAATACAAGTCTAGAAAAAGATACATTTATTGAAAATAAAATTCATTATTTTTATTTTATTAAAGAGCCTTTTAATCATTTATTTTAACAATTAAAATTCTTATTAAAGTACGTGTTAAACAAAATATTGCATTTTATTGAAATGTAGGAAGTAAGAAAACCAATTTAAACAATTAAAAAACAATAATATATATATATATATATATGTTATATACTCTATAAATAAACGACAAGAGATTGGGTATGGTGTATTTGGGCAGCTGATTGCTGCAATTAACATCAACAAAAAAGCTATACGTATACGAACTCCGAACTGTACGTTTATTGGAAGGACAATTTTGTCGGTGGAATGAAAACTCTTGATAACCTGTTTATTTTCAGCTTTACTTGTTTAAATGGTCAAGAATTATTCGTCAAAAAAACGCTCTTACTGATATGTGGTCTATAGACATAGCATACGTAAACACGACATCTGACTTGGACTAATATTGGTAGAGAATCGAGCTCATGATCATTAAATAAATTTGGTGATATGGTCGAAAAGGATAGATGAAGTTTAAGGTGGGATAGCCTAAAACCAAGAATTTGATTTTATTTATCCTACACTACACAATAACTATTATCATTAGCATTAGCATAATTTTTAAATAAAAAATAGAAGAAAATGTAAATAAAATAATGCATCTCACATAAACGGGTTAGAGTTAAAACCAGTTAATGAGAGGGTGAAAAACCGAACTAAATGCCAAACCATGATAAGAAAATTGGATTAAACAAACGGTAAGGATGAAAATTGTGAAAATGGACAAAACACAAGAACTGAAAACTCTAATTGCCGATTAATAACAGCTTGTTTCTTGGTAGTCACAACTTATTTGATCAATTATACTTGATTATCTAGTAATGACTTGATAATATAGAAAGTGGCTTATTCAATAAAGACCAAGTTTTTTTTAAAACATCCTCATATTTATAAAAAGACCCTCCTAAACAAAAACATTCTGAATGTATTAATCTATACATACAACTTTATCTATACAAAACTTAATCACCCTTCATCTACCCTCGACTCGAGTGGAGACAGGAGACATAGTTGTAGTTGTACCGAAAATTCTAAAAGTTCTTTCCCACACTAAATCCCATGTGTTAACCCAACTACTAACATTTGAACTAGAAATGCCCAAATAAGCAGAAGCTTGAAACTAGTCCTGAAAAGTACCGACCTTAAAACCCGATAAGGCAACGATTTTTCGAGGCCCGCTTAAACTCGAACATGGGAAAACTTATGAAGCCCGACTGGGGTCTCTTTCAGCACCCAAAGCCCAGCTTGGGCTTTTTTTTTCGTTGCTGAAAGCTCTAAAAATGTGAAAAGGTGATGCAAAACCATCATGAATTACAAATTACTACAAACAAACAAACAATCAGACATTCTTATTCCTCCTCCTCATCCTAATTTCATTCAGCAATTTACAGAAATCCTGACCTTATATCATTTACATTATTATTTCTAGTACTACCACTATTATTATTATTGTTGTTATATTTCACTGATTTCAGATCCGGGCTCACTTGCGATTGCATCTCCGCAAGCTCTCTCACTCTTAACAGAATTGGTGCTGGGATCGGGATTGACGATGACTGCTTCTTCGAATTTCCCACCTGCTTCAACAACCCATACAAACAAATACTCAAATTCATACCCGGACTCATCCCAGGGTTGCTGTATTTCAACCATTTCAAAAAAAAAAAAAACAAGCCCATAACATAAAATTTTCTTTGGAATTTAAAGACATACATGAGCAGCAACAGGAGTGCAACACAGATGACATAAGAGAATAAGGTCTGTTTGTTAGCAGCTTAATGATCTAAATGAGATTCAAAGTTTATTCAATCAGCTATACATGACTGTTGGGTAGTGGCTTAATGATATATAAAGTGGCTTATTCAGTAAACTTCTAAAGGGAGCTTTATGCAGAAAGCCAAAAAAAATTCAAACATGCCCCTCCTAATTAAAGCAGCACGCTCCTTCCATTTATGAAAAACCCACCCCAATAAAAAATCTTCTCAATCTATACAAACAGATTAATCCACACAGACAACTTTATCAGTGCATGACTTAATGGAAACTGAACAGGTAAGTGCCAGGTAGGCGGGTGAAAGAAATGTGCAAGGTTTTAGGGTTTCAATTCAACATGGTGGTTTAGCTATTTACCAATCTTGTTCCACCTTCCTCATTTTTGCTCTTCTATTTTGGTGGGACAAATGCATTTTAGTCCCACTATGGTCCTTCCTGTCACATTCAAAATGTTGCACCAAATGTAAGACAAGAAGTTTTTGTTCTGTCATGTCTTGTCATGCGTACCAAATGCACCCTAAGGAACCATTTACTAAACGCTTACCCGATAAGCGCTTACCGTGTCCCTTTACCTTACCGGACGAACATGCCAAGGAACGATAATCTTACCCGGTTAGTGCTTACCGGATAAATTATTGCATATGATGCCGTTTTGATGGATTAAAATCTTACGCGATAAGGTAAGGGGGGCGTTTGGTTTGACGTAATGCCTTTGAAGGATATGGATTTCGTATAAGGATTTGGAGGGATTTGGATTCGGAAGGATTTGGAATCTGTAGTGTGTTTGGTTTGATGGATTTGGAATGAAATGGAATCCATTTTTTATAAATAATTTATAAAAACAAATTATATATAATTATAAAAATAATCAAGTTACCATTTTATCAATGAATTGTTAGAAAATAAATGTTTTTAACATATTTTAAAACATTATTATATCCAAATCCTATGAAATCCCGTGAAATCCCTTCCAACAACCCCGAGGGATTTCAATAGAATACTATGTTCGAGGGATTTCAATAGAATCCTAGGATTTCAAATACAAACAATCTTGCATACCAAACACCAGATTGGAATGAATTTAAAATCCAAATCCCCCCAATTTCATTTCATTCCTGCAAACCAAACGGACCCAAAGAGTGTTGACTTTTACGCTTACCGGGTAAACGTCCCCTAAGATAAACATATTCTGATTTGTAAAAGGAGATGCGAGAATGGAAACTACTCCCCTAAACTGCAAAGGGTGTATGGAGAGAATAAAGAAGGAAGCAAAAGTAACATTAAACCCAACACATATGAGAGGCATCCCAATTACTTACCCCTTTTTCGGCTGGCAACTGCGCAAAACTAGCTCTCAGCAGATTCCTCCATTTGTCCTGCAAACGCCAACCGTCAGCTAACAAAGTGCAAACACAAGGTTGACTTGTGCATCTGAATGGACAAGAAACATAATGGGTGCGTTTTGTACATTGGACAGAACAGAACAGAATAGGGATCGTTGTTCCACGTTTGGCAGGACTTTTATGTGAACAAAGTGTTCCACCCCACCCCATGGAACAAGGTGAAACAGACCTATATTTCACCAATATAACCACAAAATAAAACCTAATTATTTCCTAAGACATCAAATACGCCTCCCTCTTTATTTCATTCACTTTAAATTTTGTTTATTGTATTTTATGCTCTTTAAACTCACTTTACCGTCCTCAAAATATTGTTTTTATACGGTTTCTATATTTTGATTAATTTATGTAACTTATCAAATATTAATAATAATAAAATAAAACAGAAGCATAAAATAAAAATTGGGAACTGCACAAAACTTCTTTATTTCGGTGTCATTTTGATCGTCATGTCGAAAACTTTCTAATGATATATTTTGTTATAAAAAATGTTTATTTTTTTGAAATTTAATAAATTACATAAATTATAATATATAAACAATTCATTAGGGGTAAATTAGTCATTTTATTTGTTCTGTCCTATCCAATTCTGTCTTATCTAACAATGTCCTATCCTGTCTGGATGAGAAATGCACCCTACGAGAATAGCATACCTTGAGATCAACGGCTGTACGATGTGAGCATGTTGCAAAGGAAATCCTTTTTATCTCGGACCACCTGCCAGCACCATACCTAGAAACACCTTCAACCAACTTCACAACTTCACTAAGAGTCCATGGCCGATGATGCTTCCTTCTCATCCCACCTTTTGCTGTAGGTACAGTTAATATGTTATCATCTGAATCGTCAGCATATGAATCCATGTGTCCCTCATCCACATCATCGTTCAAGTCCGCAGATTGTTCCGAGTACTGTTGATTTTCTCCTGGTTCCTCGATTAGCTATATAGATTTAAGATTTAGATTAAAATAACATTCAACGGAATACTTAAAGTCATGATCTTTACATCAAATGTTATTTATCATAAAAACCACAAGCCGTCATCATGGAGAATCTACACGATGTATTAGAACCATGCCTACAACCTACTTAGAGCTTATTTGTTAGCAGCTTAATGAGCTTAACAGAACTCACGGCTTATGCGGTCAGCTATACATGACTTTTTGGTAGTAGGTTAATGATAATAGAGAGTGACTTATTCAGTTTGCTTAAACCAAGTTTTTTCCAAACCTGCCCCTCCCAATTAAAAAACTCATTCCATCCTTCTATGACAATGCCCTCCCGAACAAAAACCTTCTCGATCCATACAGACAGATTAATCCACGCAGACGGCTTTATCCATATAGCCATATAGGACATAATAGAAAATCAACCAAACAGTCCTAGGGGTTGTATGGTTTGATGGAATGGTTTTGAGGGATTTGGATTTCGTGGAAGGATTTGGAATTGGAGGGATTTGGATTTGGAAGGATTTGGAATCTTTTGTGTGTTCGGTTTGGAGGATTTGGGATGGAATTGAATTCCTATTTTTATAAGAACAAATTATAAAGAATTAAATTACCTTTTTTTAATTGATTCTTATAAAAATATGTTTTCAACATATTTTAAAACACTATTACAAACAAATCCTACAAAATCCCATGAAATACCAACAAACCAGATGGGATTTCTAAATCCATGTTTGTGAGATTTCAATAAAATCCCAGGATTTCAAATCCAAGCAATCCTTCAAACCAAACATGGGATTGGAATGGAATTGAATTCCAAACCCCTCCAAATCCTATCCTATCCTACAAACCAAACAGGACCCTAGAATTTTCTCGCTTTCTTTGAAACTTGTATAGAAAGCATTTTATTCACCTCAAAACAGATATTTATCATACTTCCATTTATTCTACACATCTACTACTCCCATGAATCTCTGTAACAAATTACATAGCAACTAATCAGCTACTGTATGGTGGACATAATAACAGGAACAAAATATTGATCCATGACAGTGCCAGTATTATCCAAGTTCTGATCATAAAAGAGCAAATAATACACATTCTACTTCACAAGCTAACTCTAGAGATCTTCCGACAACCGATATGATGCTCTATAGATTTTGAGAAGTAACATAAAATTATCTGGCGGCGCGAAGAGTATTGCCCAACGTCAAGATGGATATATGATATAAATATATTTTGAAAGCAAGAACGGAACCTCAAAGAAACAAACTGAAAATTTACAAGGGAGAAGAGCAAAGCAGGACAATGTATCAGAGCTAAACTATAGGTTCCCTTGCTTTGTGACCTTTTCCACAGATCAAGCAGTTAATAATCAGATGCCAACTAATAGCAAGTTAATGAAGCAAAACAAGAATAAAACTATAAATATAACTATATAAATGCTTACAGGCTGTTGAATCCATCCTGTGACCGGTCTAGCTTTGAGTTCTTGATTCTCTATTTCGTTATCTGACTGAGGATCATGTCCATCATGGGCCTTCTTTACCAGTCTTGCAGCCATTCCCATTCCACAAGACTGAAATTTCTACAATTGAAGTCTACAACAAGTGAGTAACCAAATAACCAACAGAAAAGCAGTACCATACTCCACATATACCCACCAACATAAATAACATGATTTAATTCTTAAAAAGCAGTTAGAGTCTATAGCTATGATGTAAATCAACAGTTAGCATGTACATCTCATGTCACTGTAATTGGTTCATACATACTAGCACATTGTCTCTCATAACGTCTATTATATTTACTATTTCAGTACAGAAAGATAAAGACTTTATGTGAGACATTTTGATAGTGAACAGCAATGCCAAGGTAGTTACTGCCACTTCTGTAAGTAGCATACTACTTTGACAGAACTTTTGCATCCGTTAAAATAGTGGTTATACTGATGACTTTGTACAGGATATTAATTACCAAAAAAAAAAGGAAAAAACATGATCTAAAAAGGAATTGATTGCACATTCCATGCAGAATGCTATAATAAGCAGTGAAGAACTGAAAATCAAAACTCACAGGTGAATAGAGCTTAGCAAGAAGTTGGATATAGAATCTGAGGATATACAAACAAAGAAACAGAAGACACAGAAATTGAAATGCACCCCTAATAAACTTATGGTGATCATTTGCATCCACAGTTATAAGTCAACCATACATACACTCTAAATTCTGTAAATTTCCATCATGGTATAATTCATTCATTTAGTACTATGTGTGGAAGCAGGATGACCAAATAGCATATTCTCACTGTATGAATATCCAAAAAAATCCCCAAGAAGATCTTACTATTCTAATGAAGAAGACATGCAGCAAACCTGGATGTATCGAAATCATTAAATTGCATACATAAACATGCCAACATAACAAAGACGAGCCTTTTGAAGAAGCAAAAAACCCAAATAAGCAAACCACAAAAAGGACAAGCAGCTACATAGTTAATAAATTTCCACATATAGACGAAGGATGGTGTGAGAATAGGAGTCAACATGAGAAGTGTAAGAAGGGATTTGGACCCTTGATCACTTTTAATCCCAAAACAACCCATGAATTGCACTTTAGAAGGGAATTGATCTAGTGTATCTCATTAGTGTTGATCTAGTGGCTCTCTTCAATTAGGATTGATCCCAGGGTGGAGATCCCTTCTTACCCTTCTCAGCGTGACTTTCATTCCCATTGGAACCCAACCCCCACATATGTCTGAAACAAAAGAACAAATGAAGCATGTAAACAAAATCAACTTTAAGCCTGCGTAGAGAATAAGTTAACTCATCATACTTAATAAACTAGAGGACTTCACTATGGCATCATGCACATTTTTGTACTACTCGTTGAACATTACCATTAGAGCCATAAAATTTTCTCTTGGGCGGCCTCTTCGGATCCTAGAAACATATGGAATTTGAACCCCAGAACCTCCAAGAGAATCATGACGAGTGACAAGAGGTCTCCTAACTGGCTGGATATTATGAATGGGCCTGACACGAGTTCGTGGTCCATGTCCAGAGCTTTTGACGGAAGAAACCAGCCTTCCACTATATTCCCGGCAGTCCAATTCTGAAACTTCTTCAATATAGCGCTTTGTGGGCTTCCGAACTCTTTTAGCTCCTTGGTGATCATCTTCACTAGCAATATGAAGCTTGGACGTAGCACTTTGCACGCTCTTGCTGCTACCACTGAAATGATCATCCATTTGGATAGTGTGAGAAACTGATATATCATCACCACTAACATTTCTTCCTCCAGATCCAGCAAAATGATCCTCTTCATAGTCCTCATCCTTATTATTACAGTCTTCTACTTTGCCTTTCTTCTTTACTTTGTCATTTTCAATTATAAAGGTGGTAGTTGAAACATCACATGAATTAGACAATCCCATGGAAATCCTTCTCTTAAGCCACTGTTTGTCCTTCACAGAAGTTTCCCTACCAAATGTAGCCTTAAAAGTTGCATGAAGTTCTCTAACTGAAAGATTGTCCAGGCATATCTCCCCCTTCAGCTTAGAAAAATCAGGCTTCCAACTAGCACACATGGTAGATGTTGATGGTTCACTTTCAGCTGATCCTAGTGGAAGTTCTGCTTGCTTCCTATCCCCAGATTGGTCAATCTGCTCACCAACAGGAGTAGATCTTGAGGGAGCAATTTCCTGCAGTTCAATATATATGCAGAATAAATATGCACTCCAGAACGCACACTACAATCTAAACTGACCATGCTCAAACAACATAAGCACTCAAAATTGGTGATTGAAAATAACAAAGAATCGGAAAAAAAAAATTAGTAAAGAACTCGAAAATAATTAGAAATGACAAACCACAGAAGTCAACTAAAATGAAGAATGGTCGGTAATTTGTAAACGCACTGGGATTCCGGCAGTCAGTTGCAACTAGAGAGAAAACAAGCATTGCATGATGTTCAGCAGAACAGTACCTCATATTGGGAATTCAATTTCCCGAGATCAACTGTTGTGTCAACTAGTCCATCTGATCTTCCTCCTTGAGTAGAAGGATCCTCAAATTTTAAGATACCTGTGATATTTTTTCATTCAGATGAGCTACAAGCAGGAAGATAGAACAAGGCAAGTGGAAGCCTCTACGTGTGTATGTGTGCAAGCATATAGGTAGGTAGAGCTATCCAGACTAGCATTTTTAGACTTAAAAGCAAATGAGAGCCTAGAACACAAAAGGTGAACAAATTGCTTGATGGACAGTTGAACACCATATCAGTAGCATGCTCAACTAAACAATAGAAGTTGAAAGGGCATTATACAGCATTTCTTACATGTAAAAAATGACATAACACTTAGGACTCATAACAGAGCTTAACAGTAGCAAAAGCATGTCCAAACAAAGACGACTAAGAAACATCACCAGCATATTATGACAATTGAGGAAGGAATGAGAAAAAAAAATAATGGAAAAGAATCAATTAGAGAGACCTTCACAGTCGATGGGCATGAATTCCTGAGCAAAAGTGTCTTCATTTGAAGTGCAGACTGCAGTCTGCCCAGTGTCCAGAACAAAATGCACTGAATTCTTATCATCAAGCAAGTCTTCGACCTCCATCACTTCATCATCAGTTGCAGGTACTAATCTCCCATCGCCTTCGACCTGAAAAGTAGAAAACAAATCAAATTGACCACCACTGATATTAACTTTGATTAAAAGATATACAATGGACAATATTTTGGAGCAGAAATCAGCTAAGCTATGTTATGCGTAAGTGATGACACCAACAATTAAGCCTCGGAATGATATTCTATATGTGCTTCACCAATGAGGGTGATAACAATGATGATTGATGATGATGCTACTAGCCTGTAACATATCAAAGCAGACAACAGCAGGTAATTTATTCTACGTAACCGAGCGTAAAGCTAATAGCCCTTCAAGCAAAATTATAGTCCACCTATATATATAGTACTGCTTTCTCTGTGTCAAGTTTACTCTGCATGCATCAGAGTAAAGAAGCCAAATGCTTTAGCAAATGTTACCTCACTTAATGTCTTGAGCATACATGCATTTATACAAGGGGTTCAACCGAATACACCATTGCTAGTCCCTAATTTCGAGTGGGATATACTGGGTTCATTTTGTTATATTATTAATGAGGGTACTGCACACTGTTGCCATTAACAGTGAGCGCAACAGCAGAGAATTTATTCTAAGCAACCAAGTCTAACGCTAATAGCTCTTCCAGCAAACTCATAGTCCACCTATACATATTTTACTGCTTTTTTTATGAAAGGTTACCCTACATGCCAAATCAGAGAAGAGAAGCTAAATGCTTTGTCAAATGGTACCTCACTTGATGTCTTGAGCATACATGCATGTATACAATGCATTCAACAGATGCAACATTGTTAATCAGAGTGTGGCAAATGTTGTCAATCACATTGTTGCAATGAGTAGTCTTAGTCTCTATCTAACTCTGTGCAATCAGAATACCTCCCTTTCCCACACTTAACAGTTGGTCTCCCTTTTTTATTGCTACCTCTTATCATAAGAACTTTAATGTCTGATGTATTTTAATATAAAACTAACCTAGTTTTCCTTCTGCCGGTATGGTTACATGAAAAAAATAAGCAAATGAACTTTCACCCATATGATTCGAAACTCCAAACAACACTTGTAAGGGTTTGCATTGGAGGTCAAGAATTTGTTATGAGATGGAAATACAGTGAAAATGGAAGTTAAAGGTTGTTTAAGACGTATATAACCTATATGGAGGTACATGCACCTATAGATAGAGAGGTCTCCAATGAGTTCTAGCATCTCTACCTATCATGCCCTCTTTCAAGAAAATAACTTGCATCCTTTGGCCAGTGTTAAGCCTTTATCAGATAATAACAAGTCATCTGCTTTAGAGCCAGCCTCTGCTGTAGTAGCATCTTGGTCAGAGCTTGTACACAGATATATTAGTTCTGCTTCTACCAAAACACATACTAGCATTAGTTACCTCATGGTTGTTCAATACTCACTTCAGGGTTCTTGTATCTTCCCTGCTTAACAAGTTATATTTCTTTGATCTTTTCCTAAAATCCTGATCTTTTGTCAATAACATTGAATCTTCTCCACATATTAGAATCCAGTTCTCTCAATTTTCAAGTGTGTGTGTGTGTCTTACCATGCTTTTTTATCCGGAACAAAAAGTTTATCACATGCTATAGACTTGGCTACCTGTTTCTTTGTATGTTTATGTTCAACATCTTCTCCATGTTTCTATACAACTATAAATTTCACGTATTTTGCAATGACAATCGCATACAAAAGGAAAACAAACATTCAAGATAGCATGGAATGTCACATGGGGAACCCTTGCACGGAAGAACCAAGGATGAGGAGCCCTAAGAAAATCAACTAAAGCAAGACTAGAGATGTAAGAAATCATTCAGTCTGAACCCCAAAATTCACCCAAATGTCGTTGTTACATGAAACAGCTAAAAAATATGCAAAGACCCTATGTGAGATGCATATATACAGGTCAAATCTATCAGTCTAACCCTTCCAACAGCAAAGATCATTTTTTTCCTATGTCCTGCCATATAACATCATTTTGGGACAGGTAGGGAAGACAATTCGAAACACTGTCTACACCTTGTAATTCTTCGTCATATGTTTAACATCCTCATGATCTGATTATAAAGACATCATCAGCAATCTATGACATCGACAGTTAATTGTTCTCAAATTCTAAACGAGAACGCATTCAAGCGAATTTGTCCTTCCTACATACTAAGATGAGCCATCATACCCCAAAGAACTCACATCCGTTAGAGGACAATTAATTCCATGTACGAGATGTACCATCAGTATGTTATACAATTAGAAGTAACTTCAATATCTCACTAACTCAGTATGCCCTTATAGGATCAAACTGCCAAGTCCACCAAAACTTCTAGCAACAAATGAGATACTTATTGAAATGTGACTCCATTTAAATGAAAAACTAACCCTTGGCAGAAGCTCTTTGTACATTAAATGAATCCAAAATTTCACATTCAAATCTTAAGTTTTTTTAGTCCAAATTAGATCTTTGAGCATAAACTGAAACCCAAACATATTATATACTACCTAACATGCATTTTATGCAACTTATTAGACAGATGAGTGGGCATTGCAGCAAGGTCAATTGCACTATTTATTTCTTAATTTTCATCTGTCTTAAACAAGACTAACAGCAAACAAATTATAATGGAACTTCTCAACAGGAAATAGGCAAGCTCTGGAGAACAGAATTTTTTCAACTCAACATTAGAAGTTCATTTAACAAAAATATATACCTACAAAAACTAATAAATAGCTAAAAAAAGCAGGCTTGCATTATAACATTGTTGCTATAAGCCAATCGTTCGATAGATCTATCTTCAAGTGTTGGGTTTGTAATTTAATCCCCGGCCACGCTGGGTAATTCTAGCAGCAAAAAGAACATGAAAGGGATTTCTTCATAATCCAATATGACATTTCATAATATCATACAACAAAATATTCTAATCCAAAAATTCAATTTATGTTGCAAATACATAACCCTAACATATTGAATTGCAAATTACCCGAGCAAGCTTGTAAACAACGGGATCAGCAATCTGCTTTGAGGAGTCGGAGCAAGTTATCACAATTGCAGAAGTACCCTCTAACCTAGTTTTCTCGCTTTCTTCAACTGCTACCACAGTTTCCATGTAACATTCCTCCACATGCAACTCAGATACAAAAACTGAAAATAACACGGACAAATCAATCAAATTAAACCTCTCCACACTTGAGAGATTACATTACACGATTACTTCCCCATCCTCAGCATAAAATCCCAATCAATTCAATCACCAGAATTACCTGTTTTGATCGTCACAAATTCACCATAAAAATGCACGAATACCGATCGATTTGAAGGCTGTAACCGGTTATTCCACCAAAGTGTCGATTAAGATGCCGGAGATACAAAAATTAGGGTGAAGAAAGAGGAAAGGGATTGAATAATTTTGGTTGGAATTCAAGTTCAGTCCCGCTTTTCCAGTACGCTGTGTTTATCAATGAAATACAGTTTCGGAATCCAAAGGGAAATATAAAGCGAGTTGGCGAATGTGGGGTTGGCGTCCGGATAGCTTTCTTGAGTCGGAGAGTAGCTAATGCCGGCTACTGTGTACCCGTGTCGTCAATTGACTTGACAATTTACATAATTGCCCTTCCTTTCCATTAAAGGTAAATCATTATTTTTTGTTCATGTAAATTCCATTTTATTTCTTATGGGTTAGAATCAATTGCAATTTATTGTTATTTTTTTCATAAATTAATTTTTATAAAGGATCGAAATAATAAATAATTGTAAACCAAAAAGACCAAGACAGTAAATAATTGTAAACCAAATGAACGAAAATAACAACGATTTACAAACCATATAAACGAAAATCACAGTTTCAAAAAATAGTAAATTTTAACAATTCGTATGAACCAAATAAACATAGTCTACTCAAACTTTTATTAAACATATAGATCTTTAAATTTTATAAAATCGATTAAAGATGTTGTTTAAATCAACTATATTGATAAATCAAATTTAAAAGTAATAAGAGAAATTTTCTATAGAAAAGCTAAAAAAAACATCGATTTTGAGCGATTAATTTCTTGAACTTTTTTAAAAATAAATAAATTCCTAAACTTTCTAAAAGCTTTCTCGAACGCTGTTAAAGTTTGGACGTACTCCTCGAGATGACAGGTATCAAATCTTGCCTTGGCCACTGCACCTAGCCTGGCATGAACCCATCTCAAATCAAACCCAAAGCACCCCTTCATATCTCAAACGTCCTTCTGAGTCTCTTCAAAGACATCAGTTGGTACCTCCTCCCATTACATAAGAAACAAGTTTGAAGATTATTGAGAAAAACATGTCTACCGCGTATCCTCGAAGTTATCAAGGGTTGGATTAAATACGTTATTTTGACAACTGATATCTAGCTATATTGATAAATCGATTTTAAAGTAAAAAAAAAAACTATATCACTTAAACGGTAAAGAGGAAACAACTTTTGTATGCATCTATTTATGTGTTGGTCATAGGTTTTGTATGTTTTAAAATGACTAATCAAATTGTATGTTTATTTTTATTTTATTTTGATAGGGTGTCCGGGTCAAAGCCCGACAATTTTGGAGGCTAAACATGGCTCCACTTAAATGTCGCCAACACTCCCCTTCCAGGGCTCGAACTCGAGTTCATGACTATGCCATGCCTAAGCCTTTACCACTAGGCTGGAAGGTCTTTGACTGTATGTTTATTTTGTTTGTTTGGTCGGTGTACATTGTTGATGATATGGTGATACATCGAGAGAGAGGTTGTATATTTCTTTACGTTTTGTAAGAGCAAATATTTATTTTGTTAAATTGATAAATTATATAACAATGCAAAGGTAATTGGTAATTAATAATGTAGTTGTTAGTAGATAAAATAGCTGATAAATTAATTATATTTAGAAAAATTAATTATATTTAGAAAAATTATATAACGGTTTAAAAATATATAAAAGAACGCGTTGAAAAGTTACAAGAGGTAGTAATTAAAAGAAAGCAACGGCAAAAAGCATGAATTAATTGAATTCAACATATGTTTGAACTTGCATTTATTTAAAGTTTATCTTCGTTTCTTTTGTGGTCATGACACCTAATAATGAAAGTTATTGGTAACACATGAATATAACCTATTATATATATTATATTATAAAACATTTGATAAAAATTCTTAAAATCATTTTTTATACATGGAGTACTGTTTATGAGTTTGTTACCTTAATTACTATGATTTAAGGATACAAGAGAAGAATTATCTGTTTATGAATTTGTTAACTTACTTGTAACTGACAAGACCAATCGTGACACCATATTAGGGACTGTTTGGTAGTTTGCTAAATGGTTTTAAGTGGTCAGAAGAATTATAAGGCTCTCATAATATAGTGAAAAATGTAATATAATTGTTTACGATGAAATTATGACATTGAATGGTTAAGAGAGACACATGATAAAAATTCATTTAAAGGGTTTTAGAACCATTAAGAGACAGTTTTTTTATCAAACAAAATTCATCTCTTAAAATTCAAAGGTTATCTTTTAATGAAACTATTAAAAGGTAAAACAAACAACCATTAAATGTTTTTCACTTTTAGATGGTAAATTGGGTTAGGGGTCGTTTTTGTAAGTAGTCGTAATTCACGGGTCTGAATCGTAAATACTGAGTGGCAAGCTTTCGCGGGCTATCCAGGAAACGGATGGATGAAAGAAGCGATAACAAGAAGCTGGTGGTTGAATTCTCTCATCAATGGCGGGAGTTCTACCTTCATCAATATCTCAATACACACTCTTATATTATTCAATCGATAATTCTATTTCAAATTCGAAACCCTATTCCTCTCTTTCTTCCATCTGCAACGCCAAAAAGCGCTCCGTCGTATGCTCTTCATCCAGAAAGGGAAAACCGGGTTTCTTCGACGTGATTCTGGACTATATCGAAGGTATAATTCATGCATTTCGTCTCCATTTCACCAGTGAATTGTTTGCAGTAGGATTACGATTATATTGATTTGGCTAATCGTGAAATTGGCATCAACTCGGTTTACATTTCAGTTTTAATTTTCTGGCATCAACTCGGTATTTCATGGTGTAGGGGGGCCCAAGTTGAGGAAATGGTATGGGGCACCTGATCTTAACACAGAAGATGGATCCATTTTGGAGGAAGCTGATGAATCTTCAGGTAATCTACTGAGCTGCTGAACACACACACACACACATACATAATATGAACCTTCAGGTAATCTACTGAGCTGCTGAATATGTATGCAGTATGCATATATATATATATATATATATATATACTTACGTGTGTGTGTGTATTGCTTGGTTTCTTTCATTTGTTTACTGAACAATTGGCTTTGCTTTTGGAACACAGAAGAAGATGAAGTTAGGGATGCAGTTTTGGTAACTGATGGCGACAATGAGATTGGTCAGGTTTGTGATGTCACTGGTCTCTTTTTCTGCTAAATGTATCTTTCTTATGTAATTGAATTCAATTCTTTATATATAACCGATAAAAACAAACTATAAATAATTACAAAACAAGTGTCTTAAACATATTTTAAACCATTATTATAACAAAAATCCTACAAAATCCCGTTGAAATGCCAATTACCATATTGAGATTTCTAAATCCCATGTTTGTAGGATTTCATTGAAATCCCGGGATTTCAATTCCAAACCTTCTTTTAAACCAAATGTGGGATTGGAATGGAATCCAATTCCAAATCCCACCAAATCCCGCAAACCAAATAGGCCCTAAATCTATATTGTTTTAACCTTTGCAGACAGTTATACTTTCCTTAATAATCAAACGGATCCGAGTGAAAGCACTAGTGAAGGACAAGCGTGCGGCAATGGAATCGTTTGGAACTTATGTTGAGGTTAACAGATTTACTTTCTCAAATGTCATTTATGTTGTTTGCTTTTGGTTGAACACCTCTCCTAATATTTGATCTTGGTTATCTTGAAGTCAATGACTGGAGATCCAAAGGATTCTTCATTTTTAAAGAAGTCCCTTAGAGGCGTTCGTGCGATAATTTGTCCCAACGTATGCTTTTTCTAGAATCCAATTATTTTTCTTTTGTCCTCGACTTATATACGCATATATGTAGGTTGAATGCGGTACATGTTTCTTTGCAGGAAGGTTTTCTATCTAAAGTTGAGAGCTTGAAGGGGGTACAACATGTGGTTATATTATCTTTGGTACTCTTTATCTCCTTGTCATTGTAGTCTGGATTTTGCACATTGCCTAAATGGGTAGAGGCGGACCTAGAATTTTTTTCCAGTGGTGGCATCATTTGATTATAAAAAACGAAGCTATTGATTTCTTTTACAAAATCATTGTTGGTCAACTTGTTAGTTCTTTGTTTTTTTTTATGTGAGGGTTTGTGTTTGTGTCTTTTAGCTGGGATTTGTACCCATGTCTCGAAGGGGAGAAAAGACTATGCAAACCACCTCTACCAATAAAAATTTGTGTTATTGTTGTAGTTTCAAGAAATATATAGTTGCACTTAACAAAATAATACAGTGGCACCTTTTACGACGATAATTTTTTTTACACTACGACAGAGGAGCGAAGCAATGGCCTTTGCCACCCTATGCATCATAGCGGATCCTCCCCCATATAGGCCATGTCTATTGGATATGTTGATTTGACGATGTTGCAGTTGTCTGTTTATAGAGGTAGTAGTGGTGTTCAAGCAATCATGAATAATAACGCGAGAAAGCTAGCAGAGCAAGACGAAGCGGTGGTAGTTGCCTCAGGAATTCCGTACACTATAATCAGAACTGGGTTGCTAACGAACGATCGTGGGGCCAAACTAGGTTTCAGTTTCGAAGAGGTATGTACTTGTTGTATGTTCAGTCTCAAAAAAGGAAAAAGAAGTACTTTCTACGCGGAGATTGAATTAATATTCGAAATAACAGGGCTGTACAGTAAATGGAAGTCTTAGCAAGGAAGATGCTGCATTCGTATGCATTGAAGCTCTTGATGTAGTGCCAGAAAGAGGACTGGTGTTTGAGGTTGGTCAAAGCTACCTTTTTTTTTGTTTTCTCAAAATGATCGGTCTATATTACTTGTAGCACTTCTTTTGTCTTCACATTGTTGAGCTATAGTACGTGTAGTTCTAAGGCTGACAATGAACCTGATCTTCATGGGGCTTCCTCGGGTGTGTAGCTCAATTGGCAAAGGAAGCGACCTTGCTCAAATACACAATAGGTTGTCAAGTTCAAGTTCGAATCTTGCGGGAGACGGGCTTGAACCCCTCCACTAGCCTCAGCCACCGAGTCAACTCTGAAATGCCTCCTCCGATGTGGTTCCTAGGGGGCGGATTCCATGTGGGCTTGATCGGAATTGCCAGTGATCAACCTTTTGCTGAGATAATGATTCTTAGTAACCACTATAAGTCTGTGCTTGAATTCAAGTTCAAAGTGAGTGCGAGTCCTCTGATTAATCATCATTTGGTGTTGGGAGATGAAATCACATAACTGATACAAGAAAATGGAAATCAAATACACAGATGGTATTTTTGTGTTTGAACATTTTCCTACATCCCCGTTCAATGTTAGGATTCTTATATCATGAATTTATGATCTTATCTGCAGTCCTACCAATCAACGAGACTGGCTGATTATTAACTAGAAAGAAAATGATAACTGATAGAACCTATTGCTTAACTGTCATCATCATTTCTTTTGAAATTTGCATACCATTTTGGTGGCTTGATTGTTATGTTTTACAGGTTGTTAATGGCGAAGAAAAGATTCTAAACTGGAAAGACCAGTTAACAAGATTGATGGAGCAAGCATAGGAACGACTTGAGGGACCTCAATGGCTCCTCAAATCCAAGTTCCTGTTGCTTACACAGGCCTGCTGGCATAAAGACGGACAATGGAGCTAATCCCGTTGGCTTCAGGTTCAAAGTTATTTGTTTTGTTCTGTGTTGGTCGGTTCCTGTCATTGGTCTCCATGTGAAACTTATAGATAATTATTTAGCTTCTTTTTATATGTTTTAGGAAACTATTTCCATTCTCTTCTTAAATGCTGTAGATTCTTTGATTTCTCATGTTGTCTTTCTCTTTAAGCTAAGGCTTGATTTGTACATGTACTCATCTTGTATATCCGTAAGATATTTGATTTCCGTTTTTTTCATACTTCCATAGAAATAAATAAACAAAGCACCTTTAAGCCAATTTTTCATACTTACGGAAGAAGCCACTTTTTATATTATTAAGCCACTACCAAACAATCATTTATAGCTGACCGAATAAGCTGAGTCCCAGCTCATTAAGCTGCTAACAAACAAACCCCTTATTTTTCTTATTTTTGCCCTGATGCACTCTGTTTGCTTGTTTGCACACACACTCCCTTGTAGCTTTCTCGCTGCTTCATTTATTTATTAGTTTTGCAGACCGAGGCTTCACAGAAACAACAGGGTAGAGGTAAGGTCTGCGTACATTTACCCCCCAAACCCTATATGTTTGTGGGATTTGTGGGCTCCATTTGGTTTGGGTTGGGTTGGTTCGGTTCTATCACATACTTTCATCTCATGTTGCCTTATATCTATTTTGAAGTCTGAATCTTTCCATATATCTTGCACATAGGATAAATGACACCGGCTGTATAGAACCATTCGTAACAGATCTAAGTAATTAGCGTTTTATAGATAGAAGCATCAGGACTTGGGAGAACTCAGAAATCTGAAATATGCATGCGGTTATTTACTCTATTTGCTGAACTAGATGATGCATACTGAGGTAAGTGAGAGTTCATGAAAGAAATACACTATCAGTGTCAGCAAGGTACCTGTTAACCCAATCCAAGGTTGTGGGGTCCTCATTTGAGAAATCAAAGAACTCGTCAACGTTAAAGATGACCTTCGAGCATTCAACCCCGTGTTCATCTATTGGGGTGATATGATCCTCCTCTTTCATCTCAGCTAGTTTCGAGCCTTCCCTTGTTGAATAATGACCGGTTTGTTTTTCCATTATTTCCTTCTTTTTGCTTAAATGAGAATTCCAGTAGTTCTTGATCTCATTATCGGTTCGACCTGGTAATCTTCCTGCGATCAGTGACCACCTAATAATCGTATTTAGAGAACAAGAACCATCATTATCCTTTGCAATGTATTGAAATTGCCCTTTGATTCTGAGACATAACTGTTAAAAGTCCCACGTCGGCTAGACTTGGACCAATTCTCCTCCATAAATATTGGAACCTCCCTTCTCTCCTTAAGACCTCTTTTGGAGATTAATTGGGGGTTCCACATATTCTTTCATGGTATCAGAGCCAAAGATCACTCTAGGGACTCCACACTCTGGGGGTCGGGGCAATCTTTACTCGCCTAGCCCCCTCTCGCCACTTTGGGACAATAAGTGTCCGTCTAGCCTCCACCGGAGGGGCGTGTTAGAGTCCCACATCGGCTAGAATATGGACCAATTCTCCATCTATGTTGGAACCTCCTTACTCTCCTCTTTTGGAGATTGAGTGGGGGTTCTCCATATTCTCTCAAGGGTTGGGTTCCCGTGAGAATGGAAGTTATGGTGAGAAAGGTAAGAAGGGATCTCCACTCTTAGTTCAATCCTAATTGAAGATCAACACTAATGCGGTGCAACAATATGCACCGGATCAATTCCCATGAGAAGCACAATTCATGGGATGGGGGTGAGATTAAAAGTGATCAAAGGTCCAGATCCCTTCTTACGCTTCTCACCTTAACCCCTATTCTCACACGATCCTTCGTTATTCTCTCAATAATCATCCACAAATATTGATGATAAAGCAAGAAAACATGGCAACCTGTTTCCTAAAAGTTTATGAAGCCTAATAATCAAGTCCTCTTCTTGGTCTGATATATTTCCTCTCTTGATGTTTGGTCTCAAATAATTTAGCCATCTTAGCCTACAGCTCTTACCACACCTCTGCAAACCTGCAAACCTGATCATAATTTAACCACATATATGGTTTTAACTTTTTTTTTATATTTTTGTTTTATAAAAATGTACCTGCTTTAGCTGCAATGGCTGTCCACTTTTTAGGACCATGTATCTGTATAGCTTCAGCTAGCTTTTCATCTTCTTCTGCTGTCCATGCTCCCCTGTTAATTTCTTTCTTTGTGGATTTGTTTTCCATTGGCTAGAGAGAGAGAGAGAGCTATGTTTCTTGGTGAACCACTCAGGTAGTCATTCATATGCAAGAAATAAGTGATTGCATACGTTTGCTATGCTAAGAGATTCTTTAGATGGAATCTTTGCGTAGAGCTCTTCTCCAGGTAGCATTAAAAACCAGGGACGTGTGTGTATATATATATAGAGAGAGAGAGGGGGGAGGTTCGGGGGACAATCTCAAAAAAATGGAAAACTGAATAACACCCTGATAACCTTTCATCTGGACGTTATAAACATGTGCATACCAGTAATTAAAGTTGTTTCTTGGTTTTTATGCACATGTTCATACCAGACAAACTGCTTAAAATTACCTGTATGCATATATGCTTATCGTCCAGATGAATAGTTACCAGGGTGTTCCTCAGTTTTTCATATATATATATATATATATATATATATACTATATATGGTCGGATTAAGTTGCAAACTTAAGTTCCATTACCATGTGCCCCAAACATTCACGAGATATTTATCCCGAATAGTGTAACATTTATTATGAATCTTCACGTTCATTATTCACGATGAATGGGAACATATGTCACTCTCCTTTGTCATCCGGTTCACAACAGAAAAGAAGTTTGCAACTGAACTTCCTCTCTCTCTCTCTATATATAGATATGGTTATTATAAACTTCCAACCAAAACCAAAATCAGTCCAATATTAATAGAGCCTGTGTTCCGTAAAGATAAAAAGAAAAAATACTTTATTTCAAGGGTATTTTAGATATTTCATGATTTCATCAATACTCAACCAAATAACTTTATTAGCTTCGAGACAGATGAAGCATAGTGTATTGGTGTTAATCTTATAATTTCGTTTTGGTTTGCGATAATATGATTAACCCAAAGTACTTGCTTAGATAACTTATCAAATACTCATTATTATGCCTTTTTTCCTAGTGTTTTTGTTTGGTCGTTTACAAAATGCTTATCGGCTGTCACTTATTTTATCAAGTGAGCATGGCACGGACCAAAAATCTTACCCAGTAAGAGATATAGCAAAAATTAAGAATCTTACCTCGTAAGTGAGGGAGAAAACTATTATCCGATAAATATTTACCGGGTAAAATATGTTTACTAAGTGGTGACTCTTACAGATAAACGTTTACCGGATAAAAGATATTTACTTAAGTGGTGACCGTGAAACTGATAGTAAATGGCCAGTTTGTAATAATTATATTCATACTAGTAGTAGTAGCAGCAATGGCAGCCATTTGATTTTCTTTTACTGATAAAAGTGCAAACAAGAGTATGCCACCAAATGGTTAGGTTAGACTGATGTTTATATTTAGAGATTAGGTGAAATGATGACACGAGTCATACCATAATAGCTAGCATCCCTTCTACTGCTTATCATAATTTTTTAATAACCATGAATTAATTTAAAATGAAAAAATGGAGTATCAAAAACAAACCACCCAAGCCCAATATCTCCCACTCAAATGCAGTGGCTAAAGAATAGAGCGTCTGTTTTCCTAAATTTACTGGATGTAAGTGTAGATATGTTACCACATGTCATGCTTTTCAACTGCATATATATATATGTTTGTTCCTGTAGAGCTTATAACAACTAGTCTAGTCGCAAGATGAAGATAGTTAGATGTTAAGATTAGTTGTATCTTAATTATTAATCTTTTAAATAATTAAGGACTTGAAGCCCGATTGCCAATAATGTGGTGTCTCGGCAATTCTAGAATCATGGGTGATATCTAAGCAAGCCTTTTTTAACTGTGGGTGTCCATACCAGCTTGCATGTACCTCAACTAATTCCAGGGGAATCCAAAGAGACAACCAGGAAAATTCTAGTGGTCGACTCGAATTGGTGACCTATGGAGATGAGTACCAAAGGCCGGGGCCTTTATTGTCAGTGAGCTAACCCTCTAGGTTTATCTAAGTGAGCCTTGAAAGCTGAAACAACTTATCTTGGTTCTCATGTAGCAAAGGGAAAACTATAGAATATGACAACATTCGTTGCCACTAGACGCAAGTTTCATCGTTGTTTACGAACATTGATAAACAACCACCGGTAAGGCGGTAACCATCCGACAAAAATCATTTGTGTTTGCTCACTTAAATTTTTTTATTTTTTTATTTTGGGACATGGCCCCCTTGACCCCGCCCATTGACCGGTCAGCAGGACCATCAAGAGGGGTGCTGCCCCTATAACCCGACAAGGGAAGGGAAAATCTCCAATTCTTTTAAGTTTGTTTCTTAATTGCTTTTGTTTTTCCATCCCCCAACATCCAAACATGTGAATGAAGGTCCAACCTATTGATTGGATCCATTTGATTGATTCGCCAAACAATTAAAACCAAATCCCTTTAGACTTATTCTGGTATCTTAAAAAACCCAGATGAAAACTGAGGTTGTTCCATCACTGTAGATGCTAGAGATGGCCAAATGGGCCCGGCCCGGCCCGGGACCGGGACCGGGACCGGTAAAGACCGGTTATGGGACCGAAAACCAGGACCGGTTGAGGTTTTTGGTAGTTTCGTGGGACCGGGACCGACCGGGACCGGGACCGGTTATGGGACCGACTATGGACCGGCCCGGCCCGGCCCGGCCCGAAAATTCAATTAATTTTATAAATAAATGTATTTTTAAATAATTTTATAATGTATTTTTATAAGAAAACGTAATTTTAATTATATTAAAACGCATTTTTAAAGTGTATTTGAGTGACCTAATTGTAA
>NC_037535.1:25686316-25689531 GCF_001531365.2 Cynara cardunculus var. scolymus | reverse complement strand
GGACCGGTTATGGCCGGTTATGAGAATGGTGAGGACCGATTGGGACCGGCCCGGGACCGGTTTTTGGCCATCTCTAGTAGATGTTGTTAACGTTCTTTGTTTTATTTGCTCACTTTGTTGATTCCAAACAAGAATTGCAGCACTCCCCACCGCCACGGATAGCTTCTTCCACCCCACCTCCACCTTGCTCCCGACAGCCTCAAGGAAGGGTACCTTACTTTCTGGATCAGGCTAACAACACAAGATCATCACACAACATAAGAAACACCACCGTGCCCAGTCCCCACCGCCACCAAGGAATCTAAACAAGGGAAAGAAAATCGGATTGCTCTTTGGTGATGTGGCTGGGATCCTACATGTTTTTGTGGTAACTTATTCGGTAATTAGTAGAAGGAAATTGATGAAAGACATTTTAACACTTTTGGTTGCCTTACTAACAGCATAAGGTGCATTACTAAACTCTCATTATTGGATTAACCATACACTTCTTTTTGGTAGGGGTTCAATGAAGCATTTTATGAAACAATTCTGGTGTTCCAAATCATACCATAGACAACTATATCCATCTATTACTCTAAGAAAAAGATTGGTGGGGCCACCGATTTCAGGATGATATCGACTAAGGCCTAGTATAGACAGATCATAATAATAATGAATAATAAAATTATTATATTTATCGTAATAATTTATTTAAAAATATAATTTACAAAGTTAATGGTTGGTTTTTCTATGATTTGTCCAACTCATCAATTGGAATTGGATGGATCATGGAGGACGACCGAGGTAGGACTAATGGGCTCACCTCGAAATAGAAGTTGGGCCCTCTTAGCTCATCAAGAATAATAAATGGGTTAAATCTTAAATGCACCTAATTTAGGTCCAACTTTTATATGATAAATTGTATTTTGTTGGTATAACAATAATATAGCAATTTATTTTATTTTTCATCTATTTTAAGACAAAGTGACCTTCTATGTGTTTGAGGTGGCATTGGTTGACCAACTTAACAACCAATTTAGATAAAAATGTAAAACCACAAAGGAACTTTCTTCTTTAAATTAATTTTGGACTGTAACCTATTTATAAGGTTGTTTCCACATTCTATTGGAGAATGGGTTTCATGTTTTTCCTCTTATTATTGTCTATAAATACACATTCATAGAATGAACTCTAAATTTGTTTAGAAAATCATGGAGTTTCAAGCAAGAAAACGGAATTCAAATGTGGGATCGAGTTTGAGACTTTGATAGAAAAAATGTCAGTAAAACTTGACTATGTACATGAAAGTATTAAAGAAAGGATTAAGGACAATCCTGATCGCCTTAAACGAAACCCGCCTCCTAGGAACTACATGTGAGGAGATATTTAAGAGCTGAATTAACAAAAGGATTTAAACTTGTCTCCAACAGGATTCGAACTTGACCTTATTGTATATTTGAACAAATTCGTTCCACCCTTTAACTAAAATTATAGGGTTACAATTAGTACCAATGGTCAAAGTTACTTGTGGGTTTTGACATAAAGTAAGAAATTTGGGGAGAAGATAAAATGGGGACCATTTGGGTTTGCTTAGCCAATCAGAATGCACCTTACCCAGAAGGGAAGTCGGAATGGCCAACCATTAAATGAAGAGAAGAATCGTTTCTCTTAATTAGCTGTCTGACGGTGTCGTTTTATGCATTTTCTAACTCCATCACCATGTGCTCTCTGGGACCACATCATCTCCCTGAACCTACGTTAGGATTAGGATGACCCACACCTTATGGTATATTCGCCTATTTCTAATGTTACGTTTTACCTCCCCTACAGTTTATGAAGTTTACACAACTCTACCATACTTACTAAATTGGAGTGAGTGAGTAATGACTTGGGATCATGTGACATCATGTTGTTTTGTATGACCAATGAGACCACATATATAACATTGAACTTGCACAGTGTTTTTGCTATTTTTTGTATATTCATAATATTTTGTTGTGAAGTTTCAGTATTATTTTGTGGTCTCACTAGTCTCACGAATATAATCCGACCTCACGTCAACCCAATACGGTGTATGCTAGCTACAATTTTGGCCATATACACATACACACACACCTACAGGAACAAAACTGTATTGTTATTCACCCATTCATTATCTTCTTCCAACTACACTTAATATTCCTTACCTCATTTCTTTGATGGCAAAACACCCCCTTAAACTATGCCAAATTATCCAATTTTCATATTACTTTAAGCTTATGATGAATATGTTGAAGTGTATATTGGTCATTTTGCACTTGAGGGGTATTTTGGTCATTGATTGAAAAGCCTAAAGAGTGTTTTGCATCAACCCCATAAACAAAACCAATGAGGTGGGTCGTGGGTGCAAAATACGCAAACATGTTCTCTACTCCGGATTAATAGAGCGGTTGTTTCTATGAAGATCCGACTTGCAAAAAAGAAGTTCGCCCAAAAAGTTTGAACAGTTTGATAAAAAAAATGAAGGAAGATTTAAGGCCAGAGACAAAATTTGAAAAGAAGACTAAGGGGCTGTTTGGCAGTTGCTGAATGATTTAGTGCAGAATAGTTAAGAGGTCAGAATGGTTAAAAGGGTCAGAATGGTTAAGTGCTGAATGAAATAATGTTGTTTGGTAACTGTTCTCTGAATGACAATAAATTACCATTTTAACCCTCATCTAATAAAAACACATTATTTGAATTCGATTCAACAAAAACACGTATTTCATATTAATCCAAATAAACATAACGATACTAGTTCAAAACAAGATTTTTCATAATCCAAACCAACATGATTGAGGGGATTAAAGGGAAAGGCATTCTGTTTTGTGAACACTGGTTGAGCGAGAAACCGTTTTGGGAGTCCCATGCCTCTCGAAAGCCTGTGGAGATTGTAATCATTCAACAAATTCAAGTAATCCAACGGATTGACCATTAGTGTATATCAAATGGTATATGTGCAGTTCGATTTAGGGAGAATGACGACTTGATTCGAAGAGCTGTGAAGATTTGGAATGCGTGCAGGCGATATTAGTGAAAATTTAGGGACACTTGAGGTCGCCGGCGATGGAGACGATGGAGGTCACCGGCGAAAACCGGCCGACCTGGGGAAGGGGACGAAGGCGACGGGTTCAAGAGATTATCGTTTCTGACATCGGGAACGTGCAGCGGCGATGAGCGGCGGGCGACGAGAGCGGGCAACGAGCGGGGACGACGAG
>NC_037535.1:25667336-25686243 GCF_001531365.2 Cynara cardunculus var. scolymus | reverse complement strand
GTGGGGGGAGGGGCTGTGAAGACCGGCGACGAGAGGGTGGGGGAGGGGCTGTGAAGACCGGCGACGAGAGGGAAGGAGACGATGACTGCAGCTGGAGAAGATGGAGGCGATGACTGAAGCTGGTAAAGGGTGTGGAAGGGTAAAGTGGGAAGAAATGTAATCTGAATGGTTTAGTGGTACCCTAGATGCAAAATGGTTAAGAGGGGGATTGTAACCATTAAGAGGCATTTTTTTTTGCCAAACAACCTCAACCTCTGACCGATTAAGAGGTTGGCTCTTAATTTCACCATTAAGGGCCAAACAAACAGCCCCTTAACCGGATAAAAATGAGCAGAACCATATAATAATATAGTCAAAAGTAAGTACAAAGGAACATAACAAAAAGCGCCAATGACACCATAGTCTATCTTATGACTCTAGTAGCCTATCTCCCGACTCACTACCCTACCCCTCCACCAACCATCTACCTCCCCAGCTCCCTTCCTCCTGTTTAAACTAAATACACATCACTACCCCTAATCTGCTACTTAATCTTGCATCTCAAAGAAATCCTATCAAATATCATGTCCTAGTTTGCTACCTAATTTTGCGTCTCAAATAAATCCTATCAGATATCATGTCTTAGGATCTGTTTGTTAGCAGCTTAATAGGACTCACAGTTTATCCAGTCAGCTATACATGATCATTTGTAAATGGCTTAATGATATTGAAATTGGCTTATTCAGTAGAAAGCCAATTTCTTTTTAAACATGCACCTCCCAATTAAAAAAACATGCTTCTTTCATCCATGAAAAAACCATTCCAAAAAAAATCTCTGAATCTACCCAGACAGACATCTTTATCCATACAGGATTTAAATTGAAAACCAACCAAACAGCCCCTTAGTTTGCTACAAATCTTGCATCTCAAAGAAATCCTATCGGATGTCATGTCCTCAAAAAATGCTAAGGGTTCCATGTTCATCCTTAGTTGCTCATTCCTATCCTTCCTGGGCTATTTCCCCATAAATTAATTGGTTATAAGAAATAAAAGGAATTACCAATCATTAGAAAATCAATTTCGATATTGGATTTTCTCCTCTAACTCCCGTGACCAAAAAGGTCTAATATGTTGTTATCATCTTCTCAGGAACATGGAGGTCACTACCAGGCCAGCTTGCTTTTGTCTTTCTACACTATCAGTTCTTGCGGTTGTAGTTGCTTTACATGGCTATCCTATTCAATCTCCACTCATCATGTCTTCCTTATATAAACCCCACCCTAGCATTACTTCAATATCCCACAATACCCATCAACCAAAATAAAAATGATTCACATTTTCTTAATCCTTTGCTCTCTCTTCACCTTCTCCACTCATGCTGCAGTCCAAGACTTTTGTGTCGCGGACCTGAAAGGCCCGGAAAGCCCTGCTGGTTACTCTTGCATACCGGCCGCCAAAGTCATAGTGGATGACTTTGTGTCTACAAGCCTACGCGGTGCAGGGAACACTTCCAACATCATCAAAGCAGCTGTTTCTCCAGCATTTGCTGCCCAATTTCCTGGTGTGAATGGCCTCGGTATCTCCATTGCAAGATTGGACCTATCCCCTGGTGGAGTGATTCCAATGCACACACATCCAGGTGGTTCCGAGCTCTTGCTGGTGACACAAGGGTTTATTAAGGCTGGTTTTATCTCCTCAGCTAATACAGTTTACGTGAAGACCTTAAAGAAGGGTGATATCATGGTATTCCCACAAGGGTTGTTGCATTTCCAAGTGAATGCTGGTGGGGTTACAGCAGTTGGATTTGCGAGCTTCAGTAGCGCGTCACCAGGCCTACAAATTACCGATTTTGCATTGTTTGCAAATGACTTACCATCATCATTGGTGGAGATGACTACTTTCCTTGATGATGCTACAGTGAAGAAGCTCAAATCTGTTCTTGGTGGAACTGGCTAGTCCTCCTAATTTTCATGTGCACACCATTCTTTTGTGTTATTACCAGTCTTTTCGTGTTTTAGAGTACTGTCGTCATTAACCTGATGATGACAGCATTCTACGTTTGTTTTGAACTTTAGGACATCAGGCAAGGATTCATGCAAGTCAAACCCCAAGTAATTGGGACTATGTTGGTCTTAAGTGTTCTTTGCTAGTTTGATGTTATGCTGTTGTTTCAATTCCAGTTTCCAATTTGTTGATACTGTTTTCTGGATTGATGTGAAAAGGGCCTTCTAATACTGCATTTCCTATTTAGTTTGGCCTGATGACTTGAAAGACACCATATCTTCTAATTCATGCATGGTTGAAACACTAGAGATATAAGATGACAAATTGTTGGCTGATTAATGTCTTTGCACTAAGCCAAAACTGTGTTCCCTAATTTTTATGTTATAATAAATTTTTATAAGCGGCTCATGTGGAAATACTTACTTGGTGTTGTGGCTTTTGTTGCACGTTGCCATACGGGGAACCTAGTTTAGGACCGTCCTGCATGAAAATGAAAGTAGTTTTTCAGTTATATTACATTGCAACATCTTTTTTTGCCTTAGGAATGTGACAAAGATACAGACTTATGCAACTTCCTAACTTGAGCTTCTGAAAATACGATTCAAAAGGAGGAATGGAACACACAGCAACCGAACCATCTCTTCCGACCGCACATGCGAATAAGTTTCTCTTCATTGGCCATGTACAAAGACTTCATGCCTTTAAGTCCCATTAAGCCGAAGAACCTTGGTGCACTTGGGTTGGGTTGCTCCATACACTCCTCGTATCTCTTCAAAGAAAATTTCAACGTTAATTTAGTCATTTTCTGATGCTGTTACAATATCACTAATCAATAACCAAGGAGATGATAACAAAATTATGCAACTTTTAAACTTGGTTCCAGATGGAGTCATACAATTGGCTGAAAGGATAAAGAAAACAATATCAACCGTACCATTTATTCATAAAAGTACCAAGACTGAATCAAATAGCCTGCAAGTTGCCTACTTGAACATCTCCAACAAGCATTCTTAATTAAGTATGAGTATTTGAAGGAATATTCTTAGTTGGTCTCTTTCCTCTTATATATTTTTTCCTTTCTGGAAATGGCTTCCAAATAACTGGGATGGGGTTTTTGGGTGAGTTCTCTGGGCTAAAAAGTCAATGGTGATGTTGGGCCAATCTTTAATTTAAGATCCTCCCGACAGAAACATCATGACCTAATCTCTTACGTAAATTGTTTTATAAACCTCTGGTTGTATATATTATAAACCCGACAAGCTATTGTCAGAGAACCAGGCCAAGAATCTTTTATGAGCCAATAAGACAGGAAGGAGTAAACTCATACAAGAACAACTCCTTTATTACTAATTAATCCCACAAGAAAACAAACCTGCCGTCTTGGTTACAAATTTAAAGATTTTTTCTCTGTCAACTCTGCCATTTTGTCTTTTAGATTAAAAAAATGATTAATTAAGAAATAAGAGAACAATTACCTAAAAGAGGACATTATATCTTCCAAAAAACAGCACATCCACCTCATCCCAACCCCATATAACACCAATCCCCTACTTCCTATTTATGTTCAAGCATCCTCTAATCTCAAACAAGACAACACCTCTCTTCTTCCTTGTTTGAGATCCAATGATCAAGCAAGACTCTCTCTTCTTACCTTCCCTTCCCTTAAACACACCCCCTATGTCTGAAACCATGTTCTTTGGAGAACCAGATCCAGACCTGAACTCTGGTCACATCTTGGATTGGTTAGAAGACTCGATACCATACCTGCCATCTCTCCTAGACGACCTGTATGGATCCACTGATATCATCAATGATCCTTGGTGGGTACCGACGCAAGAGCTAGAACAGGATCTCATTGATGCTAATAATACTTCTACTTCTAACTCTGTAGAGAACTTAACCAGTAGTGTCAGCAGTCCAACTATTACAGCCCCTACTGATCTTCTTATTCTCTCTAATGAGCCACAACTGCCGGTCTCTGATTTATCAAAGAAACGGAAAGCACCAGAGGACCATATGCCACAGCCAGCTCCACAGGGCAAAAAATCAACTGGAAACAAGAAGGGAACAGGCAAATCAACAAAGGATAACTGTATTAACGGTAACAATAAAGAAGGGAGGTGGGCGGAGCAGTTGCTGAACCCGTGTGCTGCAGCAATCACCTCTGGAAACGTGACTCGTGTCCAGCACCTCCTCTTCGTACTCCATGAATTGGCCTCACCAACTGGAGATGCCAACTACAGGCTGGCCTCTCACGGGCTGCAAGCCCTCCTCCACCACCTCTCCTCATCCACCAACAGTCCCACAAAGGTGTTGACCCCAGCCATCAGTTTTGACACAGCAACACCCAAATTCTTCCAACGATCTCTAATCAATTTTAATGACATCAATCCATGGTTCACAATCCCTTTCAACATTGCCAACAATGCCATCCTACAGGTCTTGTCCGAGCACGACCATGGGTCCCGCAGGAACCTTCACATACTTGATATTGGAGTCTCGCATGGATTCCAGTGGCCAACACTTCTAGAAGCACTGAGTAGCCGACCAGGGGGTCCACCACCATTGGTTCGAGTAACAGTAGTCCCCCCAACACTTGAGAACCATCAACTTCCCTTTGCAAACTGCCCACCTGGCTACAACTTCGCCTCATACATTTTACGTTTCGCCAAGGACCTCAACATCAATTTACAGATCAACAGACTCGACAACTGCCCTTTGCAAAATCTAAATACCCATATCATCAATTCATCCCCAGACGAAACCTTAATAGTCTGTGCTCAGTTTAGACTTCACTATCTCAACCACACTAAACCAGACACCAGAACAGAGTTCTTGAAACTGATGCGAAGTATGGAGCCCCAAGGAGTGATTTTGAATGATAACGATATGGACTGTAGCTGCAGCAACTTTGATGCCGGATTTTCACAGAGCTTAGACTATTTATGGAGTTTCTTGGACTCGACAAGCGTGGCATTTAAAGGGAGAGAAATGGAAGAAAGAAAACTGATTGAAGGGGAAGCCGCAAAGGCACTGATCAACACGTTTGAAATGAATGAAAAGAAAGAGAAGTGGGGAGAGAGGATGAGGGGTGTCGGGTTTTTAGAGAATGCATTCAGTGAGGATGTCGTCGACCAAGCTCGTGCACTGTTGAAGAAGTATGACACTCACTGGGAAATGAGAGTTGAAGAAAAAGATGGGTCTGTAGGATTGTGGTGGAAAGGGCAATCTGTTTCCTTTTGCTCTCTATGGAAAATAGATGCAAAAACTAGCGATTCCTAGAACTAGTAGCAGAATAAGTCTGAATTGTTCTGTTTTAGTATCAGTTTTCTCCACTCGATGTCAAGGAAAGAGCAACACTAAACTGCAATCGTTCTCATTTCTTACATTGTTACCGCTACCAGTTTTATAGTAATTTTGCCTGCCATGATCATTACAAATACGAACATCAAAACAACCTACTTGACAATCTTCAACCATGATATCTCTACGATCAGGTCGTCAAATGATGGATCCATTAGCCTTGAAAACATCCAACGATGAGTATTTGTTCATACTGCATTAAAAAATTACGGATCTAACTCCCATACATTATATTTGTCAAAGAAAGGTCAGAAAACGAACTTTCAAATGAACATTGTTGAAGATTTCTACGTATGAACAGGAAAGACAAACATATGATAGACCGCAAAGGCAATATGAACTTGCTCCGATATAGAAAGATAACTCAGTCAAACAATTCATCGAACACCGCAAAGGCATACCTACATTTACTAAATCCAAGCAACTCTGGCCGAATTATGAGGAAAAAAAGCACAAACATCAACTTAACTCGTGTATCACCAATCTGGCAAGATTACTAAGACTCTCCGATTACCTTCGCTACCGTCACCGGTCGCCGGGAATGCCAAGCAACCGACGAAAAGCGGTTGCATGACTGAAACTCTGTTTATCGAACTACGTATTAAAAAGAGTAAATTACACCGGTGGTTTATGTGTGTTGCTCACCCACTTTTCAATTCCACAACGTTTAAAGTGTCTGAATTCAATATTGGCGTTTAGCAACCATTAAAAAGGATAAATCAATCTTCCAACAAATTCAAACCATAAAAAATTGTAATTCACTTTAAAGTTAATTATGATTATATATTTTAAAAAATATTAATTATCATATTTTAACTCTTAAACATAATTATTTTTCAAAATAAGAAATTATTTATCCTAATAAACAAATTTTAATAGTTAATAAAAATATATTTTAATTATTATATTTTAACTTTTAACACATAATTATTTTTCACAACAGAAAAATTATTTATCCTCACAAACAAATTTATATATGTAAGTATCCATGTTATTTTTAGTAAAGAATTTTTGTTAATAAGTTTTGTACGAGTCACAGTTAATTTTAAGTGAATTGTGCTTTTGGTCCATGTAGTCCGTCTAAAGATGGATTTGTCTTTTTCTATCGATTGCTAACTAACGGAGTTAATACCCAGAGACCTTGAGTGCTATTAAATTGTAAATTTGAGGAAGAGGTATGGCGCCTAATTGAGGAAAAGGTCCCATGAATTGGGAGTTGTAAGCCTCGCAACGCTATTGAGACCCCAACCGTTCACTGATCCTCGCATGTCAAGTTACCAAGCTATGCTATAAGTATAATCATTGTAGATGGTTTGTTTTTAAAGACGAAATCCAAAATTTAAGTAAACCACAAGGACCATTAATTCATTTTTTCAAAGGAATAAATAAAAATAAGAGTAAATTACAATTGTGTCCCTGTGATTTGCCAATAATTCAGCTCGTGGTTTAGAAATTGAAATTTTAGTCCTTACGGGGTTTGCAATTACTGGCAGATTCCTCCGTGTTGTGAACCAAATATACATCCATAATTGTTGCTTTCATGAGCAACAGATCTATATTATATTTTATATATATAAACAAAATTCCATTGCATAATAAATATGAAGAATACCATAATACATATACACCTACAGAAATACATACCATCTACGTTCTTTAGACTATATTCGCAACCTCAAGAGTCGTATATCCTGACCGAACTGCGGATCGTTTGTCTACAAACAGGACATTTGGGAGACAAATCCCGCTCAACAGAAAGAGCGCATCGTGGGCAACAGACTAGATGCCCACACGGTACGAATGCAGACCTCCGTTGTCTCATCAAACAGATCACACACAACTGCCCTTCTGGAACATCGCCACCCTCTTCTGCCGCTACATCAGCTTCCGCTTCACTACTTTCCTCGGCCGCATTTTGCTGCTGAATCTGCCTTCTTTGTCTCCACTCTTTCCATCTGTTCCAGTTCCTGAACAGTCGATAATAATAATTAATAATTCGTGAAAAACTTTCTTTTCATATTTGGAGGACGGAATTCAGATGGTATAAGCTGCAGTGAATTTTATAAGAACTGTGAGAGATATGTGGGATACTCGGATGGCTCTTCAAAAAAGCCCTTAGGGTGCGTTTGGTACGCAGACAGGACAGGACAGGACGGGACAGGACAGGGTGGGACAGGACGGGACAGGACAGGGTGGGACAGGACAGGACAGGACAGGACAGCTGTTCAGCGTTTGGTAAGACATGATAGGACTGGACAGAACTGGTTAAAATGACCAATTTACCCTAGTGAGTCAATCCTAGAATTCTAACCACCATGATCAAGCAAAAAAGCCCTAAATCGATTCTAACCACCCTGAATCGCCATGAACGCACAAAACAATATTCAAACAAAGAAAATTGATTAAGATTCTACGAACTATCCCAAATCAGCAAATAGATTAAGATTATACTCATATATAATCACGAAGAAAATTGAAGTTCATATACCTGCTGAATCAGGATATCCCTAAATCGATTTTGATCAAGTAAAAAAACCCTAAATCGATTTTGATCAAGCAAAAAAAACCCTAAAGCGATTTTGATCAAGCAAAAAAAAACCCTAAATCGATATCTCTAACCTGTTCATCATCTATTCCGATCAAATCCTCCGCCACATCGTATCCCAACCCAACCGCCGCGATGGAGTTGAACAGCAGTCGCCGTCACCTGTAGAAGCGATGGAGGAGAGGAGAGACGGTGGAAGCGATGGAGTCGACCAGGGTGGAAGCGATGGAGGAGAAGAGAGACAGTGGAATCGATGGAGGAGAGGAGAGACGGTGGAATCGATGGAGGAGAGGAGAGACGGTGGAATCGATGGAGGAGAGGAGAGACGGTGGAATCGATGGAGTCGACCAGGGTGGAAGCAATGGAGTCGATTGAGGGTGGAAGCGATGGAGTCGATTGAGGGTAAAGAGGTAAAGTTTTCCTTGTTCTAGTTAGTGCCAGGGGTAAAGGGTGGACAGCCKTGTCCCACCCTTGTACCACTTAGTTCTAGTTAGTCCCATATAAAATCACACCAAACATGGGACAAGTGTGTCCTGTTCTGTCCTGTTCCACCTTGTCCCATGCACCAAACGCACCCTTAAGGAGAATGAGAAGGTTCCAACATATATATACACGGCCCCACCAATGCAGGCTGGATGCACACAGATTGTCCCAGAGTGTCAAGAGGGGGCTGGCAAAAGTGTCGAGTCCCTGGAGTGGCAGACCTTGGCTTTGATACCATGGGAGGATATGTAGAATATTTAGATCACGCTCCAAAAGAGCCCTTAAGGAGAAAGGGGATATTCCAACATATATACAGGAGAAATGGTCCAAGTCTAGCTGATGTGGAACTCCAACAAGAACCACTAGAGACCAAAGTTACAAAAGAGCACAAATTGAGTCCCATATACACAATTTGATTTTAAAACTCAGCAGACAGTTAAAAAGCAGACAACCACATAGATGTTATGGCATATTGACAGCCTTATAAACCATCTGCCTTTATAATCCATACTTTCTCCATCCCATGGAAATCGCAACATTTTTCCTTTTGGGGATATCCCATATATTTTACCTTTTTTTAGAAAGTTTGCATGTTAAAATTACCTAGTTTGCATTGGACATGATTACAGAGAATATTATTGTTGATTTGGGACCAAAAAGATATTAAAGGTCTTTACAGATATCAACAGACTCGAATGATTGTTTTAAAATGTGACATTTTTCACGAGACTTATGAAGTCAGGATACAGGCTGCAATAACATCTAGAAAGGAAGTTGTTTAAGCCCACAGCCCCACATATGAGCACATGATCAGGAACAGAAAACCACGAATGGCAAGTGCTTTTTCCTATTTCAATGAGAACTTGATAAGTCTATTCACCTACAAGTCTTGCTTTTGCTGCTATACCAATACTAGTAGTGAGCAAATTTGACCCACATTCATAAAATTGGGTCATCTTGGGTGATTTCTTTTGACTATTTGGATTTGTTTGGGTTGCGCTTAGTGTTTGAACTCGTCCAATGATCTGAACTTAAAAAGCCACTTAAAGAATGGGTCATACAGGTTAATTTTCGGCCAAAACTCCTAAAACTAACCCTACTATTATCGCCTCAACACCCGGGCGGCGATAGCTTCTTTGCTCAAGTCATCATTTCGTCATCATCTTAGCTTTAGAATGCAATTGGGTTATCATCTTCTTTGCTCAATCCCTTCATCAATCATCAACTGCTCGTCAGATCGAGATATATTTTGTTGCTTCAAGAGATGATGCTATCAAGATTCTGTTACACAAAACTCTCCTAGATAGCACCTTATAGCTCTGTTGTTATTCTCCTTTAATATTATTCTACTTTGTTCCTAAATATTTGTTGACTTCCTTTTCACAGCATGATAGATAATTTATAAGCCGATGATTTTCCCTTTGACAATAGATTCAGGGATTTACAAGATCTCTAACAAAACTCACCTTCTAAGAGAGACAATTCCGAAAGACGCAACCAAAGATAATGCCAGCTAGTCAACCTACCATCCCACATTTATGACAGCCTTCTAGCCTGTTATCACTCTATGAACTTAGCTTTGTGAACACACTGTAATCAACTTTCCTCTTACTGTAATGAGAACATTTAGAAGGTATTCAACAATAATTTACTTCACTAAAAGTATGCCATAATGTTAAATACTCAACTGCCTTTCAATGGTGGGCCTTGATAGTATAATATTCTACAACAATTTACATAATTAAGAGTATGAATTAACTTGTGCTTCGGTTAAAATCCCACATGGGAGCACTCCGGAACTAACTAGACAACTTGAACAGCAGTGTAAAATTGAAAAGCGATCATGTTACAACTTTTTGCATAGCTATAGACATTAAAACTCCTGCTGGAATAAAGATATTATCTTACTAGAAACAATGCACATGCATAGCAACATAAAAAAAACAATAAACTTAAGAGGGAAAGCAAAGAACCATAATACCTTACAACAGAATAGCCAAGGATGGCAGTTGCCAGTGAACCGATAACAACTCCACTCCACAATAAAACCTTTGTCCTGAAGTCGAGTTCCACTACCATCTGATCTTTGCTCATATTTGATCTTGCAAGCGAGCAACATAAGTCAGTGAGTAAAGCTAAGCATTTCTCAGGTTAGACACTGTAGGTTAAGTTGTTTCAAAGTGCATTCCAGAAATCTATTGTAATCCAATGCTAAATTCTATTGTTAAATCTGATCCAAAAACCAGGAACTACAATACAGATGGGTAGTTAGAATACAAGGTTGTTCACAGGACAGATGAAGGAACTAGTTGACATCCAAGTAAAAGAGTGAATATTGCATTCATTTAGAAAACTAAATGTGTAGGTCAGATACGTCCAAGGATCGAGAGCAGAAGTTTTAGATTGCATTATTTGGTGAAAAATATGCCTAGGAATGAAAAAGGCATGATATCATAGATAAAGAGCCTAAGTGATAACATTGAAACTACAATACAAATGATATAATCACATTAGGCAAGCTAGTGGAGTAGTTGTCAGGAGACAGGATGAAGTTATGAATGTCATAAGCCATTCATTATGTGGAGACTATGGGAGAACCAAGAAGAATAAGTCGTTAAGGATACCAAACTACAAGATGTATTTATGGTTCTTAGTGGATGCATTTTCTGGAAGATTTTGGGCATGGTAATAAGAATCAACTATCAAGGTAAAGAACACGTTTGTAGTTTCCACAACACATCGCAAGACTGCCTTGCCTCAGTTGCCCATATTCGCCCCTACCCTGCCCAGGTTTCTGTCTCCATTTTAAATGACTTCATTGTTGTAATTTTTTCATATTGAAACACAATCAACGAGTATCCTTTAGAAGCGGAAGAGACTTTAATCGTATAGACTTTGTCCTAGCTAGAAAGGGGGGTCCCGTTACATGAACAAGTGACGGACCATAAGCTTTTAGTGCCAGACATATGGATTAGAGATGATATTAGACAGTAATGGCGTTAACAAACTAAAAAAAGACAATCTGAGTATGGTTAACAATTTAATGGTTAAAAAAGGGTTCCAGGGTCACTGAATACTAAGTTGATGTACTGTTGAAAGAGATGCCAGCATGCAACAAGATGCCAAAGGGTAACAAAGGAGATGGTTGAGTAAGCAGATGAAGTATGCATCAAACTGAAACCAGATGGTAGTGCAACAAGCTGACTAGAACTAAGTTGCAAACGTTGAGGCAATTGTGCAACAACACAAGAGATGGGATTAAAAATGATGATGATGATATATATATATATATATATGTGTGTGTGTGTGTAATAATCTAAAGGCAGCATCGATTGCAGAAAAGCGAATGTCGCATTCGTTTAAGCACGTTTCCCATCCCCTTTTTTGTAGGTTCATCCCCCATCTATCCTCACAATCGGAAATAGGACCCTGGAACTGATAAGGATAAAATGACTAAACAAATAGACCCCAAGGAACCACTCCTCGAGGTGGTTTGATCACAGCTAAACTAGATTCTTGGTACAGAAGGAAGTAGTGAAAAGATTTTTAAGTGACCGAATATGCCAACTGAGCTCGTTTTAGACAGATGCGCTAACAAAAGAAAACTAAATGTTACCTTCACAATTTACTTTGTAGGATGAGTCAATGATTTGATAAGTTCTGGTCTCTTCTAACCATGAATAGAAATATTGCATTACAAGGACTAAAGCACACATGCTATGGGCACTAACCATAGGCGGCATAGGCCTCCCAAACATTGTCCAAGACTAGAATATTTGTTGGTCACAAATACATCTTAATTAGAAAACAACAGATCAAAAAGCACATCAACCTAGAACTAGTAAACAATCTTCTCTATCTATTTGAAAACAATCACAAAAAATAATCAAATTTCAATCATATTGGATGCTGACATACTTCAATTAACTCAGATGGTGCGATTTAAAGAAATTAAACAGATAAAGATTACAAGTATGTGTGCAGGTTCATCATTGTAATGTAATGAAAAAGATTCCTGATGAAATATCCTTACAGAAAAAAAGGTAGATCCTTGCATGCCATCACTTCAGGAATTCCGTTTCTCAAACTGACAAGGCCAACTGCAGTGATTTCCTTTCCAACTGGTAGAATCTTCTCTTCATCCAGAAGCCCAACCTTCAACATCAGCAAGAAAGAGATAAGACAACTAAGATCACATCAAGAACTGAAAGAATTCACAAAATAATGTAGGAAGATGAATCATGAACAATACATGTCTGGACTTACAGGATACTCATGACCGAAAAATGCCTGGAGGAAAGTGTAAGGAGAAGCATTAATAGGCTGCAAATTGTGGTATACAGTTGTAAGAGGTAGAGGATGCTTCGAGCCATCCAAGTTTACGGCCAGATAATCAGATTGTGGCCACCTACCCCCATCAACAAGGATAAAAGGAACCTATCCAGGAAGAAATCATGGATGCCATATTAGATTCTGAAGTCCGAAGATGATTGATGTTGTTTGTGACAAACCAGAAAAATAGTATTGCAGTAGGTTGTGACAGTAATATACTTGGACACAGTGGTAAACCACAAACATATTGTGGAGTAGGGGTCACTCTAATGCAACTGATAAAAAAGAAATTACCAAAAGATAAAATTATAACATTAAATCAATTGTTGTACATTTATATGTCTTTTAAATAATAACAGAAACTCATATTAGCAATACAAACTATACAAAAACAGTAACACATTGGTGAACTCACAAGATATAATTAACACATAAATTTGTTCGTCAAATGGCCATTGAATCTCAAAATGTTAGACCACAAACATATTGATTGATAGATTATGGAAAAATAAGTCAAAAATTATTAGAAACTAAAGTGTCATTATAATGTAACTTGATAACTAGAAAAGCAAAAAAAACGTCCTCAGCAAGGACACCAGAAACCAAACACGCATGGGAAGGCAATCAACTTCTAGAGTCTGCTTAACCACTACGACCTACAAAAGCTTATGCTTAGAACCATGGAAATATAAAATCAGTGACGTCAGGGGACCTGCAGTCCCCTTTCCCACCTGGGTCTGCACAGCGTGGAGAGATCCACTAGCATGGATGCTTAATCACTATCATTACTTTCTAAAGGAATAGCTAGTGCAATTACTAGCTGAAAAAAAGAGTAGGGGCTAGGATTAAAAAGTTGGTACAAAAAAAAGCAGCAGCTAAATGAAGGTGTGCAGTAAAGTGAACAACACAGCATACATCATCAAGAACCTTGGAGACACTTTACATTAGTGTGTGTGTGTGTGTATATATCTCAAAGATACTTCGTAGGTGGTTCGTAAGGGTACTAGTAAAACCAAATAAACAAGATTATGGCGGTTGGTAAGGGTACTAGCAAAAGCGAAAGTAGCATGTTGTGAGCCAGGCATCATAGATTTATGCATATACCCTTTCTACTTGCAGGGTGATGAAAAATCTAGATCTCAAGACAGATGAGTGTTGATGAGAATTGTGCCCAAGCATGATCATTTTTGCACTTCCATCTAGATTTCTCAAGTATAACTAGAAACTATTGCATTTAAATTGAATGTAAAATGCAAGACATGTACAATCTGCATTTAATATGGGAGTTGTTTTATTCTTTATGTTTTATGCCGATCAGTGATGTTAAAACCAAGTGGGTTCAATTCGGATTAAAACAATAATGTCAAAAGACTGTTCGACATCAATAATTTGTAAACTTTCTAGGTGAAAAGCTGTTATGTTAAAAAACTTACAAATAACTCTAAATACATGAATTTTGAGGTTACCGTTCTTAGTGATGACGATTCTTGCTCTTTCCAATGTCTTGCAAATAAGGAGCGAAAATCTGAAGTCCATCCAAAAAATCCCCTCCATTCATTGTATATACACTGCAAGAATTCAAGATAATTCACACTTTAAACTGAAAAAAAAATAAGGATACATAAGAAATAAAGAAACATCTGTTCAATCAATCAAGAAACCAGTCAAGTTATTCATGCTATATGCCTAAACATTACATCAATCCCTAGAAATAAGTAGATTAAAAAGAACAAACATTGTCCTAACTTTTAGTTGAGCAATTTTTCCTAGACATAATAAGTTCACAATGTAATCACAATTCACAAAACCTCTAATATATAAGCATATAAACAAATTTTAAAGACTATTCATGTGAAGAATAGAAAGATTGAGATATGCAGTATATACCGTCTGCGTTCGCTGCAAGATAACCGCTTTCTCGTTAGATTCATGAGATACCAGAACGTTTTGTTTTTTCCAGTTGCCATTGACAACAGATTTTGCCTCAACAACTCCTCGAACGATGACGAGCTTCTCGTCAACGCAACTGGTCGTGTCCGTATCTTGATCGGAAGAATGAGAGAGCACAGAACGGAGATCGGAGACGCCGACGGAAGGTGCTTTCTTCACTTTGTTCAAAGCCGATGATGTCGTCTTGTACTTGAGAACACTACGTACTGCAATGTACGCTAAGGCTAGACCGAGTACTGCACCATCGGCGGCTAGGGCTACTTGCGATAGGACTGCGACGGCTGCTTGATCGTGTACCGACATCGTATATCAGGAACTAAAGATGGAAGCGGACGTTGTGGTGTTTACCATCGAATCGGTGACGGAGTTAATTAGTAAAAGGAAATGGTGGTGGCAGTGGCGCCTTCGGTGGCCGGCGGAATACAGCGGAGGAGGCGAGGAATACGAGCGGAGCAAGAAATTCTCCAATGAATGTATAAATGGCTGGTAGATTGGACCGGGTCTTACTACTTTTAATACTTTTAGTAGGTTGCAATTTTCGTCCTCAACTATTTGTTGATCTACAATTTTCGTCCTCAACTATTTGTTTATATACAATTTTTGTCCTCAACTGTTTGTTGATCTACAATATTTGTCCTCAACTGTTTGTTATTCTACAGTTTTTGTCCTCAACTATTTATTAATCTACATTTCTAGTCCATTAGTTGATGTTCAACCAATTTCTGTTAAGTTTTTAAGCATTCTTGTATCTAAAAATTTGGTGATCCAGATGTCTGTAACTATTTTGTAATTTGTTTGTAACTCATAACAGATTATGTTCTACGTGTTAGGTAAGATTTATAGTAGGGTTACGATTTTTTAAGTTAGTTTATCGTAATTTTTTCGTAAATATTTTTGCTACTATTTTTGGGTTCGTAATGTTTGTAAGTCTCTGTTACGTGAAAAAAATTGCAATTATTTTCGTAATAATCTTCAGGGGGGCCGTAATTCTTGGCTCGTAACTCGAATCAATATGATTATTTTTATTTTCCTATTCCTTTTTGAGTTCTATTAAATCGTAATAAAATTGTAACCATTTTCGTTGGCATGCAACCCATATCGAGATAATCTTTTTAAATTGCTTAATTTCAAGATACACATTGATGATAAGAAGAATTAAGAGTCCAGATACACGTAAATATGCATTGTACAAGATCAACCGAGAACCGAAAGTCAATTCGAGAATAAATGAATTAAGCTTCGTGAATAAATTGTCAAATTAATGTAATTTTCTATGCTAGCTTGTGTGTTTTCCTTTTCCATTAGCATACGAGTAAAAAACCAGATGTAATTAACAATGAGGATTTTGATTAAAAAAAAAGTTGTTGTGGTAACAACAGTTACCAGTTATATATTTAAAAAATTCCAAACTTCAAAATCAACTTGTTGAATTTTGTATTGATTATTATACGAAAAATGATAGATAAAATAAAACATCAAAACTTTATTTCATATTCTATACTCACATACGATACAAAACATATCATATAAGTCGGTATATAAACCAACTAAAAACGGTACATTTCAAGTGGAAGCCTTGGTTGAGCTACGGTGAGAAGTGGAATCTTTTTTGGGGTGGACAAGCCAAATATTTCTTCCATGTTCAGATCATCCTTAGTCATTGTGCTTGGCAGTTTCCACATAAACCCATGGAGCAAATTTGCCAAACTTGCTTCGATCACTTTCAGTCCGAGACTGTACCCTGGACACATCCTTCGTCCAGCACCAAATGGCAACAACTCAAAGTCATGACCCTTGACATCAATTTCCTTTCCGATGAATCTTTCCGGACAAAATTCTTCAGGTTTATCCCATAATTGAGGGTCTCTTCCGATTGTCCAAACACTAACAAGCACCCGGGTTCCTTCAGTAATGTCGTAACCAGCTACTTTACAATCCTCGCGAGCTCTTCTAGGGACCAACATAGGTGCCACTGGATGCAACCTCATCGTCTCTTTAGCAATTGCCTCAACATAAGGTAGGTTACGCATGTCCTTCTCTTCGACCCATCTATCCTTGCCAATGACACGATCAAGCTCTTCAATCGCCTTTTGGAATATCTCAGGTTTCTTCAAAAGTTCAGCAATCGCCCATTCAACAGTAACTGCAGAGCTTTCAGTTCCGCCAGCAAGCAAGTCCTATTAATATCAAATCACAAGATTTCAGCCGACTACTACAAATTGACGCACACAACATTCATTAAACGACAATTATTTGTTTGGTAAACAGTCGTAGTCAAATAACCATTTTGAACATCAATTTAAAAGAACATTTTTATGCACAAACAGATTTATATGCCTATTTTAAAACGTAATTTATGACTTTCGACTAAATTTTATCCAAAGACTGCTACAAGTCCACAAACCTGTATGATTTACATTAAGGGGTTGGTTACCAAATACTTACTCCGATAAGCGCTTATCAAATCACATTACCTCCCCGGATGAATATGACAAGAATCAAGAATCTTACTCGGTAAAAGTGAATACAAGGACTTAGAGTCTTATCCGGTAAATGATGGCGACGACTTTTACTACGGTCAGCACTTATAGGGTAAATTGTTACATACGATGTCATTTTGGTGGATTAAAATTTTATCTGACAAATAAATGATAATGTTTAATTTTATTGTAATAAACACTTACCAGATAAATGTTTAGATAAACGGTATTAAACGTTATATGATTCCTTATATAAGTCAACCAATGTGACAATCTACGTTAATAAATAAACAAAAAGGTTGCTGCAAACAAGTCATTTTCTAGAAGCTCTACTTTCTGCTGACACTCTAACTTAGAAACTTATTCAACAACTCATTTTCTATATTATGAGATCAGTGTTAAACCATTATATATAATGACCAAATAAGCTATGAATCTCGTTAAACTCAATAAACGGATAACAAACAATCAGTTATTCATTTAAATTGAAATGGTAAAACAGAAATTAACCTGGGTAAAAGCTTTGACGCCATGCCTCTCAAGCTTAACATCCAGATTTGGATCATCAGCGAGCTGCAACAGCAAATCCACCATGTCCGTCGCTACGAAGTTCTCTCCGGCAGCCTTCCGCCGCTCGTTATGCTCATCCAACACATGCTCCAAAAACCGATCGAATTTCTTGCTCACCGCTTTCATCCTCTTCACATACCCCTGTAAATCCATGAAATCGATCCAGGGTATTGAATCTCCGATGTTAAACACGCCGTTCAACAGAAACAACTCATCCAGCATCTTCTTAAACTCATCTGGACGCACCACCGAGTTCGACTCATCCGATTCGTCCAAATACCTTTTCCCCAAAACCATCCGACTAATCACGTTCAAACTCACCGTAGACAACAGATCCTTCAACAAAATCTCCTCACCGGCGGAATCAAAAATCGATTTCACCAGCGATTTCATCTCCTCAACTCGGATGTACTCGTACGATTCGAGGCGTTTCACGCTGAACAACTCCATGAGACACATTTTACGAGCTTGGCGCCAATACGGTCCGTAAGGAGACCATGTGATGTCGGAGTAATTATAGGTGGTGTATTTACCGGCAGCGGTCTTAGGACGGCAAGCAAAGTTGACATCCATGGTCTTGAGGACGACCTTCGCCATCTCAACAGAGGAAGCAACGACGACGTTGAATGAACCGAACTTCAATTGCATAATTTCTCCGTACTTTTGAGAGAGATCATGGATGGAACGGTGAGGAAGGGAGCCTATAAGGTTGAGATTTCCGATAATCGGCCAAGGTTTGGGGCCCGGCGGGGAGTTGAGATTCCGGGAACGGCGTCGGCGGCGAGAGAGAAGAATGAGAGCGACGGTGGCTAAGCATGCGACTGCATAAGAAGGCCAATGGTGAGTAGAGTCCATTGGAAATGGGGGTTTAGGTGTTAGTATGAGAATGAAGGTGAGAAGATGGTGTTTATTTATAGTTGGATTTTGCAGAGCAAGTGGCAGCGAGTTTCCCACTAGACAGAGTAAACCTTGACTTGTTTTTTGCAAACAACGTTTTTTTGCAAACAACGTTTTTCTCAAAACTATATTATAAAGTATTTAAAAATTAAAAAAAAACCATTTTTATTAATAAATTAAAGTTTATTGATGCATATTATTAAAATTTATGATTACAAATAAATTATATATAAATACGACTTATTAAAATTTCATGTTTGAATTCATGTAACTAATTACAGATAAATATAATCAAATAGAATAT
>NC_037535.1:25659135-25667086 GCF_001531365.2 Cynara cardunculus var. scolymus | reverse complement strand
TTTATATTTTATTAAAAAATAAAAACATTATCGTTTTTTTCAAAATCATATAAGATCACATTATAACATCGATTGAAATAAAAAATAAAACGAAATATAAAAATCAAGATGTATCTTGCTGCATTCTGCAAGTATCTTTCTAGTATATATAAGAAATAAATGTGATACACCAAACAAATTAACTGAAAATGTAATATTTATACAGTGTTATTTTATATGTGTGTTTAATAATTTTTTTGAAATTCGCACGACCATATCTTGGTCAAAAAATTGTTTAGATATAAAATTAATTAATATTTATACAATGTCTGTTTACCTTTTAATAGTTCCAATAAGAGACAGACATTGAATCGTTAAGAGGTGAATCTTGTTTGACAAAAAAAAATTGTCTCTTAATAGTTCTAAAACTCTCTGAATGATTTTGTATATTAGGTCTCTCTTAACTATTTAACACCTTAATTTTATTCCGAATAATCACCAAACAATTATATTTCATTTTACAGTATATTATAAGAACCACATAATCATTCTAATCACATAATCATTCTGCACCAAACCATTCAGAACTGTCAAACATCTCTTAAATTAATATCGATTGATTTTTTAACATGTCATTTTTAGTTATTTAGCATTTTTCAAATAGCTTATCAACTGGGTTTTTTAAACATGATTAATTCATCAACTATATTTTCGACTAATTTATGAACAACCAACTTATTTTTCAGCTAACCGTTAATAGCTAATTTATCAGCTTATTTGAAAACGAAGTCTTAGTCAACAGTCAACATGTAATAAAGAAAAAGAATATCTTTAAATTTCTTACTCAATACATTATCATTTCCATGCAATTCTTCTTAGTAAACGTTTTTTCAACTTCCACAAAGTTTTGTTTTTCTTGCTTTAATTGTCACAATTTTTCTCCATAACTTTTACTTTAAACTAAGGGACCGTTTATTAAACACTTATCCGGTAAGCATTTAACGGTAAGATTCAACACTATCATATACTTACTAGGTAAGATTTTAGTCAACTAAAACGGCTTTCTATGCAACAATTTAGCCGATAAGAGCTCACTCGTGGTAAGAGTCATTGTCCTCACTTACTAGGTAAGACACTCAGTTTTTGCCTCGCTCTTACCGGGTAAGATTCATGGTCATTGCCATATTCATCTGAAATGTAATATAACTTGGTAAGTGCTTACCCATGTAAGCATTTGGTAAACGGCCCATAAGTATTCAAAATCTTATATAAATTAGTTATTGCATTTATATGATACAGTAAAATATAATATTTTTATCTTAAACTGAATTAATTTTAATACGGATTTTTGTTAAAAATTTAATATTTAGGTATGGATAAAGTATAACCGGTGGTAGAAGATGTTTTGGTATTTGAAAACCTGCTAAAAAATTTGTATGGAGAAATTTTATACGAAGGAAAATACTGATGATTTTTTTTTGGATAAAGATAGTGGATTATTTTGTTCTTTTCAGTAACCTGCATTTGAACGTTTGTATCAATCGGTTATTAGTTAGTTTGATGAAGTTTAAATAGTTTTAAGGAATTGTATATATGGAGTTATATCTCAATTTTAATGTTTCGTTTTATTATTTATTTATATCGATATAATACGGTATTTAGTGGTTTTGAGAAAGTGAATATGTTTTTATTTTTTAATAAAATATAAATTTAAGGTTATCATAAAAGCTTGGAAAAAAATATATATCGATATTAAAATCAAATTTACTATTTAAAGTTCTCTTTTTTTTGTGTAATTTAATTTAGATTTAATTATAAAGTAATTTATTTATCATTTAATAATATTATTTTTTATGAAGATAATAATTAAATATTTTGTTATTATCAATAATTATCCTAATTATATTTTAGATTTTTTACATTCAAAGTAATATGTTTATCCCATATTTGATTATGTTTATATGTGATTAGTTACACAAATTCAAAAATGATATATTTATCCGTATTTCATAATCAAAGCAATTGTTTGTTGGTTGTGAACAAGAGAGAAATGACAATTTTGATTGACTTGCTATTTTCAATCTTGCTTGCAATTACTTGTCAAAATCTAAGATATTTTTAATATTAAAATACATATATTTATACAAAGTTGGACTTTGATGATAAAAAGAGAGTTAAGCTTAGAAAACGGGATCTCCATCCCTAGCTATACATTAAAATGAGATGCATCAGATTAATCTTCGTATCAAGCATGATTCACAAATGGATTTGAGATTAAAAGTGATCAAGGTTCCCAATCTGATAAATATATATACGAATTTCATGAGGTTTTAAAAACATAAAAAGTTATGAGAGTAGTGGCCATAAGGCCTAGTGTTTTTTTAAGACATAGTGAAACATTTTTAATCCATTAAGGTTTTAAGTATAAATTTTTTTCCATCCCTATACTAAAATTGATCCAATTTATTTGTGTTTCGCCTCTGATAGTTACATCACGAGTCCCTCCCCAAAATCTAAAAGATTTAGTGGATATATAATAATAAGTTTGAATATATAAAATGAAATTGTATGGAAGTTGGTGTAGGCCTTTTGAATTTAAAACGAAACTCCGTCCAATAATTTCAAAGTGGTCTTCCATATTGGATTTGAGTCAAGGCCTTCGATGGCTTTCACACTTAGTCCCCTCCACTAGAAATAATATACAATAATTTAAGTTATATTCTATAATATATTTCATAAAAAAAATTAAAACTATTTTTTTTTGCATGAAATACCGTTTATTGATGTATATATTACTTAAAATTTAAGATTATAAATAATTTTACGTAAGTACAACTTATTAAATCTTCATTTTTAAATTCGTGTAACTAACTGTAGATAAACATCTATTTTAAATATAAAAAATCTAAAATATAATTAATATAATCATTGAGTTCTGATAAAAAGTTTAATTATTATCTTTATAAAAAAATAATGTTATTAAACAAAAAATAAATTGTTTTGTTATTAAATCTAAATTGAATTAAAATGAAAAATTAAATTAAAAAAGTTACACAAAAAACTAGAACTATTAAATAGTTAATTTGATATTAATATCGAATTTATTTTTTTCAAATTTTAATGCTATATTCAAATTTATATTTCATTTACAAATAAAAACATTATTGTTTTCTCAGAACCACATAAAGTCGTATTATATCGATGGAGACAAAGAATATAAACTAAACATTAAAATGGAGATTTATCTCGTTGTATTGCGCGAGTACCCTTCTAGTAAATAAAAATACACCAATAAGGATAGTAATGTAATTAAGTTTTTTTAATAATTTTTATGTTATACCGGAGGATGGTGGTCGGAAGATGGGGACGGAAAGAGAAGAGAGGAAAGAGGAGAGAAAATAACTAAAATGTCATTGCATTAAAATTTTAATTAAAAATTACCAAAATTATAAATTTCTTAATTTATCTATTGATTTGTGGTTGAGATTAGATCTCACGATTACTACAAACTAGTCAGTTCTCCCTTGAATGAGTTCCTATATATATATATAGAGAGAGACTTAATCAAATGAGAACTAATTTGTTTGTGATAAGTGGTAAATGTGAGATCCAATTTCAACCACAAATCAAATGTTAAATTAAAAAATTAATAATTTTGGTAACTTTTACTTAAAATATTAATTAAGGGCATTTCAGGAGTTTTTTTAAATATCCTCTCTCATCTTTCCTCTCTCCGACGAATCTTTTCGACGAACCTTATTGGAACCTTATGTGAACACAAAATACACATTGTAATACCTACAAACGATATTCACTGTGATACCCAAATATACATACAAGATGTACAATGTGATACCATTTGTAAAACAATGAAATTAACGAAAATGCACACTATGACATTTCATAAAACAAAGAAAATACATTGTGATACACGTGAAACATTATGAACGTTATCACTATGATACACTTTAATTAGCAAACATCTTTAAAATACGATGTATATTAGGTAATTGATATACCATGTGACTAATTTTAATTAAATATTTTTTTCTAAAAAATTTAATTAAATATTTTGATTAGTTGTAAAAAATAAAATTACTATATTACCCTTTTAGTTTATTTAAGAAATATCCTTAAATATCTCAAACGAGTGGTTCACATTGAATTTCACGGTTAACACAAACTAATCGGTTCTCCCATATATATATATATATATATATATATATATATATATAGAGAGAGAGAGAGAGAGAGAGAGAGAGAGAGAGAGGAGTGATCATATGAAAACCGCCCTCATTTGTGTAAACCGTGCAAACCACCTTCATCTGTCGATTTCATTGTTTAATCTTATGAAATTTTTTCATGAAATTGCTTAATCTTGTGAAATTGTTTCATCTTGTGAAATTGTTTCATATAATACTTTTTTTGATGAAGTTGTTTCATATATGGTTGTGAAATTGTTTCATATAATACTTAATGAAACTGTTTCATGTATTTCTCTAACATTAATGAAACTGTTTCATGTATTTCTCTAAAATTAAAATAATGAAGATGATAATATCTATGATTAACACCCTCCACAATAAAAATGATTAATCAACCTCTCATAATTACAAAAAAATGAACAAAATGAAAAATTATGATTGGTTGAATGCGGTTTGCACGGTTTGTACAAATTGAGTGGTTTGCATGTGAGACCAGTCTGTTTTCGTGAGACCCAATGAGACCATATTTTTACATTTAAAAATTCACAGCAAAATATCATTCGCTTAATCCATTATATATAAAAAACCAAACCACTTCAATGTCATTACTTTATTTCATAATACATTAATTAGTTTGTGCCACACCAAATAGTTTATAAAGTAATAAACATCATAATTTTAATCCATCTGCAAACCTAACATATCCATACAAAACGTGATAAATGCTCATAGACAACAAAGCCATCTAGAGCCGATACATTTCAACCGGAAGCCTTGGATGAGCCACGGTAAGAAGTGGAATCTTTTTCGGAGTCGACAAACCAAATATTTCTTCCATGTTCAAGTCATCTTTAGTCGTTGTAGATGGTAGTTTCCAGTTAAACCCATGGAGCAAATTTGCCAAGCTCGCTTCGATCACTTTCAATCCTAGACTGTACCCTGGGCACATCCTTCGTCCTGCACCAAATGGCAACAACTCAAAGTCATGACCCTTGGCATCAATTTCCTTTCCGATGAATCTTTCTGGACAAAATTCTTCTGGTCTCTCCCACAATCGAGGGTCTCTCCCAATCGTCCAAACACTAACAAGCACACGTGTTCCTTCCGAAATGTCATAACCAGCTACTTTACAATGCTCACGAGCTCTTCTAGGAACCAACATAGGTGCCACAGGATGCAACCTCATTGTCTCTTTAGCAATTGCCTCAATGTAAGGTAGATTAGGCATGTCCTTCTCCTGAACCCACCTATCCTTGCCTATGACACGGTCAAGCTCTTCAGTTGCCTTTTGGAATATCTCAGGTTTCTTCAGAAGTTCAGCAATCGCCCATTCAACAGTGACCGCCGAACTTTCAGTTCCACCAGCAAGCAAGTCCTGTAAATATCAAATTAAAATACATGTGACATGGAGCATACAACATTATATAATCATTGTTTTTTTACACGTATCGTTTCGTATTTCTTTTCACCTAACACCTTTGTAGGAACTTGAGCAAAACGTAAAAACACTTCCTAATATAGCAAGATTATATATGTCAATTTATAAAGAGAAAATTGTTCGGACTATGATTAAAAACCGGAAAGTGGTGTAAATTAAGCCTACAAATTTCTATTTTATTTATTTTAATATCAGTGTCCATCCCAGATTTTCCATTTTATCTCTTCATCATCAAGGGTAAAAGTATCATTCATAAATTGTTTATCTACTATTACTAGGTAAGTGTTTATCGTTAATTATTAACACTTTCACTTAACTTACTCATAAAATTTTAATCTACTAAAACGACATTATATATACAACAATTTATCCTGCAAGCGCTTGCCAAATAAGAGGAATAATTACTTACACTTGTCGGGTAAGACTTTTGATCTTTATCAGTACATATTAGACTTTTGATCTTTATCATGTTCATTTGATAAAATAAAGTGATCTGATAGATATACTTACTCGGTAAATGTTTAATAAATGATATTTTGCGGTGTGTTCTCGAATATGGAGAGAGGGATCGAGTAGGAATTAACCTGTGTAAAAGCCTTGACGCCATTTCTTTCTAACTTAACATCAAGATTTGGATCATCAGCAAGCTGCAACAGCAAATCCACCATGTCCGTCGCAATGAAGCTCTCTCCGGCGGCCCTCCGCTGCTCATTATGCTCATCCAACACATGCTCCAAAAACCGATCGAATTTCTTACTCACCGTTTTCATCCTCTTCACATAACCCTGTAAATCCATGAAATCGATCCAAGGTATAGAATCTCCGATGTTAAACACGCCGTTCAACAAAAACAACTCGTCTAGCATCCTCTTAAACTCATCTGGACTTATCACCGAGTTCGACTCAACCGATTCATCCAAATACCTTTTCCCCAAAACCATCCGACTAATCACATTCAAACTCACCGTCGACAACAGATCCTTCAACAAGATCTCCACACCCGCCGAATCAAAAATCGATTTCACCAACGATCTCATCTCCTCGACTCGGATGTACTCGTACGACTCGAGGCGTTTCGCACTGAACAGCTCCATGAGACACATTTTACGAGCTTGGCGCCAGTACGGTCCGTACGGAGACCAGGTGATGTCGGCGTAATTATAGGTGGTGTATTTTCCTGCGGCGGTCTTAGGGCGGCAGGCAAAGTTGACATCCATGGTCTTGAGGAAGACCTTGGCCATCTCGACGGAGGATCCTACGACGACGTCGAAGGAACCGAACTTGAGTTGCATTATATCACCGTATTTTTGGGAGAGATCGTGGATGGAACGGTGGGGGAGGGAGCCTATGAGGTTGAGGTTGCCGATGATCGGCCAAGGTTTGGGTCCCGGCGGAGAGTTGAGTTTGCGGGAACGGCGTAGCCGGCGAGAAATGAGAATGAGAGCTAGGGCAGCTAGCCATGCGGATGCATAATAAGGCCAGTGGTGAGTAGAGTCCATTGGGAATGTGTTTAGGAGTGTAGTTGTGTGTCATGATAATTAAGGAATAAGATGGTCGTTATTTATAGTTGGACTCTGCAGGTACGACGTCGTATTTGCTACACACTAAATAAAAACTATGGGGTTCATGACTAAAATAACCCTGTACTTATAAACAATTACACCTTTAACCCTAAAATTGAAAACAGTTACAAACCAACTTCTGTTACGCACCGGCACCACACATCATACGGTGTGTGTAAGGACTTTAATGCAAATAAAATAAATCAGAGGGATCGAGGTGACTATTGACTTGACCGGTGACATGTCCTCAGGGCCCACAGTAGATCAAATTCAGAAGGTAAATTACAATAATTGTCCTCTAGGTTTATCAAACTTTATCGTTTTTTTTTGTTATTTTTTCAAAATCATAAATATGATCAAATTCAAAAGCTAAATTACAATAATTGTATTAAAGGGTTGTTTGTTTATCTCTTAAAAGTTTTATTAAGAGGCAATTTCTAAATGGTTAAGAGGTGAATATTGTTTGGCAAAAAAAAGTATGCCTCTTAATGATTTAAAAACCCTCTGAATGATTTGTATACTGGAACTCCCTTAACCATTAAGAGCCCTGATTTCATTGTATACAATCAGGGGCGGAACACAAACCTTCTAACCGTAGGGGCCGGAACTAGTATACTATATATTTCAAAGGTACCAAAAATACATTATCCAAAGTTATAACATAGTAAAACTATAAAACTAAACGTTAAATATAAACATGTCAAACATCGCAAATCAAAGTGGAACCCGTCTATCTTTCGCGACCTTGAACTCTTCCACAATTTCCT
>NC_037535.1:25649555-25657010 GCF_001531365.2 Cynara cardunculus var. scolymus | reverse complement strand
TAGTGTACCCAGATCAATATCATTACTTTCAATTTGAGCTTTTTTGCAAGGGTTTTCAATAGGCGGAATACTAGATGCAGGGGTATTATCTACATTTATTGTTTCTTCGGGATCTTGAGAAGAAGAACTAGCATGCTTTCTTTTAAAAAACCCATGAATGGTAGGTTGAGTTTTCATCTTTATCTACATAGCARTTTTAGACTTTAGTGTTAGATTAATCACCTAAATCACCACATAAAGTCATAAATTTAGACCTAATAATCACCTAAATCAGTAAAGAACAAACCCATGACTGTTAAGTGTTAACCAAAGAAACAGTTAGAAACCAATGAACAAACCAGTGAACTAGTGAAGAGTGAACTGTTAAGGGCTTAAGGCTATTCCAATGGTACACCGTGTATTCACAGAATCACAAATCACAAGCCCTAACTTAACTCTACAGACTACTCAATCTGTCAATCTGTCATTAGCAATTTAGCAATTTAGCACCAAGCAGTAGCAATTTGTCATTAGCAATTTAGCACCAAACAGTTTAGCACCAAACATGCCCCTTGCATTTTTTCAATACAATTTAGCACCAAGCAATAGCACTAGCAATCTTTATCTAGCCATCTAGGTCTAGCAGTCAACTGGTCAAGCAGAAGCAGACAAGCAGTGAATGTGAAGCAGAAGCAAAGCAGTGAATGTGAATCAGAACAGGAAGTTGAACAACAACAGTCAACACTCAACACCTGAGAATGAGAGAAGCAGGGGCTTACTAGTTACTACCGTCGTCCGTCGATGACTCGCTGTCGTTCTTGCTGTCGCTGCTGCCTGCTGGTCGCTGGTCGTCGCTCCCGCCCCGCCTCCCTGACTGTCTTGCCAGTCGCCTCAGTCGCCTCTCCTGGTCGCTCGCTGCAGTGGTGGCCCGTCGGCCGTCAGTCCTTCACGGCGTCACCGTCGTCCTTCGCTCTCGGTTCGATTATCGCCCTGAGTAGTCGTCTCTCGGGAAGGGATTGGAGGGGAGGGGCCGATGGAAATTTTTGGTTTTCTCTAAGCTCAGCCTAAACTACTCACAGGTATTTGGGAAAAAAATCACAGGGGCCTGGGCCCCTATAGGCCCATATTGTGTTCCGCCCCTGTATACAATTACCAAACAATTATATTTCATTTTGCACAATATCATGAAGCCTCTTAATCATTCTGACCACTTAATCATTTTGCACCAAACCATTCAGCAATTGCCAAACAACCCTTATATTTGCTACAGAAATGGTCCATTAACGTTAGATGATGGACATTTTTTGTATTTTCATCTTTTTATTGTTTTTTTAACGAGTCCTTGTAATGTATGAATAACTTGTTAAAATATTTATTTACAAAAAAAAAAAAAAACCAACTCTATCTTCATGCCCTCCACCAAATTCTAACGAGGTTACAATCACATCACTATATCATTATTTTTATAGAAATTATATTGTTAAGCTAAAAATAAATTATATCGTTATTAGACCTAAATTAAATTATAATAAAAAAATTGAATTAAAAAAATTGTACAGAAAATTATAAATTACTTTGCTGTTACGACCACATCACTGTATCATTATTTTTATAAAAATTATATTGTATAATTTTTAAAAATCAAATCATTTTTTGTACAATTTGTTTAATTCAAAAAAAGTGAGTTTCTTATAAGTACTTTTTCCAATTGTAATTATTCTAAGAACCAACATTTTTTGCTTATAAGAACTTTGAATTAGAGATGCTCTAAATACTCATTCGTCCCAACATAAGTATCTAGATTACTATTTTAATTCATTCTAAAATTAGTCAACTTTCAAAAGTAAACATGGATGGACCTAGAGTAGAGCATATGGTGGCATGTGCCACCGTATTATTCCACCGTCGAAAGGTAAAAAATTTAGGTCCGTGAAAGGTGCAACCGTATTAATTTGTTGTGTGTCACCGTATGTATTTTGAAACTACAATGAGAATAAGTTTTATTTGGTAGAGTTGGTTTGCAAGACTTTTATTTCATCCCAGACCCAGGTTCAAATCCCGTTAGTGTCATTGTCACTGTTTGGAAGAAAAAAAAACTTTGTACATTTTTTTGATTAACCTAGATATCCAACCCGCTATGCTAGCCGACTAATCTCAGGACGACCACCTGCCTTGCAGATAGCCCAGAGTCACCGCATTTGAACCTCCATGGCCACAAGAGGATTTTTATTTCTCTTTGGATTTGAACCTGGTACCTCCTGGTACCTTTGATCTTTGGAGACAAGCTCAAACCAATCAGACACCACCCTTGTGGTTTCTGTACATTTGTTTCTTATAGTCAAATGCTGTCGCCGTTTGAAAAAAAAATTCTTATATTTTATTCTTATAGTCAAACGGTGTCACTGTTTGAAAAAAAAAAATTGGGTCTGTCCCTGAAAGTAAATATCCACTTTCCTATATTACACTTAATTATTATGAAGTGGATAACATTTCCATCTCTATAATTAAAAATAAAAACATGATTTTATTAATTAAAAAGTATAATGGTTACATATTTTTAAAACTCGTATCCTTTTTGTTGTGAACATTTGGAAAACCTCAACAACCAAAATGGCCTTTAAAATCCGGCCCTTCCTTTTTTGTCTTTTTACTTTTTTTTAGTTTCTTTATTCTATTTTAAAATTATGTTTCACCTTACAGTTTTTAAAGCAGGTGTGTACAACTTATATTAAAGACTCATGTGAGCCACGAGCAACTCAAGTCGGCAGTATCCCCCACGGGAATCATTGGAATTTGAGTTTTTGTGATATGTCCGACCTCCCATGCGTGTAAGGTCAAACATAAACTGCCTGATTGGTTTGAGCTTGACTCCAAATGTCAAAAGTACCTAGAGATTGTAGGTTCAAATCCAAGGAGGAATAAAAATCCACTTGTGGCCACGAAGGTTCAAATGCAGTGACTCCGGGCTATCTGGAAAACATGTGGTCATTATTGTATTAGTTGGTTCATATAGCGGGTTGGATATCCAGGTTAATCAAAAAAAAAAAATCAAGTAGAGATTCATGCATATCCTTGTTCCTTGGAAGCATTTTGGACGCATGAGGTCGCGAGAACACCCAGATGGGAAAAAACCACTTTTTCTACGGTTTTGCCATTTGGGGCTTCATTTTTTTCACTTTTCTTTTATTGTAGACGAATTTGGGGCAACCTTTAGAGCTTTTGGGACGTTTGTGGGAGTAAATAAAGGTGTGGGTTGGAGGTTTGATCTGTATTCATCAAGTTATTCATCAACTGAGCTAGAGATTTGCTTTCATCCTAATTTTTTTTTTATTAAAATCCATCATTATTAGTTTATTATGCGTCGAGAAAACCTCATATATGTCAAAAACATTTTTAATTGAGTTTTAAATATATCTATCATGATCTATTTTGTCTGTTTGGTAGATATTTGTTATATCAGTCCACTAGGTGCATTTGAAGAATTATTATTTTTTTGACAATTTTAAAATTAAGGTAGGTGACTATTGCGGTTTAAAAAGTCGACTATTTTATACGATGATTTTACGAAAATGATTATTTTCAACATGAATTTATGGAGAAAAGTAAAATAATAGCATTTTTATTGCTCCAATAGCTATGCTATCCTCAATACAAAAACAGAGAAAAGAGTAGAGAGATTGTAAAAAAAAATCATTTAAATTCAAAGAAATCTCTAAAACTTTATGGAGGAGAGAGAAATAATATTTTAATCAAAATAAATTTATTGAAATTAAATGTATAAGAGAGAAAAATAATAGTTAATACTAGAATTAATGAAATTTTTTTAAAGATTTTGGTTTTTATAATATATTATAGAAAAATTTAAATATAAATTAATAAATATCGGAGAATATATTCGGAGCGTTTGGTATGAAATTGTATGGAAATTGGTTAGAAGTCCAAAGTCAAGAGGAAATTCATGGAAAATGAGAGTGATTTGAAAGTCAAAGCAAAAGCGGTCATCACTCTCATCTTGTGGGCCCTCCATTTACTGGTTTTTTTCTAAATAAAATACAAATTAAAAATATCATAAAATATTTAAAAAAATATATTAATATTACCATCAAATTAACTTTTTTTTTAAAGTTAATATTTTTTATATAATTTATTTAATTTTTATTACGTTTAAAAACAAGGTATTTTATTTTTTGTTTAATAATATAATTTTTTATAGAGATAATAATTAAATATTTATTATAATTCAATAATTATTCTAATTATACTTTATATTTTTTATATTTATAATGAAATATTTATCTTGTATTTGATTATGTTTATCTGCAATTAGTTACACGAATTGAGATATGAAAATTTAATAAGTTATATTTATTATAATATTATGTATCAATAAATAATACTTTATAAATAAAAGATGGTTTATTGATAATGATACATATAATCTAGTGTATGAAACGAACTCAATAATTCATTCATATCTCGTCACATTTTTTTACAATTTTTTTGTAAATTAATTAATTAATAAAGATAAATTGTATGTAAAAACAAAGTACTTTAACTTAATTCTTATTTTGGGTAATTTATTTTCCAAACTTTCATTTTGGTACATAAGATATAAAGTTTTAAACATTTAAATATTCGGATAACCGGTTGAAGACCAATTTTAGATTAAAATTTTTTTATCTCACTCACCATGTCAGTAAATAATACTGAGTTGGATAGCACATCACTTGTCACATCAATATGATACCGGTTAATGCTTCGACCCGTTACTCGTTTACTTAAATATTTAAAACATTGCATCTTAAGTACCAAAATAAAAGTTTTGAAATTACATTACTAAAAATAAAAATCAAATTAAAATACGTCATTTTTATGCAATTTATCTATTAATAAAATACATTTAAGAACATATTAAAAATAAAATTAACATATCACAATCGATAATAATTTGAAAATGAGGAAAAGAGATGTTACCGGTCGCACTGCGATAATGCAGTCGATGCTTTCACTCCACCACTATCCATTTTCTTTAAAAGCTATAAACATTTTTACTTTACTTTACTTTTTATTTAAAGTTAACTATAAATTTGTTAAAAATTACAGAGTCGTCTGCTTGTTTATATTTTAATAGTTTCAAACATAATGTTTAAATTAATAAGAGGTGAATCTTGTTTGAAAAAGAAAAAGTTTGTTTCTTAATAATTATAAAACCCTTAGAATGATTTTGTGTATAGGGTCTCCCTCGTTCAGCATCCTAATTTCATTATGAATAATTACTAAACAACCATATTTCATGTTGCATTGTATCATAAGAGCCACTTTATCATTCTGACCATTCAATCATCTTGCATCAAACCGTTAAGAAACTACCAAACCACCCCTAGATTTTTTTTATTGAATTTTAAAATCACAAGGTGATTACTGTGATTTACATAAATGTTTGGATTTAGTCAATTCTTTCAACAACCGTTAAATAAGGATGATTTTTGTTATTTATTAATTTATTGTCTTTTACCTAATCAAAATCGATTTATGATTTTGGTTCATGTGTTTTTAATTGGACAAAAAATCGATAAATTGATCAAAAATTATTTATTTAACATAATTTTTAATGGTTTTTAAAATGTTTTTACAAACAACGATAACCATCTTATAATTTTGAAATTACAGGAATGAGAAGTTTTATTCTTGACAAACCATATGAACCAAATTTATAGTCTATTTTAGGGTAAATTGCATGAAAAAGTAACGTATTTCAATTTGACTCATATTTTGCGTAACGTATTTTTGAAAACCTTCATTTTGATATCTAAGATTTAAATTTTTAAACATTTAAGTACCCGGGTAAACGGCTGAAGACTAATTTTAGATTATAAAAACTAATTTTAGATTAAAAAAATTCATGTCACTAACCACGTCAGCAAATAATATTGAGTTGGATACCACATCGCTCGTCACATCAGCATGATAACCGGTTAATACTTCAACCTGTTATCTGGGTACTTAAATGTTAAAATCTTACATCTTAGATAACAAAATGAAAGTTTTAAAAGTATATTATCAAAATATAAATAAAGTTAAAATACGTTAATTTTTCATACAATTTGTATTAACTTGAGCATAAAACTTTAATAATTTCAATAAAAGTCCAAAAAAGTACTATATACAATCATGTTCACACAAATAAACTACAAATGGTTACCACACAAAGTGTTGGAAGTTTGTTGGGTGTGAACTATCAACTCGTGATTTTGTTTAAACTAAATATCATAATTTATTTTTATTCACTTTATTAATTTTTAATTCCAATCTACCGATTAATTTATAATTCACGTTATAAAAAAAATAAATGGGTATAACTACATGCATCATAACACTCATTGATGTATATTGTAATTGCAAGAGTCATGCCTGATTCAAGAAACAGTAAGATACAATAATCAAAAGCAAACCTAACCCACAATCAAGAGAAAAAAATGCATGAAAAAAACAAACACACCAATAAACGAAGAAACCAACCGATAAATTTAATAAACAGTAAAGATGTCTATTGATAACTCTCATTTTGTTAGAGTTATTTGTTGTTCTATACCCCTATTTTATTGTATCTTTGGTACCCATTTTGCTCATATTCTATTTTTTGGTTCAAAATATGTTAAGAGGTGATGAAAGGTTAAGAATTTAATTATTGTCTAAAAAACTCTTTATTGTTGGTAAAATTGGCATCTAGTTGGATTTGAACAAAATTATGATATTCATATTCTTGGGTATTATTGAGATTTAATGCTAAGTTCAAATCTAATTACTTGGTTGCATGAAAGATTGAACCTAGTTGGGATGATGAGACTTGGATGAGTTCATATTGTACCATGATGTAATGGCTTTTCCATCACATTTATTGGTTGTACCTTCACCCTTTTGCAACATTTCAAGAGGAGGTGACTTGATGAAGATTGAAGAAGACATGTGGTGATGGGTGATCATTACCCATTGGACAAAGTGTTTGGGTCCCACCTTTCCCCTATATATTTGAGGCATCTCCAATCCATCTAAAACATCAACTTTTCCAACACCAACTTTTCCACCAGCACCTTGGAGCATYTTCTTTAAAGCTTTGTAGCATTAGAACTAGTTTATATTCAGTTTGTAATTTAAATTTCGTAACTTAGCTGTTATTCTCGCCACTCCATTGTGTGCCCTCTGTGGGCACCAGTAARTATTTAATTTCAGTTCAAGTATTTCTTATGCAGTTTTCTTCTTCTATTTCTGTTATGTTTTCTAATTTCATTATGAGCTAAGCACCCCCTTGGGTGTGGGTGTGGGTGTGGGTGTGGGTGTGAGTCAAGCTTAAGGATTTAAGGGCACACTTGGGTGTTGCCATTTTTATTGATTCTTAAGCTTGGTCATTTAAGTCAGGACGTAAACTCAACGCGGATAAGCCGATCACTTTGAAGTGTTAATATTAGATCCTTGATC
>NC_037535.1:25622390-25649200 GCF_001531365.2 Cynara cardunculus var. scolymus | reverse complement strand
CAATCAAAACTCAAATATTTTCTCAACCCGAAACATTGTTCAAGAAGTTCATGAAAGTCTCTGATTCTCAGTAAGTCCAGTCCCTGTGGAAACGATCTTGGTACTATACCACTTTATTACTTAAAGCGATCTTAGTGTCGGCGTGCACTTGCACCGCCACTTTGGGGATTTTATGTCCACTGTGTGCACACTTACGATATCAGCACATCATCTATGCTTCAAAGTCACTTAATTCAAGAAATATTATATTGAAGGTTGAGTTTCGATGGGAAAGAAAATTATGGTAAGAAAGATTCAAATAGATCTTTACCGTTGGATCAATCTTAATTGAAAAGAACCACTAGATCAAACCTCTTCTAAACCACAATTCATGAGTTGTTTTACGATTAAAAGTGATCAGAGGTATAAATTCGCTCTTATATTTCTCATCTTAACTATTATTCTCACATAATTCTTCGTCTTTGTATAATTGGAGAAAAAGCTGATTACCGGCTACGTAACCGCTCCCACATGAAACCCGTCTCCAAGGACAACAAGGTGAAATGACATTTTTTGGGGTTATTCAACGGTTAAAACTAGCAAAGGGCCTATGATAAACTTTCTCATGTTGAATAATTAAGTTCATAAACTATTTTTTTTAATAAAAAACATTAAACTTTATCGTTTTGATTGATTAAGTCCCTAAACATTTTTCTAATAAATAAACCATCTAACTTCTAAAAATTGGTTACCTACATCTTTTAATCAAAAAGTCAACTCGTAACAGACTACGAATGTTTTAAATTAGAAACAAACCTAAATCAATTTTACCATTGTCAAACCATACGGTGTTAAAACCCCTTCCAAACAACGGTATCGTTCTCCCTCGTCACTCCCCATTTTTTTCATATCACGTATCACGGTTTTAGCCCCTGCCACCAATGGTCACCTTCTTAATGATCTATTTTTTATTTTTCAAAAGGGGTAGAATCAAAAGATAACCATATGCAAGCATCTTTTTTCTGGGTCAAAAGAATATAGGTAACCAATTTTTAAAAGTTTAAGGGTTTAATTTATTGAATAAATGTTTAGAGACTTGATCATACAAAATAAAAAAAAAAGTGTAAGGAGTTTTTCATTAAAAAAAAATAGTCGATGAACTTAATTATTCAAAATAATTTTTTTTAATTATTTTTCATTTAAAAAAAATAGTTCAAATACTTAATATAAAAAAATATATTATGTTTTTATAAAAAAAAAAAGAAAAAAAAAAAAACTGTACATAAAAATGAATGTACAGTACGAGGATGTCTGGGTGACCACTTTTAAAATCCCTTTTCTTTTGACGCTCATAATTTTGTTCCCCAATGTTTGGGTCATGATTTTCCTTTTACAAACAACCACACTTTTGTATATCTTTATTTAATTACACAATCTTTATTTATTTTTGTGGTTTTTTAAAATTAAAGTTTATAATGCGTTGATGTATACTAGAAAGGTATTCGCGTAATGCAGCGAGATACCTCTCGATTTTAATGTTTCGTTTTATTCTGTCAACATCGATTTTATAATATGATTTTATGTGGTACTGAAAAAATGATAATGCTTTTATTTTTTGAATAAAATATAATTTTGAAAGTATCATAAAATTTTGAAAAAAATGTATCAATTTTAGTATCAAACTAAATATTTAAAAGTTCTTGTTTTTTGATGTAATTTCTTTAATTTAATTTTTTAATATAATTTAATTTAGATTTAATAATTAACTAATTTATTTTTGGTCTAATGATATATATTTTTTTAGAAATATAATAATTAGTATTTTGTTAGAATTCAATCATTATCCTAAGTATATTTTAGATTTTTTATATTTAAAATAAGATACCTATCCAGTGTTTGATTATGCTCATCTATAGTTAGTTACACGAATTCAAACATGGAGCTTTAATAAGTTGTACATACGCACAATTTAATTATAATCTTGACTTTTAAATAATATGCATCAATAAACAATACATAATGCATAAAAAATGATTTTTAATGGTTTTTGTCAAATGCATTATAATATAGTATAAATATAACTTTTTGAAACACCATGTTTAAATTCTATAAATTATTTTATAACCAACGAACAAACATGATATGGGTTTAGAGCGTTTGGTTGGTGATATTGAACGATAAGAAATGAGAATGACGATGAAAATTATGGATTGGTTTGATATAATATAATAGGCTTGCATTCTCGTTTCTATTTTCATTCCATTCCTAAAAATGAACACGGGTGTTTGATACTTTGATTATAAGCATCATACAGTCTTTTATAAGAATGAATATAAAGAAAACTGTTCGATTTTATATTATGGGTTTATTCCCCCAGAAACCGAAATTTCCATTTCAAATCAAACCAGGAGAAATGAAAATTCCCATGCTTGAATGAAACGACCCCTTCGTTTGGGCCAACAATGTTGAGTAACGAAAACAAACACACATTGAACCGCTATTCTTTGCGCTCTAGTCATCGTCGTTATTGCCTAGATCTCAAGTCGATGTTGCTACCTCTTTTGGATGCTTTGAAAAAGAACACGGGGTAGGAATGTCGGATACCCAAACCTTGGCCAAGCGGGAAAGCTCAATCGGGTGAAGTCTCAAGCCCAAAAAATCCTAGTCTGAAAAAGTACAGTCGGATCAATTTTCATACCCAAAACCGGAATCCATTTTTTCCTTATTGAAACGGGCTTTAATTTTTTTGTTATCACGTTTATCATCTTAGGAAAAGAAACAGAGTCGATATAATGAAGAAGAAATGGTATATATTTTATTTTATTCCATAAAAGTAGGAATTTTACTACGAAGTGAAAAGGTTTGAAATTAATGCAAACCGAAGGAATTTATAGACAATTCTTAAGATCTCTATTGCAACACCGTACTTGCCGTTAATTAATCGAGACTAACTAATAAAAGGCCCAGAGGTGGAAGTGATCCTTGAGAGATAAAGAACGAGAACTAATGGGCTGTTTGGTTCAAGTTGGGTATTAAAAATGATAATGGAGTTGAAAAACGACAAAAAATTAAAACCAAAAATTATATTGGAATGAAAATGCATCCAAGAGGAATGGACTCGTTATATGAAACAAATTTTTTTTTAAAATCATTTTCATTGATTACTGCTTAATATATGTGACCAAACATCCATAGGAGTTGTAATCCGAAGATTCGACTACGACTAGATGATGAGATTATAGTTAATAAGTGTAAGCAAAAAAACTGCACAAGAATTGGGCCCAAGCTTTTTATATAGAAATTGGGCTAATATCATTTGTAAAATTGCAGGCTTTTTTTTAATTGCTAATTCTCATGAACATGAACATGAACATGAACATGAACATGAAAGGGTTATAATTATAAATCATGGGTTTTTTTTTGGGTAAAATAAAAATGAAAAAGTATCGACGCCTGAGAGATTCGAACTCTCGCGGGGAAACCCCATGTACTTAGCAGGCACACGCCTTAACCACTCGGCCAAAGCGTCCTTTTTGATTTCTACTTCTTCTCTTCCATCTTTAAATGCAAAAATCTACGAAATTACTACACAAATTTTTGGAATTTCTTAAACCTCTTAGATACCTTCTTATTACCTATAAATAAAACTGATTAATTTAATAGAAATACCATTCCAAAAATACAAAAGTTGTACCCAAATCATTCATAAATAATTTGAGTATAATTTTTACCAAAGGGATTATTTTTCTCATCATACATATCAACATTTATAATTTATCTTCTTCCTCTTCACACATCAACATGAATTTCGTTTTCTCTCCAAATCACCGATTTATGCAAAACCTTTTCCACGAATATTTTACAACTACTTTAAAACACACCATGCATATTTTCCTATTTATTTTTACATCAAGAGAGCAGATGATACATTATTTTGATTCAAAACAAAAGATTGTCATCCCCTAACCTTACCCACTTTCCGTACATAAACTTACCAACGACCCCGACCCACCATCTCCCTCTCTTGTTTGGTTTACAGAAAGGACTCAACAAATCCCGTCCAATCTTGTTAACCGCCATCCGAAAGCTAAAATGCGCAATTTACATACTCATTTGCCACGTACTCGCTCCCCACACGACCGCGATCGGGCTTCTCACATTGTGGCTCCCATCGCTCCACTCAATCGCACCAAACGCCGCCTTCCTACCGCCCGCGGAGCTAAACGTGATCTCGTAACCAACCTCCGTCTTCTCCTCACTAAACTCAAGTTTCTCCGGCGACACAACCACCTCGACACCCGCTGGAGCACTCACACTCACCTCGTAAACCGCATCCACATCACTCCCCACATTCTTCACCACCCTCTTATACTTCACAACACCACCCTTATTGGAATCAAACGCCACTGAAAAAGACGGATAGTTAAGATCACCAGGACTACTAAACTTCCCTGCACTGCAATCCACTGGATCTTTCACAAAAGTTGCTATCTTCTTGGAATCGTATCCAATGGCGCAAAGGAATGCCACGTAGTCATCAACTCCAGTGTCGTACACCAATCCTGGATTAAGGGCTCGATTTGGGTCTACGTGTCCTGATCCATGAACGAACGGTGTAGATTGCTCCCCAGTGGCAAGATCCGTAATTTTCTCACCTTTGTTGTCCAAATAATAAGCGGTGGTCATAAGGGCTGATTTGATAGCAGCTGGGGTCCAAGTGGAGTGGGCCCTACGGAGCAAAGCGGCTAAGCCACTCACGTGAGGACACGACATTGATGTGCCAGATATTATATTAAAGTCGACACGTCTCGAGTCGGTATCTAAATCGGTCGGGCTTGTGTACCCGGTCCAACCGGCTAATATATTTACTCCCGGAGCAGTAACGTCCGGTTTAATAATCTCCGCCGTGAGATGGTTTGGTCCGCGGCTTGAGAACGACGCAATTCGCGGTGCGGACGGTGAAGTTCCGATTACTGTTCCCCGGAAAACGATCGTCGCCGTCGGCGATGGATCGGATTTGACATATTCTCTGATTTTGTCTGAACCTTCTGCACCAACCATGGTCGCAGGCAGGAGATGCGAATCGGCGAGAAGCTCTTCCCCGTTTTCATCGGTGTTCGCATGGATCATTCCGACGCCTCCGGCGATTTTCACGGCGCTTCCTTTTTCAACTCTAGCGTTGCCTCCACGATCACAGATCACGATTTTGCCGGCGACGAGTGTGGAGTTTAGTTGTCCGGTGTAACAGTATCGGCTACCACAGTTCGCTGCATAAACTAAAGGATACTGTGCGTCTCCAAGTCCTTCACCAGAGTAAAGTGATACACCACCGTATAACCTCCCGTCGCCAAGAACAACATCCGCCGGAAATTCTCTATCGATCGTTGAAGCTCCAACTGTAAGAATCCATGGAGCGATGTTCACGGCAGTATAGGCTTCCGGACCAGAATTTCCAGCAGAACAGGAAACTAAAATACCGTGTTGCATCGCTCCAAAAGCTCCGATGGCAATGGAATCACGGTAGTATGCCGGAGCATAACCGGAGGCCCCAACCGACAGAGAAATGATGTGCACACCGTCATCGATAGCTTGATCCATCGCTGCAAGTATATCGGAATCATAGCAACCTTCACTCCAACAGATCTTATAAACAGCAATCCTAGCCTTAACCGCCATCCCTCTAGCTTCACCTCTCGCATATTCATAAAATCCGGCATCCTTCACCACCGCTCCGGCAGCCGTAGAAGCAGTATGAGTTCCATGACCTTCTGTATCCCTAGGTGAAAGAGAACCACCGGTTTCATTCAACCGGCTTCCGAGACTAGCCGTATAGCCTCTATAAAAAGCCCTAGCACCAATGATTTTGCGATTACACGCCGTCGAAGGAAAGTCCGCTGTTGCCTCACAAGTACCTTTCCAAGTGGAAGGAACCGGTGGAAGTCCTTCATCGGAGAAGCTCGGTCTCTCCGGCCAGATCCCAGTATCAAGCACTCCAACAATAACATCGTCACCGTATTCAGCATTAGGCCAAAGACCAAAACCATCTGCCAAACCAAGGAAAGTAGGTGTGTGAGTGGTATGAAGCTTCCTTGGACGATCGGGGATGACAGATAGTATCCCCGGGAGACGACGGAGCTGAGCGGCCTGAGCTCGAGTCAACCTGGCTGAGAATCCATTGACGGAGCGCTCGTAGGTGTAGAGGATGTCAGATGGTTGGTGAGACGAAGAAACTGAGTTGACTATGGAGGAATACCATCGATGATGAGATGAAAACGTTGCAGGTTTTTCAGATTTTGATGCGTGGATGATATAAGTTTTGGGTTGATCGAAGGGTTTCGTATGAACCGATAGGGTTACAGATAGAAAAGAGAAGAAGAAGAAACAAAGAAGAAGAGATGGGAGTGAAGTCGCCATTGTTAGGGTTCCTGAATATTCCTGCAAAGGAGGAAGAAGATACTGATAAAAAGAGATAGGAAAATATTTTTTTAATATAGGTGGGACACGTGGAAGGATTTCATTGGAGATGTCAAAGGGACCAGTTGTGAGTATTACCTACCACTACGCTACTTGTAAATAATTGGATTGGCCAATCCAAAGTGCCCATCCGGATTTTGTACCAAAGATAAACTACAAAAGAATTTTTTAATATTTTTCTATGAAAATTAATAAGAATTTTCTTAGCGGGATCTGTCCTTATTAATTTATTTTGATGTGATGTCGATAATAAAGAGTTTTTAGTGTTTGGATTGATAAAAAAATGAAATGTTTATACCGTTTTGACACCAGTAATAAAGAGTTTTTAATGAGTTACTTCTTTCTAACGTATTCCAGTGTGGTATCGGCAATAACGAGTTTTAGTGTTTGTATGAGGAAAAAAAAGGTGTCTCTATCTATTATATCAACTTATCCAGTGTGGTATCGTCATAAGTCAATCCAAACATTTTTTATAGAACTCCAGTTTGCTACCATATAAGTTGATAAAGAACTTAAAAAAAAAAAACATAAGTTGTTTTAAATAACCAATCTCTAACACCCCCTTAATATTCAAACAATATTTTCAGTTTTCATGTTGGGTTTTTCTTAAATAACACAATATTGGTAATTTGTACTATTTTAAAAAATTCGTCGTGATATTATGTTATGGTATATTTCTATTTTTCATCAAACGAGATGTTTAAAATAGTTAAGTGGTTTGTTATATGTTCGTCTTTTTATGACTTTATCAGTTTCTTAAAAATGTTTATTGTATGGTCTGATAAGGAAAAAAATTCAAATGGTTTTTTTCAGTATTTTGTTGTGTAGAACTCATGCTTGATTATTTGGTAAACTTGTATTGAAACGGACAAAAAAAAATCTTGGTTTATAGCAGCGAATGAATTATTGACATTTATGATAAGTTTATTTGATTTTTATTTGTAAATAAACTGATGTTACTTTTAAAATCGAAAAAAAAATGACATATTATACAAAAATATTAATAAAAAAAAGAGTTGCAATTTTTAAAATATATAATCATATTTACTACATGCTTATTATTGTTTGATTGAAACCAACGGTCTCGATTTTAGAACTTCCTAATGTAAAGAAGTCGGGATATTTCTAGACGATCAGAGAACGAGATTGAGCGTTTTAGTCAGGAACGGACCAATAATTTTTTTCAAAAGGCGGACCATTTGACTATAAGAAAAATATATAAGAAACAAATTTTAAACGGTGACACCATTTGACTATAAGTAACAAGTATACGGAACCGTTTTCAAATAGTTACACCATTTGACTAAGAAAATGACACTAAGAATATTCGAAATTGGGTCTGGGGTGGAATAAAATTCTTGCAAACCAACTCTACCAAATAAAACTTGTTCTCATTTATAGTTTCAAAATATATACGGTGACACACAACAAATTAATATGGTTGCACCTTTTCATGAACCTAAATTTTTTTACCATTCGAAGGAAGAATAATACGGTGGGACATGCCACCAGAGCGGTAATTAGTTACGTTAATTTGGCAACAGATGAAATGTAAGTGGGGTTTGGTGTTAAACCAAAACCAAAGAAATGGATATGTGCTCATTTGAACACACACAAAAAAGGGAAATTCATTTGTCGTTTTCTCTAATTCACCGTGTATTAAATAATAGAAAAAGAATTCATAAAGAAGGTGTAACATCGTTATTTTCTATCATCAAAATGTCACATCATACTCTGTACAATCATTCATTCATTCATATCCCATAATCTTAGATGCAACCCACTACATAACTCAATATGGTACTTGTAAGATGGATAAAATGATTTGAAAAAACAATGTTTTTTTTTAATTATTATTACAATATTTATTTATTTATTGTTATTATTAAAACATGTTCTAACGACTTATATTAAATTAAATAAGAAATTTATAAGGTAAAAAGAAGATATTCTCAAGATTTATTCCATGTGCCACGTTATGTTTAAAGCATATTACAAGTTAAGAGTAGTAGACTTCATTATTTATTTGACAATTTGAATTATTTTATTTCTTAGAGATTTTTCTAATCCATTAATTATATTTATTAAATTGAAATTGGTTAGGCAAAGCAAACATATTATATGAAAAATATTATATCATTGGCTTAATTGATATACCATTTAAAACAATATATTCTTATTTCAGATAATATCTATGTGTAGTCAAAGACCTTCCAGCACAGTGGTAAGGCTTGGGCATGACATAGTCATGAACCCGAGTTCGAGCCCTGGAAGGGGAGTGTTGGCGACATTTAAGTGGGGCCATGTTTAGCCTCCAAAATTGTCGGGGATTAGTCGGGCTTTGGCCCGGACACCCTTACAAAAAAAAAAATATATATATATATATATATATCTATGTGTAATAAGTCGTTTATTTTTTGTTAAATAATAAATTTTTGTTTGTTTCATGTGCTTAATAAATAATAAAATGATTGGCATTACTCTTATCGGATAAGATTCTAGGTCTTTGTCATGTACATCAAGTGGGTAGGTGACCACTAAACGCTTCCCGGGGTAATGGTTTCATAAACGGCCCCTAATTAAGCAACAAGGAGGGGTATGAAGTTTGTGAGGAAGGGTCCAGTTGGAGAAAAAAAACATAAAAGCGGAATATGGCTTAATCCATAAAGCCAGGGACAGTGCTTAATCCATAAAACCAAAGTAGCTAATGGCTTCATTATTAAGCCAAAAACAAACAGTCCACTATGACTGCACAAAAATAATCTCACATACCATTAAGCTCATGAAGCCACTAGCAAACAATTCATAATCTTTATCGTCATATAAAATATTAGTTCTCTTAAAACGATCAAACTTTATTTTTCAACTCTATAATCCGAAACACTAACAACAAAATACGAAAAGATTATATACATGTCTTCCTACTCTTAAGAATCTTCGACGAATAAATCAATGTCATTGAAACAAACCACTTGGTACATCTAGAAACACGAACACGGGTTACAACAGGATTTTACACCACAACAGCAAACGAAACATCTAGAACACGGCAAACTGAAGCTGCAACTACACGAAATTTTGCAACACCTGCAATACTGCCAACTACATGTCTTCTTTACGTCGCAACAACAGGATGTGCGTGGGTTTTGACAAGTCGTTGAACGGCAGCAAATCCCGCGAAAACAACACATCCACGAGCGGCAACTAAACTTTCTCCTGCTAAAATAAAATTTTGAGACACACGATATGTCATTATTAGATTGAAAATTTAAAAGGGTATTGGGAATTAAGGTGCGTTTGGTATATGGATAGGACAAAAGAGAACAGAGATCATTGTTTCATGTTTAACAAGACTTTTATGTGGAACAGACAAAAACAAAGTGAAATAGGCATGTTCCCACCTCACCCCATGGAATGAGATGAAACAAACCTATATTTTATCAATATAACTTCAAAATAAAACTTAATTCTCTTCTAAAAACATCAAATACGTTTCACTCTTTACATTTTATTCATTTTTTAAATTTTATTTAAGATTTTTGAACTTTCACTTCCTCTTTTCAAAATATTATTTTTATATGATACCTTTATTTTGATTAATTTATGTAACTTACTAAATATTAATAAAAATATAAACAAATATAGAAAAAGTATAGAATAAAAATTGGAAACTCATAAACTTTTCATTTCGGTGTCATTTTAATCCGACGAAAACTTTCTAATGATATGTTTTGTTATAAAAATTATTTATTTAATTATAATTTAATAAATTACATAAATTAATCAAAACATATAAAATATATAAACGAGTAAATTGGTTATTTTATTTGTTTTGTCTTGTCCAGTTATGTCTTACCAAACGCTGAACAACTATTATGTCATGTCCTATCCTGTCCGGATACCATACGCACCCTAAGCGACTAAGCGACCGGGCAAAGTGCGAAAGAATCTTACCTAATGATCTTGAAAAAGTTCTTGGACCTACCGCTCATCGGGTTTCTACTCCGAATAGAGAACATAATTAGAAGGCATAAACTCGCAATGAAATTCGAAGAAATAGATTTTGTGGTAAAGAAATCACACATACATTGCTKTTAGCGGATCTGGTGTAGCGTCTATAAATTCGTCAAGCCTGCAAGCGCTATTGTTAGGCCAACGGATATGATGATATAAAAGAAGTTTATCGATGAATTGAAATGAATTCGACTAACTCTTTGCAGCTTCTTGATGCAAGTTCAATGCCTCCAAGTGATTTGATCTCATCCTGTTTATAAAATATTTCCCAAAATAGAAACTGATCATAATCAAATACCATCTTATTGAAGGAATACTTGCCATTTTAGGTAACTGTACACAGAGAATGAAGCTTTTCCTAGAGGGTGTCAATAACCTAAAGGGGTTCACTAGGCATTGATAAGTGTCTAAAAAGAGCCAAAAATGTTCCTAAACCAGAAGGTTGATTTTAGGGCCATTGTTTAGCAAACTAGCAGCATCTTCATTGGCTCATTGCTATATCTGGACACTAAGAATTCACCTATTTCTATGTTTTGGCAATCTATTTCTAGATGGCCAGGAGCAGTGAAACCAAAATTTTAAGAAAAATACAGAAGTCTACTCTCAGATTTTCTTCATATCTACCTCAGGTCCCCATCTTTTTAATCACCGATGATTAATACAATCATATACATGTCAAATAAATAAAATAACAGGACAATGTGCTATTCGGTTTAACCAAAATAGTAAAAACAAATGACGGGAGAAACTAACCATTTAACCTGAAAACCAAATAACCAAAAACTGTTTTGGATCGGATCGGTTATTCACCTTCGGAACTTTTTACACCCTTTGATGTCCCCTGAATCATCTAAATTTATGGATTTGCCACTGTATATGGCACAATCGTCACAGGTTAACCATCAAAGTCTCTTTTGAAAAATAATCTACGGGTCTACGACTCTAGGGACCCTCACTCGTCTAACCCCCTCATGACACTTTTGGACAATCTATGCCTGTCCGGCCTCCATTGAAGGAGGTGTGTTGGAGTCTCATATCAGCTAGATTTGGACCGATTTTCCATTATATTTATAGGAAACTTCCTTCCTCCTTAAGCTTTATTTTGGAGGGTAATGTAATAGGGCTCGACATATTTCCAACAGTTGCTACTCAAAATAGCATGGGTTCTGTTTACTTTGTCCACTAGATGAACCGAAGATTCAGACTTAGATGTTGCAAATCAGACCGAACACCATTCATCACTAAGTACTGAAAAGAGATTCAAAACTTAGATTAATATGAACTCGTTGAAAATGCATCTGTTCATAAATCATACTGTTGTGCAACAACAATCTCTTTACTCAAATCTGATATGTTCCTATTTCACAATTGGAATGATAGAACGGGGAGTTTGATGAACCTCGCAAACATCACCAGCAATTTCAGGATAAATCTATATTACGATACTCCTCCAATTTTACGATTAATCATTACATTTCAACTATGAGACATTTCAACTTCAGAATCGATATGGATTTCAAACATTTGAACAAAATTACTAGAACTCGCAAAGAGTAGAGGAATCGCGGTGTTGAATGTGCAACAAAATGCGTATGAATTTTACATTAAACGATGAAGAACGATTGATTTAGGAGAGTAAAAGGAAAGACCTGGAGTAAGCCGATTTCTCTCTCAAGCACCTGTACCCTAGCTGCTTGCCGGCGCTTCCCGTACAAATCAACATAGTCAACGGAGGAAGGAGGCAATGAAACAAGCGACATTGAGGGTGAACCACATGAAGCACCACCATCCATTAACACTTGCTTAAAATTACTCCATGAACAGTGCTGTCTCTGCAACTACAGAGCTACAAGAAGAAGAAGAATTACCTACCATTGATTGCGCGTGGTCTGCCTTATTATGCGACGTCGTATGGGGGAGGAGAGCGTGGTGAATCTGTGTCAGAGGTGGTGTGTACGAAGGCCATTAATAAATTGATCTCAAATTGGCAACCAAGCATGAAACCCAGTGTAACACAACACCTTTCAAACATTTGTTTTTCTCGTTCGGCACGTGATAGATGCTCTATTTTTTGAGCTCACGTGCACCATTCTTGTCTTTGGGCAAATAATAAGATCATGAAATACGTATGAATGACTTTTTTTTTTATTAACCTATATATCTAACTCGTTATGTATGCCGATTAATTTTAGGGTGGTCATTCTTTTTGTGAGTAGTTTGGTGTTACCGTATTTGAACCTTCGTAACCATAAAATAATTTTTATTTCTCTAAGGATTCGAACTTGAGACCTCCAGACACTTTTAACCTTTTGTGTCAAAGCTCAAACCAATCGGACATTACCCTTGTGGTTATGATTGAGAAAATTGATGTGACGGAATTAGAAAGCTGCTAAGAAGTTAAGTAGTCGGTTGTTTGATTTTAACGCAAGATAAAATAAAATAACACCAACTCAGACTTCAAATAACTTTTTCTAAAAGTCATTATAGAAAATAATACAAGCTTTAGAAGCTCATTTTTAAAAAATGAAAAAAATCACAAGATCAATATTAAAAATGCAAATATCATGGGATTTTATGGATCTTGCAATTCTCAATTAATGATATAGAAGTTTAAAAAAAACCATATACCTTTAACAATAAATTTCTAGATAGAATATAACCTAATACTAAGATTGGTTGAAAAGGTTCATAAAGTTAACACGATAATTTGGGTTAACATTTGAACTAAACTCTCTATATATTATTAAGATACTAAGATGTTTATTGTTATTATTATAACATTAAAGATGTTTTTTTTAATGTGGTTGAAATTGGTTTTTTTTAGTGCTCAATGAACCTACATTTTTAGTGTTTTTACCGTTATTTTCTTAGTAGTTGGGTTGGAGAGATGCCTTTAACACCAGCGTGAGAGGACATTTTTTGACTCACTAAAAAGTTGAGGCTGCCAAGTGGCTGGAATCAAACACGAGACCTGCTTTGTATTTGAGCAAATGACTGAGCTATACGTTGAAGGTTCTCTTAGTTTTATTTTGACAGAAAGAACTCCCATCAATTATTTATTTTTGGTTAGTTTAAAATGAGAAAGGAGATTTCTTTTGCGTCAAATATCTTACCATTTCCGAAAGAACTGGAGTTCCATCTATTTTCTAGATTTTTGAGCTATTGAATTGCGATCCGAAAATCCATTTCTTTCTCTTAGTCATGTTTTCATGTTCCAATTGAACACTTTCCGTTGTATTAAGCCGAATTTTTTTGTTCCGGAATTTACCGCTATAAAAAAATTTGTAGATATTTTAAATGAATTAAATATTTTAATTATATAGTTGAAGTTAAAAAGTTTACTGTTAAATATTTTTCTTAATTTAGACCTTTAAGAGGAACCTCACGGGTTTTTTCAACCGTCAAATGAAATGTGCTATCTCTGTCTTTTTCTCTAACCATGTTTTGAAATCTTATGATTAATCCCGACTATCGTGGATATTAAGCTTTCGACTGGCATATGATCTTCATATGGTTCACTAGATTCAAGATCCACATACCATAATCAGTGTGGAATTTGAAATCAGATCGATCGTAATCAAATGTGTCAAAAATGTTGAAATTTGACACACATGAATGGCAAAAAGTAGAACCAATTAAAGGCCTCTGACTTAGAGGTATTTTGTCTGTTGTCCTTCTAAAAGGTCAGGGAGTCAAAAACCACTAAAAGTAAGAATAGTGTATGCATTTATTTGTCGAATATAAATGTTATATATTTTTTAAAATAATAGATACATCCAAAATCAAAAGAAATAAATAGATTTTTTTTATTAACATGGATATCCAACCCATTATGTGAGCCGACTAATCTCATGACGACCACCTGCTTTGTTGTATGCAAATGTGTATACAAGTAAACTGTAAGTAATTTGTCTAGTATTCAAATGTGTAAAACATGTACATGTGCGTACAAAGTAAAATAAACACATCTTCAGTTATTTATATGGATATGTGTATACTATACAAACAAATTGTTATTAGAGCGTTTCTGAAATTTTTAATTAGAGATACATATTGACAAGAAACTAAGGGGTTGTTTACCTGAGTAAGCGCCTACGTAGTCACATTACCTTATCGGAGGAATATGATAAGGACTAACAATCTTACTTTGTAAGAGTGAAACAAGGACCAAAAGTCTTACCCGATAAGTGAGGGCGACAACTCTTACTATGGTAAGCGTTTACTGAGTGAATTGCTGCACACAATGCCGTTTTATTGGATTAAAATATTACCTAATAAATAAATAATAGTATTAAATTTTTTCGATAAACACGTATTGGATAAATGTTTGTAAATGACCCCTGAAAGTATAAGGATGCAATTGAAAATTGGAAAAAGGAAACGACGATAGTGGCTTTTATCCACATTGTAACGCAATCAAATGGAAGTGGGACACTTGGATTCTGCTTTCTATGCGTCACACTTCTTCGATTTTTATGGATTATTTTCTATTTTTATCAATTAATTTTGTTAAACAGGCATATTTTTTTAAAAGTGGAGAACAAATAAAAAATAAAACTAAGGGGTTGTTTGTTTAACTCTTAATAATTTTATTAAGAGACAATTTATGAATCATTAAGAGGTGAATTTTGTTTGGCAAAAATAGGTCCGCCTCTTAATGATTATAAAATTTTCTGAATGATTTTGTATCTTCGACGTTTCCTTAACCATTCAGCATCTTAACTTCATTTTAAATAATTATTAAACAATTATAGTTTTTTTACACTATATTATAAGATTCCCTTAATTATTTTGATCACTTAATCATTCTATATAAAACCATCCAACGGCTACCAAATAACCCAGTGATATATGAGTCTTTGACCTCTTAATAGATCAAGATTCAAACCTCACTAAGAGGCTGTTTACCAAATTTTCTATTAAGTCTTGTATGGATAAATTTGTCTGTCTGGATAAATTTATGTTGTTGTTTACTTTTCTATCTGAATTAACAGTCTGAATAACAGAAATAACCAATTTACCCCTGAGGATGAACTACGCGTTGTTTAATAATTGTTGAATAAACCCAAATGGAACCAACTATTTAATCAAGTGTTTTAAACACAAAACAATAGCTATAGCTATGTATTGAACCAACAACAATTAACAGCAATAGGAAACAACAAAATCAATAGAAACAGCAAGGTGTTTGGATTTATATAAACAACAAACAACAAACCTAAAATAGATTCTATCAAACAGCAACAGCAACTATAAAACAACAAATATATAAATAGCAAACATCAAACAGCATCAACAGCAACCATAAAACAACAAATACACATAAAAAAAATCCAAAAATCGTTGAAGAACAGCAAAGAGGGCTGTCGATCGATGGAGGAGAAGAGGCCTGTCAATCGATGGAGGAGAAGAGGGTCGTGAGCAATGGAGAAGAACCTATCGATCGATGGAGGAGAAGAGGGTCGTGAGCAATGGAGAAGAACCTGTCGATCGATGGAGGAGAAGAGGGCCGTGAGCGATGGAGAAGACTATCAATCGGTCGATCGATGGAGGAGAAGAGGGTTGTGAGCGATGGAGAAGAGGGCTGTCGATCGATGGAGGAGAAGAGGCCTTCGATTAGGGTTTTGTAAACAGTTTGGATCGATGGAGAAGAGATGTGCGATCGATGGAGGAGAAGAGGCGGGGTGTTTCTTGGAGATGCATGATAAGATAAGGAAGGGTAGGGCAGTCTTTTGGCCGGCTTAATCTGGACAAGCTCCTTCTTTCATCTGGGCGAATAAGCCCATTTCTGAGCGATTAAGCCCGAAGTAAACAGTCTAGAAAGTCTGTACGAATAAGCCCATTTATCCGCTAAGCTCATTATGTCACAAATAAACAGGCCCTAAAAGCAAGAAGAATGTATGAGCTTATCAGTTCTATTTTGCGGTATATAAATATTTTAAAAAGAAATTAAAAAAAGTATGCTCATCCCTATCCATGGCATCATCCTCACCGGTACCACCACCGTTTTGTCGTATGTATCACAGTCTTCTCCGGTAACACGTCTGTCTCTCTATAATAATCCTCTCTGCTCAATCTCCAACTTCAGTTCGGCCAAAGCGAACTTTCATCGACTACTGCCGTTTCTCTCCGACACCAGCTCCTAGGCGTTGCAGGTAATTGATAGATATTCAGTGATCGCAACGCTGTATTTTGATCTGCTACTGAGACCAGTACTCAGATTTTGATATGGTATATATGTTTTACCTTGATGTTTACTTGATTTATCAGTGAACTATTGTTTTGTGCAGATATGGGTTTTAGTAAGGAGTACGAGTTCTTGACGGAGATTGGTATCGAGCCGAAGAATTCTGGTAGCTTTGTTAACGGTACCTGGAAGGGAAGTGGTTCAGTTGTCTCATCTGTTAATCCTGCTAAGAATCAGGTAGGCATAAAGCATCTGATTCTATACAAGTAGAACACCTTTTTCCTTCTAAAGTTTTAGTCCGATTCCGTGTCGATCTGGTTCCGTAGCAGAAGTACATTTTGAAATTGAGAACTCAAATCGGTTAGTTTGCTTTTTAGATTATATTGTTTTAATCGGATCAACTTTTAGAACAAGTAGGAATTGAAATTCTCTGGTGAGAAATTAACAACAAAGTCCATGTGAATTTGGTTCGAACATGATAATAAACTCGGTTTGGTATAAAAAATGAACATGTAGCTCTCTTTTCAACTTGAAACTGAGGAAGTACTACAGTGATTTGAGCCAGGGGTGCTCATTGGTTGGGTTGATCCTGTTGAAGAGAGTTGGACAACCCAACCCAAACCTTCACCTCGGGTTGATACTTTGTACATCAAAATATTATCCTAATCTTGAATATGTTGTTTTCTCTACTCATGATCCTTTTTCATCATCAGTAAGTTAGTACCACTGATCCATACTCCTTAAATCTTAAAGTATATCACATTCAACTATTTTTCTTAATTTGCATATATATGTTCACATTTTGTGAACATATATTAAGGGAGTTATATAGAGATGGAGAAGATATAAAAATGTATATGAATGAGGTACGTGATGGTGTAATTGTCTAATGTACATATTAATAGGGACTTAACAATCATATTAAATCCAAGAAATAAAAGGATATCGGGTTAATTGGGTTTGGTTGGAATCAATCACTGTAACCCAATTCCAACCAAATACCTATGGTTTGAAGATTTTAGAACTCAATTAGGTGTCAGGTTGCTTCAGGTTGGGTTATTTCGCGTTAGGTTGGGTTGTGTTGGCCGGGTTGATCGGGTATTTGAGCACCCCTAATTTGGGCTACCTACATGATTGATATCCAACCTAGTTAGATATTAACAAGCAGTCAAGCTCAAAGTGAGGAACAGGTGAAAGAGGGAACCTCTGATTTGAGATCACATGTATATCAAGTTCCTTAGTAGAATAGTATATACATTTGTTGTATCATTTGAAGTTTTGGATTTGAATGACAAGTTCTGTAAAGAAGTAATGTGTGCTATCTTGTTGATCAGACCATTGCTGAAGTCGTAGAAGCTTCTTCTCAAGATTATGAGGAAGGCATGCAGGCTTGTGTTGAAGCATCAAAGATTTGGATGCAAGTGAGTGGAAGTTCTTATGAGTATGGTTTAGTTCTTTGTTGAGGACCTTGAGGTCTTTCTTTGCACATTGTCTTATTCCAGAATCACTACAGTTATCCGAGTAACAAATACCATCAAATAAACTATAACTATAAACTGATATAGTTTCAAAAGGAGCATTGTAGAATGATCAATGATTTCTTTTTACCCTTGTGTAATTACATTATTTTTCTCTCAGCTTCCTGCACCAAACCGAGGCGAGATTGTTAGACAGATTGGTGATGCACTGAGAGCCAAGCTTCAGTACCTTGGTCGGCTTTTATCACTTGAGATGGGAAAAATTCTTCCAGAAGGCATAGGGGAAGTTCAAGTATGTATTTGCTTTCTTCAGTTATAGTTTTGGAATATTTAATCATTAATCTCAATCCTATGGCTTATGGCTTCTCAAAATTTCCTGCATATACGTATTTTTTAGCTACTTTCATCACTTTGTGTTACTACTCATACATTGTCTTGCAAAAGGGTATAATGGTATATATAATAAAGATGATTGAACCTACTTTCATTCACTTTGATAAGTGTGAACTGTTTCCATGGCAGGAAGTTATTGATATGTGCGATTTTGCAGTGGGGTTAAGCCGTCAATTAAATGGATCGGTCATACCTTCTGAACGTGAGCTCTACTCCTAGTTCCTTTCTAAATTCAGAAATAAAGAAAGATTACATCCTTCATTTTCATTGTCAATGGCAATGGGGGAAAATATTGTGTCCGTGCTATGCTTTATGAAATTTGCATATTAAGTTAATAAGCCACACTTCCGTGGAGCTGGGTTGTGGAAATGAATTTAGGTTTATTTACGTGTATATTGACTGAAGCATATGACAGCTGTTTACTTTTTTCTGATGTGAAATACTTTACATTACGACCTTCTAGATTTTTCTACAACCTTCTAGATTTTTCTGTCTTGTGGAAAATTCTTCTAATAGTAATCCTGGTTGGTTTGTTGACAGGTCCAAATCATATGATGCTCGAGGTGAGGTTAAATATTTTTCTTTAACAGATGCTAACCCATCCATTACGCTTATATATTATGACTATGTACAGATGTGGAATCCTCTTGGAATAGTTGGGGTCATTACAGCCTTCAATTTTCCCTGTGCTGTTCTTGGTGAGCATTATTGCACTTAGTAATATATCGATGAATTAAATTCAAACTAAATCTTTAGCAACTTTAAAACGAGATATAACATGGAATACTGTTAGCTATGGTACTCGGTACTCATATCCTGCTGTTCTTAATATGCATAAAATCTGTTTAAAAGTTCAGTCAAAAATGGTATTTTCCAATTGTATATATTCATTTGTTTTTTCTATCACTAGTCTAGCAAAACATCAAGTTAAGAAAACCTGACCTGGGATCCAATAACATGGCTTATCTTATACATGTTTCATCAAAGATTGTTCCTGAAAGTCATGCTCGTATTTTGATCTAGATTTCTTACTTGTAGATATAATCAAATAGAGGACGGAGGTTCGGGGTAAAACCCAAAAAAAATGAAAAACTGAGGAACACAGTCGCAACCATTCATCTCAAAGGTATGCACATGTGCATACAAGTAATTGAAGTTGTTTCTTGGGTTTTTTATGCCCATGTGCATAACGTGCATACCGGACAAATTGCTTACGAATTACTTGTATACATGTGCATACCGTCCAGATGAACGATTACTAGGGTGTTCCTCAGTTTTTCATTCTTTGCGGTTTTCCCTTGAACCTGGCCCTAATCAAATATACAGTTATGAACAAATAAATCTTGGTTTTTTTTATCATATTAATTGTTAAATGCTGTTGTTTAGGATGGAATGCCTGCATTGCTCTTGTCTGCGGAAATTGTGTTGTTTGGTGAGTCTCCACCATCAACTTCCATGTTTTATTCTCTCCCTTGACTACGGTATTCCTCTGAAGTGAAGATTCTGTATTTACTCCCCATTATTTGAAGAAATATTGATGAACCAAGGTGTCGAAAATCTGCAAACACTTGGTTATGTATGAGAAATATCATTACCCTTTTCAATAATCAGTACCTACGTCTTTTGTAATCCATCAAATTTCTGATAAGATTCAAAACCTTGAAGCGATGCCTAGACCTTGAGAAATGTCATTTTTATATTGGAAACCCTGAGAGTGGTTAATTGTTCAAGAAAGTTAGGAGTTGCTTGTTTCTTGAAAACTAAACCACAATGACCAAATTGGAACAAAATGAAAACTATAATGACTAAAACTGATTTTTTATAGTATATTTTATTCTTCTATGTGTTTGAGAATGAATTTCATAGGATATTAATTTTATTCTATGATATGATTGCAGGAAAGGTGCTCCAACCACTCCTTTAATAACAATAGCAATGACCAAGCTAGTTGGAGAAGTTCTAGAAAAGAACAGTTTACCAGCTGCTATTTTCACTGCATTTTGTGGGGGTGCTGAAATCGGTCAAGCTATAGCACAAGACACACGAATACCCTTAGTTTCCTTCACTGGAAGTTCAAAGGTACCTTGCTCACATATTCTTTACGTAATAATTGCAGGCAGAAATTGTGGCATCCTTTATTAATCTGATATAGAGATTATCTAATAGCTTAAATGTAACAACACTGAATTTTCTTTACATTGATATGTCAAACTAGAACATATATAACAGGTCATTTCCATTTATTCAGAACTCTTATCTTGGTGAGTTTGGTATCCAGCAGGATAGGACCGGACAAGAGTTGTTCGACATTTGGTAAGACAGAAGTAGACAAGACAATACAGATAAAAAGACCAATTTACCCCTAATGAGTTGTTTATATATTTTGATAAGTTATATATTTGTTAAATTATAATAAAAATAATATTTTTTTATAACAAAATACATCATTAGAAAGTTTTCATCAAGACGATTAAAATGACACCAAAATAAAAAGTTGATGTAGTTTCCAATTTTTATTTTATACCTTTTCTATATTATTATTTAATAAATTACATAAAATAACCAACATATAAAAACCATATAAAATAATATTTTGAGGACAGGAAAGTGAAAGTATAAAGAGCATAAATAAAATTTAAAGAATGAATAAAATGTAAAGAGGTAGGCGCATTTGATGTTTTAGAAGGTAATTAGATTTAACTTTGAGATTATATTGGTCTCTGTGTGTGTCTGTATATATAAAGTCCACCTTGTTCCATGGGCGCGTTCCACCCTGTTCCACATAAAAGTCCAGCCAAACATGGAACAATGTCTAGTGTACCAAGCGCACCCTAAGGAAGTCCTTCGACTATCTTGTGAATGTGTATGCTATTGTCTCTGACATGTGGCACATTATAAATGGCAGGTTGGTCTTATGGTTCAACAGACGGTGAGTCAGAGGTTCGGTAAATGCCTGCTTGAATTGAGTGGAAATAATGCTTTAATCGTAATGGATGATGCCGACATCAAACTTGCTGTTCGTTCTGTCTTGTTTGCTGCTGTTGGTACAGCTGGTCAGCGCTGCACAACATGTCGTAGACTGGTAATCTGAAGGCTTGTTCATTAGTTGACATCCATTGGATGTGTGGGGAACCGAACCGACCCAATCATCCATTGGATTTTAGATTTTGCCAACCGATCCTATTCTGGTATCAGATCAATCCTTCATTCCAACCATCGGACAAAAGCCAGCTAGCGCACTTCGAGAGCTAATCCCGCAAAGACAGGATTGCCGTAAGGGACAGATTGGACAACCGATCCAATGGATTATTGGATTTGTTTCATCCATTGGATATTCTTATTGGATATCCATTGGATCGTATTGGATCCAACCAATATTAATTGGATTGGATCGGAGTGGATCCATCCGACATCCAATGGATGATCGGATTGGATCCATCCAATGTGTTAATTCAATCCAATTTTTCAACAACGAAACAAGTTGATTAATCACTTTTAATATGTGCTAAAACCAACACAAAACAAATTCAATTTAAGTAAATTGAAAACAAATTAATTGGATAATGGTTGGATGGATAACTGGATGGTAATCGGATGGGTAATTGGACATTAGTTGGTTCTGGACTGCCATCCAATCGATTGATCCAAATTGGATGTTGAAATTTTCAATCTGATCCAGATACAATTGGATATCCAATTATGGTCTGTCAGTTCTAACTGGATGGCTCCAATTGGATAGGTTGACTCAAATCAACCATAAAATGATTTCTACCCAAAAATCTTGTTTTCTACAAAAGTGGTGTTCTCTAATGCTAATCATATATTTCTATTATTGAAGCTTGTACATGAAAAGATTTACGACTCTGTAGTTGATCAACTACTTGAAGCATACAAACAAGTTAAAATTGGTGATCCTTTAGACAAAGGTACCTTACTTGGACCTTTGCACACAAAAGCATCAAGGGAGAATTTTGAAAAAGGAATAAAAGCTATCAAGTCTCAGGTACACTTTTTTCATTTCCCCTCCATCTTTTTGCTTCACTGAGGGTTCATTTTCGGTGTTCATCAAATATTGTTGGACTATTAAATCTTTGTTTTTGTTGTTGACTTTTCTCCTCGTTGCGCTCCTATATTCTAGATGAAAAACACACTTCAAAACGGAACTTAGGGGCCGTTTACCAAATGCTTGCCCTGTAGGCGCTTATCATGCCACTTTTCTTATGGGATGAAACTTTTCTTATGGGATGAACATGGCAAGGACCGGAAATCTTACCCGGTAAGAGCGATGACAATAACCAAGAGTCTTACCCAGTAAGCAAAGGTGATGACTCTTACCCGGTTGGCGCTTGCCGGGTAAATTGTTGCATCCAATGAGAACAGTTGTGTTGGTGCGTTCGGGAGAGTACAATACGAAAGCTTGTTGTCTCATGTTTGACGCGGCTTTAGAGTTTAGACTGGGACATGACTAGACTACCATGTCAAATTGATACTCTAAACGTTTCACAATTCTTTCGTTCGCCTACCTCACTCATTTTAGGACCAATCTATATAAAAACATAAAGTGACCAAATAATCTACGAAACTTGCATAATAAAATCGTGAAATACAAAGAATTGTGTACCTTTTCGATGAAAATCACGAATTGAAGTTGATACACAGATAGAGGCCTGCTTTTGCAATGTTGCAAATCCTAAGACGGAATTCCGTCCCTGGTCGTGCTTGGTTCCGGACGTCGTCTAGGGGATACAACTATTTGATTGAATTGAGGCACGTCAATTCAATCCCCATGAATTGACAATATGTTGTTCATGATAGCAATGGAAAGAGTTCCAACCACCCATGAATTGACAATATGTTGTTGATGATAGCAATGGAAAGAGTTTCATGGTTGGAAAACAGAAGGGAAGGAAAGGAGAGAATTTTCATGCCTGTCAACCTACTTCAACTGTCAGAAACTGCCCATTAAATATATATCATGTCCCTCACTAAAGCCCAATGCAAACTCATTACTAACTAATGCGGGTTTAGCTTTATAAACCCATAAAAGTTTCTAAGTGTTTCCTATGTGGGACTAGAGATTAGTCTAATACCCAACAACTCTCGCCCGTCCTGTCCCATGTGCATACCCTTGAGGTTTTGTTAGCTCAAAGATGGTTTAGATTATGTAATGCAGTTTTAAGAATTGCTTGATTTTACCAGTTTTGTGTTCCAAAACAGCACTTTTCTTTTGTCTACTTTGTGTGATTCTGAATAATTTGCTTCTTCATAATTCGATCTTACAGGGAGGGAAAATCCTTACAGGTGGTTCCATTATAGAATCTGAAGGGAACTTTGTACAACCCACAATTGTTGAAATTTCACCGAGTGCTGATATTGTGAAGGAAGAGCTCTTTGGTCCCGTTCTATATGTCTTAAAATTCAAGGTCAATTTTGAGCAATTCGTTACACAGTATCCTTGAACATACTTGCACCTTCAATTACAGCTCAAAAAGGTTGGAGAACCGTGAGAACCGGTTAATCATGTGTTGTTTTACATTGACACATACAGTGTTTTTTCACACTGTGAAACAATATATACACGTAAAAATACCTTAAAGCATAGTCTTGGATGAAAAGAAGAATATGCGAAACAATACATTCCTTAAATCGTAGTCTTGGATGAAAAGCTGATTATGCGAAACAATACATTGATATTTTCTTCACGGGTTTGTAACCCTTTTCTGGTTCTCACATGTTTAACCCCTACAGCTATTTCTTATGCCGGCACAACTTAGAGGCAGTTTGGTTGGTTTCCATTAAGTTCTATGTGAATAAAGCTATATGGGTATTAATATGTCCGTATAGATTGAGAAAGTTTTTGTTTGAGAGGGGTTTTTTCATAGATGGAAGGAGCTGTTTTTTAATTGGGAGGGACAGGTTTGGAAAAAAAAACTTGGCTTTCTGCATAAAGCTTTCTTCTAGAAGCTTACTGAATAAGCTACTTTCTTTATTATTAAGTCACTACCAAACAGTCATGTATAGTCAACCAAATAAACCGTCTCATTAAGCTGCTAACAAACATGCCCTTATATCAATATTTGTGTTCTTCATGTACAGAATTTTCAAGAAGCTGTTGAAATAAACAACTCAGTACCTCAAGGGTTATCGAGTTCTATATTCACTCGCTCGCCCGAGATTATCTTCAAATGGATCGGGTGAGTTGAATTCTCTTTGTACATAGTAAATCAATGTTCGGTTCTCATATGCTACTCTGTTTTTTTGGCAGACCTCAAGGAAGTGATTGTGGTATTGTTAATGTAAACATACCAACCAATGGTGCTGAAATTGGTGGTGCTTTCGGTGGCGAGAAGGGTACTGGGGGAGGCCGTGAAGCAGGAAGCGACTCGTGGAAACAGTATATGAGACGTTCCACTTGGTAAAATTTTACTAGCATCTATATATCCACGTTAGCACTATGTTCTCGAAACCGTCTTTTTAAGGGAGGAGGGAAATGATGGGAAAACAAAAAAAAAAGTGTTTAAACTTTTAGGATGGAAAATATCATTTAGAGTAAAGTTTAATTTTGGTCTCTAACATTTGCAGTTTTTCAACGCATATCGTCCCTAAGCTTCAAAAACTTGGATTTGGTCCTTCACATTTGTCAATTTTCAACGGTTTTGCTCCCTCTATCTAATGGTCGTTAATTTTCTCTACCAAGTCCAATTAAATGAGGGGTATTTTAGTCATTTTCACTATTTTAATTATATTTAAAAAAACATACTGTATTTTTAATTTAAAATTACAAAACAGAAAAAGAAAAGAAAAATGGAAGGTGGTGGTTATCCTTTTTCTGTTCTTTTTTTGTTTTACAATTTAAAATTAAAAATATAATATGATTTTAGTTTTGATATAAAGTTGAGAAAGTGATGAAAATGACTAAATACCCCTCATTTATTGGACTTACCGAAAAAAGTTAACAACCGTTAGACAGAGTCACAAAAGGAGCAAAACCGTCAGGAATGGACAAACATGAGGAACCAAATCCGAGTGTTTGAAGTTTAAGGTTTTCATATCTGTTGAAAATTGCAAACGTTCGGGACTAAAACTAAATTTTACTCTATCGTTTATGTTTCCTCCAAAATTGGGGGGGGGGGGGAGAAAATAGGAGTATGTGATATTTGATGACGAAAATACCCTTGTGAGGAGAAGTGAAAACAACAAATATAAAAGGTATATTCGTAAAAATGACGTTTTTCCTTTCTTTCTCTCGGGTTTAAGAATATGAAAATATGTTCCCCTCCGTTCGTTGCATTCCCTTTCAAGAACACAAATAAAAGACTTCCTTTTTATTTATTTTCTTCTTAAATTCGAGAACACAGTGTAGGCAATAGCATATAGCTTGCATCCGATAATATTTGCATTTGGTTTATCAGTACGATCAACTATGGGAGCGAACTACCACTGGCACAGGGGATCAACTTCGGCTAAGCCAGCCAGCCGGCCGGCTTTATATCAAGTACATTTAGTGGCGTTTGTTATTTAAAAGCTGTTAATCTTGGCCCTTTTGAAACTAATATTAGTTTTGACCCAGGGAAAACGCAGCTGAGCGTAAGCCAGGCAGGGGGCTTTGTTGACTTAACTACTAGTTGTTGTTTAAATGTTGAAACGATACGGTTAAATAAAGGTACTTCACATTTACTCAATTGGAGCCGTGTAATTAAATTGTGATTTGCTCCATGATCCAAATCGTGGTGCTTTTAGTTTGAGGGGCGTTTGGTTCGTTTCAGGTATTGGGAATGTTTGGAAATGAAAATGAGAATACGCTTTAGTTCTACTCAATTTGTTAAAAAAAATTAGAGTGGTTTCGGAACTTTTCAAAGCCGTGCAGTGTGGCATGAATTGACCAGATCACATGTAACGGTCGTTGTAATCTTAGATATCCGGCCAATAATCGGCCACACCAGACCAACAAATGGCGGTTTGGTCCGGATTACGAGATAAAAATATGTACAAGTATAATGCTCTCAACAAAAGACTATCCATATTGCAATGGTAATTCAACAAAAAGAAGTGATATTTTCATCCATGGTTTAATAAAAAGTGATGAGAGTCGACTCTTAAGACCAGTCGAGTCGAATGAGAAGACAATTGACGAAAGTTGAACGAGAGTCGAGGCGAGTCAAATAGAAGACAATTGACGAAAGCTGAACAAGAGTCGAGTCGAGTCGAGTCAAATAATATATATATAGATATAACTTAAGGTTTGAAATTTTGAATATTCTTTCAACATGAATAATTACTCATGT
>NC_037535.1:25613536-25622092 GCF_001531365.2 Cynara cardunculus var. scolymus | reverse complement strand
AGTATATGAAACAATTTCATAACCACATATGAAACAACTTCATAAAAAAAGTATTATATGAAACAATTTCACAAGATTAACAATTTCATGAAAAAATTTCATAAAATTAACGACGGATGAAAGTAGTTTTTACGGTTTTTACAAATTGGAGTGATTTTCATTTGATCGCTCCTCTCTCTCTCTCTCTCTCTCTCTATATATATATATATACACAATATTATAAATAGACGGTTTGACGGTTTAAACCGTCAATCTGATACCTCGAACCCTAGACCAGACTGGATCACCAAACCTTCTAAACCTTTAGATACAATTTAGTTTGATTACTTTTTACAGTCCAACGATTTTTACATTATATCATAAGAGCCTTTTTACAATTCCAATTACTTAGGGGCCCGTTTACCAAACGCTGACTCAGGTAAGTGAACATCAAGTCACATTATCTTACGGGATAAATATGATAAGAACCAAGAATCTTACCCAGTAAGAGCCAAGACAAGGACCATGAGTCTTACCCAGTAAGTGATGACAACGACTCTTATCACGGTAAGCGCTTATTGGGTAAATTGTCGCATACGATACTTGTTTTGGTGGACTAAAATCTTACAAGGTAAATAATGACAGTGTTAAATTTTACCGATAAACGTTAACCGAATAAATGTTTGGCAAACGGCTTTTAATTATCATGCATCAAACTATTTAGAAAACTTAAAATAACCTCTAAATTATTATTATTTTTTGTCTACATTGCATGATTGGAGTGTACAAGTGTCAATAATGCATGCATGTGTTATGTGTAGTCAATGTCGTTAAGAGTATGGAGTATTTAAAACTTTCCCAAATGTATTGGAAATTAAGAAAGAAATAATGTGGATGGAATAATGAGATAATTAAATATACAAAATGTCTTTTTAAGAAGATTAAATTAAGAAATAAAAATCAATTATCAACAATATTCTATATGATTGTTTAGGTATGGTAATGGGGCGGGGACCTCAGTCCCCGTCCCCGATCCCCCATCTTTGTCTCCGTCTTCATCTCCATCTTCATCAGGGAATTTGATCACATTTCCATCCCTATCCCCGTCCCCAGGGATAGGGATGGAAATGTGAGACGTTACACATATTTAAATCACACATTTTTTCAATAATCCCAAAATCAAAAGGAATTTAATTTAATACAAAAAATATATATCACCATATAATAATTAACAAATCGAAAACCAAAAGAAATTAAATTAATCTAAGAAAATTAAAGTCACATTTACCAAAACATATTGACTAATATCCAAAATATATAGAAACAAAATTTACCATTTACCTATTTAATAGAAATAAATAATATATTATAAAATTTATTGATTAATATACCTATTTAATAGAAATAAATAATATATTATAAAATTTATTGATTAATATATATATATATATATATATATAGACAATTATATGTGATATTACTATTTCATCACATATGATACACATGTGATACTAAATCAAAAACGCATGCGACTTTTGGCGCGATGTTGGTTGCGGGCCAAGTCGTCCTTACACTACCAAGCCCCCTCACATGTATTATCACATGTGATAAGAATGTTTTTGATGTGATACTATAATCCATCAAGACCATCACATGATGCTAAATCATAGACGCAGATAACCTTTGGCGCGACCTAAGTCGCAGAACACGTCGTTCGCACTTCGCACACCACCAGGTTCCCTCACGTGTATTATCACATATGATAAGGGTGTTATCGTTTGAACCTCCACATTTATATATATATATATATATATATATATATATATAATTAAAAGGGTGAATAATGAATTTGGAAATGGTGGCCCACCAACATGTCACATGGAGAATATTAATGACATGTATCTAGAAATGAAGGAAAAAAAGGCCAATTATTTGAGAGGTGGTTTACCTAATCTAGTAATTTTTGGACCCTAATCTCACCTACTTCCACATATCCTTCAATCATTTACACAATATTTTTATATGAAAAAACAAAAATAATCATCTAAAAGACTCTTTAGTTGTGGCTTAATTGGTTGTATAACTTATATGGCTTATTCACTCAGTCATAAATTCCATTTTACGTGTTCCTGAAAAAAAAAATATATGTAAAATTTGTAGAATAAGGGAGGAAAGAAAAGAATAAAAGTGCATTCAATAGCTATGAGACTCGAATTTCAGATTGTAAACCAAATATTTTGATACTTAGGATGTAAAGTTTTAAACATTTAAGTACTCCGATAACCAATTGAAGAATCTCTTTCTTCTAATAAAACCACAATACATAAAAACTAATTTTAGATTAAGATATACATGTCAGCAAATAATACTGAGTTGTATACCACACCACTCGCCACATCAATATGATAACCGGTTAATGTTTCAACCGGATACTTAAATGTTTAAAATTTTACATCTTAGGTACCAAAACAAAAGTTTTAAAAGTACGTTATTCAAAATAGGAATTAAGTTAAAGTACATTACTTTTTCATACAATTTGCTCTTAATTATACATTAATTATTAGAAAAATCATAAAAAAAATATAAGAACTCTAAGAACTGATACACAATGTGTTATTTTATAAATATATTAAAAATAAAATATAGCTTTCAGGAAATATCTTTTCCTAATGAATTATTTTTGAATAAATAAATAAATAAAAAACAATGGATTGAAATGTAGGGTTCCTTAGCATGTGACTTGGTTTTGTTGCATACACATACAAACAAATTTATATCCATCTACAAACACAACCATTTTCCAACTTTGCATTTTGAGTCACTATTTCTTCACTTTGGACATTTCCCAACTTGTTGAGTGCTAAGAGATGCTCTTGTTGTTTTATTATTCCAAAATTTAAAAAAAAACAGTTATATTCGTCAGTATTTGGATAAAAGGGACCACAGACATCGTAAAAGGACCTTTTATCCTTCTATATCTGGTTTTAACAAAGATTCATATTAACACAATCATGTCATAACGTTTCAAAAACATAAAGAGTGAAAGTCGAACCATCGATTCAGTAGTCATATACAAATGACATCCTTTGAAGTTGGATGGTACACTTGACATGGAAACTACCATCCATCAACTCATACGTATTCGAAAATGTAATGTTATGATCAAATCGAGACCAACAAACTGAAGGAGAGATAGATTTAATCACAATCATGACATCTTATAAACAGTATCATAGAAGCTACACATGATGACTCGAGAAACTTCTATTAACAGATGATGAACGATACCACATAATTAATATGTAAAAATATATATACACTAGACATTAAAGAATCAATGTCCAATGAAACAAGAGAGAGATCTTGATTACAATTTCAATGAATGCCCGTTTATAGAAACCAACTCTAGTAAACCTAACAATAAAAAAAGTAAATTACATGAAAAAATAACGTACTTTAACTTGATTTCTGTTTTAGGTAATGTATTTTCAAAACTTTCATTTTTGTACCTAAGATGTAAAGTTTTAAACATTTAAGTACCTAGGTAACCAGTTGAAACATTAACTATTTCTTTTAATAAACCACAATACATAAAAACTAATTTTAGATTAAGATATTCATGTCAGCAAACAATATTGAGTTAGATACCACATCACTTGGCACATCAGCATGGTAACCGGTTAATGCTTCAACCGGTTACACGTGTACTTAAATATTTAGGACGAAGTTGTAACAAGGTAATCGTAGGGGAACTTGTGGCTCGATTGAATCTTTCACGACATAAATTACCTTCAAGGTGCTTGCTTTCACATGTGGCAGGCAGACGAAGGGGGTCCAAATGACATGCAATGCCCATCTAAAATTTCCATTTCCTTCTTGTTCATCAATCAGAATTAACAACAAATTGAGTACTACTATATGACGTGAAAACATAACCCATTCCGTCATTGATTTGTGGATTCGTCTTGCACCGTTATCGCTCGTGAGGCATGGTCCCATGCATATACAACGATGGCTCGGGTCTTTGTATATTCGTAAAGTTACACTTAATTGCATGTAGAAATCATAAAAGTCCTTAAAAACATAAAATAGAAATCGTTGCTATTCATTACTCTCTCACTTCGATACACTTGGTTCTTAGCCTCTTACCTATGTTATTGCAGGAGGGGTATGAATATAATTCACCTTTCGAAATACGCCTTTTTTAGAAACTATTCTCGACTTCTGACTCATCAGTTTCTTTTTGTTAAAAGAATGTAACGATTTACTCTCGGGAAGCCACCGATCCATGAAATTTGACAAATTTTATCATCGATTTCATTTGATGTTCATAAGAACGAGGAACATGTTCTTAGCGATAGATTCGATGGTCTTCGATCCAGTTTTAAATGTTAATCATGGATTCAAATATTATTGAGAAAAGATATGTATTTAGATCAGAAAAAAAATCTCATTCATCATGGCGTTTGGTTTTTCCGATCGCTGTCGTCTCCAGATTCATGATACGAGGATGAACCTGATGTAAGCGCAAGGCTCGAAATACAACTTTCCGATCGAGTAAGTCCGGCAGCATCAGTGTTCTTCGTCGTCGGACTACAAGGCATAGACCTAACTGAAGTCGGTGAATCCAAACTCCGCCGGAGAATCTGTCTCATGGCGGCGATTAAATGAACCGCCGGATCAGGAGGTGGACCGGAGGAGATCGGCGTTCTACAAAAGTTTATATGACGTGCCATAGCTTCTTCAGTACTTATCAGCCTTTCATTCCTCACGATCTCGTCTTTCACCGCCTCTCCACATAATCCACAGATCCATTTTCCTTTATACCTCTCGCGAATTCTCTCGATGTACCCCGGCGTACACTCTTCTGTCAATCCACAACAATCGCACTTCACAAACTCTACATCCGCCGTCTGATCTATCAACTTCGTCGCCAACGGCGGCGATTCCATCGCCGGCATCACCATCGCATCGCTCATCACCGTAGTAGACATCTCTGCGGAAGAAAACAGCACAAATTATCGGTAATTCAATTCCTTTCAAATCAGTATCATATGAACGAAAAAAATCGAAATTAAATTACCAGCAGAAGCAGATGAAGTTCAATAAATCAACAATTTGTTTCGGATTCGAAAATTTTAGTTGAAAAGCAACAAAAATCGTTGCCGATTATCTCTCCTTTTCCTGCTCTCCATCTTGAAGCTTAGATTTGCTCGGAAAAAGGAAGAAAAATCTGAAAGACATCCTTCAGAACGAATCTTAATGATTACTCCAACAGATTGTGTCTCTTAAATCTGTTCTTGAATCCTAAATGCAAATCAAAATCAAAATCAAAATCGGAAGTAATGAATCAAGTGAAGGTGGAGTGTTGAAAAGAGAGGGAAGGAGGAGTAGATTGAGGAAATATTGTGGTTTTGTAGGGGGGAAGAGAATGACTTCAATGATGAAGGGTGTGGAAATGGGGGAATAGAATCCACAACAGTTTACCAAATGGAATGGAATCAAACTAGAAATATGGAATTAATTAAAGTTATGTTGTCTTATTACATATATGGAATTTATTACTATTACATTAACATTTTCTTTTTTGATATTTAATTAAATAAAAGAGTCGGGTTTGACCCGAAGACGGTCAATTTCCGAGAAAACAAAAAAATTCAGAATCATATATGATTACATGTAATGCGATTAAACACGTCCAAAAGGGTGCGTTTGGTGCGCAGATAGGACATGACAGGATAGGGTAGGACATGACAGGACAGCTGTTCAGCGTTTGGTAAGACATGACAGGACATGACAGAACTAGTTAAAATGACCAATTTACCCCCAGTGAGCAATCAGAAACAGCAAACATGAATAAAAACAACAAACAAAATGCAGTAGCAAACATGAATCAGAACAACAAACATGAATCAGAAACAACAAACATGAATCAAAAACAGTAGCAAACATAATTAGGTGCTGTCGAGTTCTTCTAAATCAGTAGAAACATGAATCAAAACCCAGCAAAGAAACATGAATCAGGTGCTGTTTTAGCAGATATGAACAACTACAAGATGCATCAGATTTTAGGTAAAGATGAATTGAGGTTAAACCCAGCTCACGAATTCAAGAAAACAGCGAACACAGTCATCAATTAGTTGAAATTGCAAGAAACCAGATCTTGAATCAAGAAAATCTTGGGCACTTGATGAAATCAAGAACGAAAGCGATAAACCTCTGCTAATTCGAAGAAGCGATAAACCTCTGAAATTACAAGCAGATGGTTTTGAATCAAGAAAATCTAGGTTTTCAGCACAAAAAGGAAATCTCTCAGATGAGGTACCGTCGATTGGAACAGTCGAGAAGAGAAGAGAAGTGTACCGTCGATTGGAACAGTCGAGAAGAGAAGCAACGCCGATTGGAACTCGTCGTCGATGGTCGATGAACGCCGTTGATGGAGTTGATAAGCATGCGATGGAGGCGGATGAAAAAGGGGATGGAACTGGAAGCAATGTGATGAGCCGGGTAGGGGAAGAAGGGTAATGAGGGAAAAAATTTGAGTTCCACTTAGTTCTAGTATGGTGGAACATGTGTGTCCTATGCTTGTCCAACTTAGTTCCACATCTAGCCACACCAAACGTAGGACAAATGTGTTCTGTCCTGTTCTGTCCTGTCCCACCCTATCCAGCGTACCAAACGCACCCTTTCAAGAGACATAAACTAGTTTTGTCAGAGGGATGGTTGCTCGTTAAATGTCGGCCAATATAACATGAGTTTAATCATATATAATTACGTGTTTGGATTACATGCAGTCATGTATGATCTTGAAACTTCTCGACTTCTTGCAAATTGATCAATTTCTTGTATGATCCTATATTTTAAATAAAAAAGTATAACTATTTATAAAACATATACCTTTTGGTCTTTCGTTATGTATATAATCAGATAAAAATGAATAACTGTTTTAAACACATGTATCATTTGATTCCATCAACGAATATATTCATGTACATACTTTATATGTCTTTAACTTTCGATAATCAGTATTTTTCTATGTACACAGAACCCATCTTTCCTCTGCCAGTTTGTAGCTTCTTCATCCTTCACCAACATTCGACCACGATGGACTATCTCAACTTGATTCGTGAAAAATATTCTCCTTCAAACCCTCTATTGGAGGTTACTACTTGTTAGGGGTTTGTAGAAAATCAACCAATCCAATTAAAACCGATCGATCATAATTGGATATCCAATTGTAAATGGATTGGATCAAACTGAAAATTTCAACATCCAATTTGGATCAGTTCTTGGATGACAATCTAGAACCAACCAAAACGAACTGAACCGAACCGATAAACATCCAATTAATCATTTGATGACCATCTTCGGTTGTCCATCCAACTATCATCCAATTAATTTATTTTCAAATTGCTTAAATCGGGATTTGTTTTATGTGAGGCTTTGAATTTATAACTTCTCGTGTGTTGGTTTTAATACATATTAAAAGTGATTAATTAATCTGTATAATTGTTAAAGAATTAGATTGAGTTAACACACCTGATGGATCCAATCCCATCAGATCATCCATTGTATATCTGATGGATATCCAATAAAAGTATCCAATGAATGGAACCAATCCAATCATACATTCAATTATATCGGATCGGTTGGCAAAATTCAACAGCCAATGAATGATTGAATCGGTTCAGTTCCCGTCACATTCAATAGATGTCAACCGATGAATATGCCTAATACTTGTATTTGTTCATATTCTATACGGGTTTCTTTAGTCTTTTCATACATATGCTTCTTCAATCATATATAATCGACTCATTTATTCCGCTACTACCAACATTTTCATACACTTCTATTTATGTTACAGAAAAAAATACAATTTTTACGTCATTTAAAGACCCCAACTATTTTCACATACATTTAACGAATAACGATGAATAATTATGGAAATAAATAGTATCTATATATATCTATAAAGCAGAAACATACAATGTTGACGTGACATCTCCTTGTACTAGTATTCATGTCTTTCTTTTTTCTCCATTTTTTCCTTTTATTTTATGTTTTATATTTAATCTAAGACTTTTACTCTTCATCTTCTACCATTACAATTCATTCTCTTCTACGTCTTTCTATCATAAACTTATTTACTCTTCGTCTTCTACCGTTACAATTCATTCTTTTCTACGTCTTTCTATCATATATTTCTTTACTCTTCATCTTCTACCGTTACAATTCTTTCTCTTCTACATCTTTCTATCACAAACTTCTTTGCTCTTCTCCATCTTGCGATCCCAATAAAAAATTATGGATTGACAATATAGCTGACGGTACGTCTCTCTCTATCTTTTTATGCATCTATAGAAAGATATGAAACAATAATTATGGGTGTTTTACTTTTATTTTCTCGATCTCTCTATCTACTCTGTTCTCTGCGATTAAAAACAAACTGAAGGAGATTAGAGAAACCATATAAGGAGAAACAAGAAAAGTCTATGGCAAAATCAGTTGTTGGTGTGTTTCATTCATCTCTGAAGTTCCGAGAAAACTAATTAGATGCTCCAATATCTCCATGAGACT
>NC_037535.1:25597245-25613241 GCF_001531365.2 Cynara cardunculus var. scolymus | reverse complement strand
CTAATAATATACCGAATTGATATATGTTATTTATAAATTATATTTTTATTTTTGACAAGAAATATATTACACCTCTCTTTATTCTTATAATAATAAGACAACCAAAACCAAGAATTTAGTTATATATCTATAGAATGTATTATCTGTTATTTCACAATTTAACTTCTTTTACGCTACATATTCATTTTTCTGCAACCAATATTTTTTAACTCTCTTTATTCTAACATAATAAAATATTCAGAAATAAAATTGTACCATAATTATTYTGATATATTTTAACACTTTATATCGAATTCAAACTTATATATTCATTTTTCTACAACCAATGTATTCTAACTCTCTTTATTCTAACAAAATAAAACATTCAGAAATAAAATTGTAACACAATTATTGTGATACCTTTTAACATTTTGTATCAAATTTAAACTTATCGATGCTTTCTTTCATCAATCAACAACGATCGTACGAAGCACGGTAAAGTTACCTAGTTATTGCAATAATTGAGTAATATTATATTAGAAAGTAATTAAATGGGGATGACTTATAATCAAAATTAATGTGAGTGATTAAGTTAGGTCATATGACCTTGATTGGTGTTAATAATGATAGCAAACCCACTTCAATTTATTACTATTAAAACCATCTTTTAATTGAAAAACTTTAAATTAATTTGTATTTTCTTGGTTGACTTCCCCGATTTACGTTTTCATTGGAGCTTTATAACGCAAAGTAATATTACAAAAATCCTTGGATTCTTTAGTAATTTCTTATTTAAAACACAATATTTATATTATACTATAAAACATTTCATAAAAATTCTTAAAAACCATTTTTTATACATAAAATATTATTTACTGATGTATATTACTTAAAATTCAATAAGTAGAATATGCACGAGTACATCTTATTTTGCTACATTGTGCGAGTACCCTTATAGTGTTATTTAAAATAAAATACAGCAAGGTCAGTAATGTTATCGTTTAAAGAACGATAGATCAATAATAATATTGATGGTACCGATAAGCTTATGCAATCCCAATAACGTTTTCCTTTGTTAACAATATATATATATATATATATATATAGATGTGAATCAAATTCAATGGTCGGAACGTTTTTCATGGATCAATAGGATAAAAGAAAACGTGTTGAAAATAAACATATTTAAAAAGGCTATAACTTTTGATATAGAAAGAACTAGGGACTTAGGAGTCATGAGATCTGCTATAATGGTTTGGTTCTACCACAAATAACTCATATATACGTGGATTATGTCTATCGATGGTGGTCGACAATGGCACAATAAAAATTAATATTACTCTATGTGTTGTATCGGGGTTAGACAATTGCGGAATAGAAATTTGGTTGGGCCACAAAGCACGAGGTACAACTTCATAGTGGAGAGCAAGAGAGGACGGTAAGAGTGATAGGGTTTGGTAATCTCTACAAAATCAGTGATTAAGAGGAGACGGAGATCAACGACAGTGACAGAAGAGACAGAACTAAGTGAGTTGGTCTTAAAATTTATTCATTTTATCAAAGCAAAAGGATGTTTTATGAATTAGAGCAGGTGAATGCATAAACGAACGAGGGAGGGGCCGATCGAGTGAAGCTAAATTGGCTATTGTCTTAATCATTAAAGCATAAAGAACAGTTATGTATAGCTTAACGAATTACCATCAAATCAGACTTTGGGAAGAAACATGAAAAAGGGAATTCTTGTTCATTTATAGAAGTACCAATAAAGCAAGTTTTTTAGCCCATGTTAAGTTGGGCTTGGATATATGAGCCCTAAATAATGACTAATGGCCCATATTCTCACAAAAATTAGATGGGTATATGAGTCATTTCGGTATTTCCTAAAATGACTAGAAAATGACACCAAATAGTCTTTGACTTAGCGGTATAAGAGTCTTTGGCTTTCCAGAAAATCGGAGATTCAAACCTCATCAAATATGAGAATGGTGTGTGAGTTTCTTTGTTCTAAATTCCGTATATAAATATTATATATTTAAAAAAAAGTCAGAAAATGACCAAGTTCTTTCATATTCAACATAATGACCAGTCAAATTGTCAAAAAAAAATTTGTCATTGGCAAATAGACATGTTTTACTCCGTCACTAGTTGGCGCTTTCAGGAAATCGTCAAGAACTTCATAATTTCACGATTTTGGATGGATATTTTTAGGTCTCATCTATGATATTAACGGGAAATCGTCATGAACCTCACAATTCGGCGATTTGCATGAATCTTTTCATTATAAACACGTTTGATATTAATAGAAAATCATCAGTAATTAATTCCTTTGACGATTTAACTGATATTTTGAAAAACTACCCTTCAATTCTTTTTCTTCTTGGGATCACCAACCACCATATTTCTCATTTTCAATCAATCTGCCCTTTAACTTTTTCAAAGCTGCATTTCCACCACTTTATTTTCTCTTTTTTTTCACATTTTTTTTAATTTTTTTACAAAAATACCCACTTCCAGGACTACTCTCCAACAAATCTTTGCTCAAAATTGCATGATTGCAGGTTGTTGGTGGAAGATGGGAACCAAGCTGGCCCATAAACGATGACGTATAACAGGATCCTTGTTTGGGCAGTCAGATCATAATGTCGGATCCAAAACCTCTAACACTTATCTTTAACAGATTTATTGAAAGGGTAAATAAGTAATGTATTTTAACTTAATTTATATTTTAAGTAATATATTTTTAAAACTTTCATTTTTGTATTTAAGGGGCTGTTTGTTTCCCTCTTAATGGTGACATTAAGAGGGAGCCTCTTAATCGGTCAGAGGTTAGGACCGTTTGGCAAAAAAAAAACAGTCTCTTAATGGTTACATATGGCTCTTAACCATTTTGCACCAATGGTTCACTCAACCATTCAGACTTCTATTTTTTCCAAGATTACCCTTCCCACCCCTTCTTCCCAACCCTCTCTTCACGCACGTCGCTCCGTCTCCGGTAGCCGGTAGCCTCCACCATCTCCGTCCCCGTATCCGGTAGTGACCGTCTCCATCGCCGGCGACCTCCCACAACTTCGATTGTCGCATGTTGTCGCTTGACCGTCTCCATCGCCTGTTGTGACTCTCGCCTGTTGTTGTCGCTCGACCGTCTCCATCGCCGGCGACCTCCACCGTCTCCATCGCCGGCGACCTCCACCGTCTCCATCGCCTGTGAGACTCTCGCCTGTTGTCGCTCGACCGTCTCCATCGCCGGCGACCTCCACCGTCTCCATCGCCTGTGAGACTCTCGCCTGTTGTCGCTCGACCGTCTCCATCGCCGGCGACCTCCATTGTCGCCTCCATCAGGTATCTTCGATTGTTGCCTCGATTTTGGTCGGCAGTCCCTTAACAGTATCACAGCTTCGATTTCAAGTATATTTGCATGATTTTCGATTTCAAGTATCTTCGATTTCAAGTATATTTGCATGATTTTCGATTTAAAGTATCTTCGATTTCAAGTATATTTGCATGATTTTCGATTTCGTTAGGTAAACCATAAGTTTGAACTGGATGATCACTAAAAAACAAAGAGGATTAAAATGGTAATTTGCTTTTATTCAGAAAACAGTTACCAAACAACATTATTTCATTCAGCACTTAACCATTCTGACCACTTAGCCATTCTGCACCAAACCATTCAGCAACTGCCAAACAGCCCCTAAGATGTAAAATTTAAAAAATTTAAGTAACCGGGTAACTGATTATCATGCTGATGTGACGAGTGATAAGATGAAATTAGATTGAATAACAAATAATATTAAATTGGATTCACATCATTCATCACATCAACATGGTAACAGGTTAATGCTTCAACTAGTTACCTAGGTACTTAAATGTTTATAACAAACAAAATAGTATTTTATAAATGTACTGAACAATTTATGTTATAATTTTCAAGATAGAGAAGTTATTGCAAATGAATATAAACAGATTTTCACCTTCGATTTTAACAATAAGTTCGAGAGTTTTTATTTTTTATTATTATTTAAATAAATTCCATTGCATTTTTACCTTTTTGGAAGTCAAATAAACAGTTTCGGATGAAAACTTTATCAATATTTTTCTAAATAATAAATAAAAAAACAAATATTTTATTATTTTTAATTGGATTCTCGTATTGAAATATCTATTTCAATTATTTTAATTCAGCTTCAAAACTTCAATTTCAAATATATTTATATAAAATTTTTATTATATTATGTAATTTTTACGACTTATTAAGTTATTATTATTTTACGTACAACATAAAAATACATTTGAATTTCATAAAACTAACTCATAACTAACTGATAAACAAGGTACAATATAGCCGTAAACTCTACTAATATAACATAATATGTTATATAAAACTGATAAACAACAAAAACAAACTCGCTCAAAACCAAACAAATTTATAAAATAAAATCAACTAAAGTCCAGATTTTGCAGTTTACGGCAGATAATCTTCTTTATAAACCAGCTGCATTTCTCACCGTTGTGGTAGCGCCTCTGGCTAGTTATTATGGGTTTTAATGCTACATGGTTTGGAAGCATCGAAATGATGTCGCTTTTTCAAACAGAAGTCGCTCAGTGCGGATCTCTTGTTTGCCGATATACAAGTTCGTTCATTCACATGAGTTTCAATCAGACTCCGTACGAGATCTATTTCATGACTTCTGGTCTACTTCACCCCAACTTACGCTTACCTTCGATTAAGCGTTTCAAGTTCCGTTTTGTATCCCCTGCATCGGGGAGGTTTAGCTTCTTGTTTTCTTCTTTTCCGCACCTCTCATTTTTTATTGTGTTTGAGCAATTTGGTCCTCGTCTTTCTATCTTTTGTTCGTCCGGTTGGTTTTCGATAAATTGTTGTCGTTTAAGAAAATCAATAAATGAAATAAAAAGATATTTTGTTTATATAAAAGATTTAAATTTTGGAAGAAATTTGAATCGAAAAGAAAGGTGATTCATGATTGTTAGTGGAGGGGGGAAATGGGGACCTAGACGACGACGTGTCATGCGTTCTTTGTTGGGCAGAGGGGTGACAGTCGTAGTTAGGTGATAGTACGGGTCCTTTTCCGTAATAAAAAACTAAATGGGGACTTTTTTTATAAACTATACACACGTGTGCATGCGCGACATAATTCCGACATGTAGGTCATCCACTGCTAGCAAAAGTATTAAATGGCCTGGCCATTGTCATTGTTACTGTTTTCACCACCACCACCACCTGCTGCCGCTGCTGGTGGGCCGACGGTGGTCATGGTGCTGTTGACTATTCTTACTCTATTTATAGCTCTGTCTCATATCTTCTCCCTCTTACACCATCTAAAAACCATATATTATTGTAATCTATGGTCGATATAATCGTTGACGGATCTAAGATTTTTGTTAAGGAGATGTACTTTTATGGTAGATTAAAGATCTGTCAAGTTGTTCGATAGGTTTTTCGTTGAATTTCGTCGTTTCGAAAGATTTTTTTTAAGGTTGATTTCGAAATATTTTTAAGTTTTTTGGTTGATCTCGAATGATCTTCTTTTGGTTTTTTAGTTGAAGTTATTTGTATTTTCTAATATCTAAAGTACCTTTCAAAGTTTAGCGAATACACCTTTCATACTCAAAAAATTCAAACGAAAATAAGTTGAGTAGATGCATGGGACTCATTTCGGAGCTTCATAGATCCGCCCCTAGATTCAACCAGTAATAGGTCCCGGATTTTTGCTAAGCGGGTGTACCTTTAAAGTAGATTAAAGGTCTGCAAAGTTTTCCTCTGTGTTTAGCTGAATTCCAGTGTTCTGAGAGATTTTATAAGTTTTTTGGTTGATTTTGATGAACTCTTTCCGTTTTTTATTGATTTCGAGAGACTTTTTTATTTTGACTTCTTAAGGTTTTTTGTTGAAGTTTAGTGTATTTTATAATATTTCGATACACCCCTCAAAGTTTAGTAGATGCACATTTTATACCGCAAAAAAAAAATTTACTTGTGAAAATTAGTTGAGCGGGCGCACAAGACTCTGCTCGGGATAGGTCCTCCCCTAGATTCAACAAAGGCAGATCCAAAAAAGTTTAAGTTGTGACATTATTTAACTATAAGAAATGAAAATTTGTAGAAAATTTTCATAAAGCTGGTTGTGGTTCCTTGCCTTTGCACAAAAAGGATTTGTTCGTACCTTGTTCTTTAAGTTTTTAAAAAACACAAAAGCTATATAAAAAACCCAAGAATTTGAGTTGAAACTACGAAATTTGAAAAAAAAATATGTAAGGATACCTAATGAAATGATACGGTGGCACCCTTTAAAAACATATATTTTTTCAATTATGCCAACACCATAAAGCGGTGTCTCATGCCACAGTATTCTTCTACGTAGGTAAGGTCCGCCCTTCGGATTCAATGATAGCTTGTTTCAGTGTAATGCATTTTTAACGGTTGGAAGAAAATATTTGCAACCTATTGATTAGTGTTATTATATCTGGAATTACAGGTTGGAAGTTTGAATCTGTTACACTTTTTTTAACAACAAAAAGAAGAATAAAAAAACACATTATTTGTTGTAAGAAACCATCATATATTATTTTTAATTAAACTATACTTCTTTTACAATTATTAGAAGGGTACTCGCGCAATGCAACGAGATATATCTCGATTTTAATGTTTCGTTTTATTTCTTTGGTCTCTGTCGGTATTATAATATGGATTTATGTGGTTTTAAGCAATCAATAATGTTTTCTTTAAAAATATAATTTGAATATATTATAAAATTTAAAAAATATATAAAAGTTCTTATGTTTTTGTAATTTCTTTAATTCATTTTTTTATAATTTAATTTAGATTTGATTATGAAGTAATTTGTTTTTGGTTTAATAATATAATTTTTATAAATATAATAACTAACTATTATGTTAGAATTCAATCCTAATTATATTTTAGATTTATCTAAAATTAGAATTTTATCTTGTATTTGATTAAATTTATCTACAGTTAGTTACACGAATTCAAATATGAATCTTAATAAGTTGTATTTATGCAAAAGTTACTTGTAATATTGAATTTAAAATAATATGTCATCAATAAACAGTAGTTCATGTATAAAAGATGATTTTTAATAGTTTTTATCAAATGTTTTATAATATAGTATAAATTTTGGATTCACGTATGAAACTTTTTTGAATCGACCTATAATTTAAAATAAAGTTAACGACTTTAAATTAAAATTGAAATAAAACCATTCAATAAATTCAGTCAGATTACGTTCAATGAATTGTGGAGTGAAAAGTCATTGGCTGATTTTGTAACGTTATGGAACACAAATTGGATATAATTATAAAATATTTCAAAAAGTTATGAAGAATTAATTATTTTAATAAATCCATAATTATCAAGGTTTTGTCAAAGATTTTGTTGGTACGAATCCAACAATGATTTTATATTTTCGATATAAAATTCAAATACAGTTTCAATATGGACAAAATATGTGTTCTATTCACATACAATTATTGCGTGTTTAATATATTATTTTAATATTTTTCATAATTACAAATCTTATATTATTAATTCAATAATATATGTATTATATTATAAATCATTTAATAAAAACTCTTAAGAATTATTTTTTATGCATAAATTACTGTTTATTAATATATATTATTTAAAATTTAAGATTACAAGTAAATTGTACGTATATACAACTTCTTAAAGTTTCAATTTTGAATTCGTGTAACTAACTATAGATAAACATAATCAAATATATGATAAACATTAATTTTAAATATAGATAATCTAAAATATAATTAAGATAATCATTGAGTTCTAACATAATGTTTAATTATTATCTTTATCAAAAATTATATTATTAAATAAAAAATAAATTACTTTGTTATTAAATATAGATTAAATTATAATAAAAACTGAATTAAAGAAGTTTCACCAAAAACACAAGAACTGTTAAATAATTAATTTGATACTAATATCGATTTTTTTAAAAAATTTATGATATCTTTAAATTTATATTTTATTCAAAAATAAAAACATTATCGTATTATTTAAACCACATAAAATCGTATTATATCAATAAAGACAAAGAATAAAAACTAAACATTAAAACTAAGATTTATTTACACTGCATGCGAGTATCTTTCTAATACATTTTTAACATATTTTATGTCTTTGGTCCCTTTTTGAAGGGTCGTTAGTGTTTGTTTTATTGGTTTTGTTTTCCTATATATATATTTTGTTTTTTCTCTGAAATAAAATAAATAAATGTTTTTAAATAAAAAATAATTAGTCTTTATTTATCGTATTTGTTAAAATTAAGAAAACAATAAATCGAAATAAATATAAACTATTTTCTTCATTGGCTTTCTATTTTTAATCCTTAAAACTTCATATAAATGTAAAATAGTAACCATATTATCAAAGAACCCCTCAGACTTCTGATACCCTGAGTTGTTATCTGGGCCACACACCACTAATGTCGTCACTGTCTTAATGTTTTGCTAAAAATTAGATACATAAAAAAGAAATGAAATTATTCATAGAAAGTTACGTAACAAACGACTTAACAAGACAAGAGGAAACGTCAATAAATTTCAGGTTTCTCCAAATCCCGACACCGAAAATGATGTAGCATTACTTTCTTGTCCGTTTGTTCTCATTGGATCCCTTTGTATTTCTAGACCGTAAATTAGTTCATTGTATGTGATGACGATAAATTTCACATACAATCATAAGTTAGCGTCAATGGACATGGGTCATTAGTTTATTTGAACGTAAATGTCATATGTAGAAATTTATCTTTATTAACAGTTTAAATAGGGCAAATTGTATGAAAAAGTAACGTATTTTAACTTGATTCATATTTTGGGTAACGTACTTTTAAAACTTTTATTTTGGTACCTAAGATGTAAATATTAACCGAATTACCATACTAATGTGACGAGTGATGTTGTATCTAACTCAGTATTATTTGTCATTCACCCAATTTTATTCAATTACTCTCCACATCAGCATGGTAATCGATTAATACTTCAACCCGAGTACTTAAATGTTTAAAACTTTACAACTTAGGTACCAAAATGAAATTTTTAAAAGTACGTTACCCAAAATATGAATCAAGTTAAAATACGTTATTTTTTCATGCAATTTGCCCATTTAAATATATACATAAATCTATATTAATTTTATCAATCCTTTTTTTTGTCTTTTGTAATAAATAATCTATCGTTTTTATAAGACTATTGTTATTTAATTACCTAAAACGTTCGAAATAAATACTTTTTCTTCTGTCTGAATCGATATTATTCTATTCCAATTCTTTCCCGATACCTCTCGAGGAAAATCTCGAATTGGATCCTAAATTGACGGGTTAGTGTGAGCTTATCCATGCGGGATTACAGACAGTTATTTTACTAGAGGTATATAATATATTCTTGTGTGATTCATGTTGAAGCATATACTCTACAATTATCATTATTTTTATAAGAATAATATCAAGTAAAAAACCGTAAATATAAAAGAAAAAATCACACAAAATCTAAATGTCCCACACTTTTGGAGACCCACCAACACCATTTTTACTCGTATTCATCATATCGTTAACATGTTCCTGCTTTATTTCACTCCCAACGGTTCAATTAAATTCATCATTTTCATTTTTAAAAGAAAAAGGTAACCAATGCATATAGTGTTTTGATTATTTGAGAATAGATCTGTTGTGATAATTGTAAGAACTTTTATCTTAATATATTATTTTATATGATTTTTTTCTCATCTAAAGGTAGGCTATCTTTTAATGTATTGATGAACATATATTTGTTTCATAATGTGTTTGTTTAATATGTATGCAGTTCAGAATGTGAAACTTTTTACTTGTAACTTTTGTTTCACAAACAAGCTAAAAAATGTTTAGGTTATGAAATAAATACATATGAAACACTTTATGTTAACTGATATTCTAAAGTCTTAGATAAAAAAAATCATACAAAATAGTACATGATGCACTAATTCTCAAGGTTATCACAATTTCATGTGTTTCTAAAACGAGAACACTTTTATTTTATGAAAACACAAGAACATCTTTATTCCATGTGATAATATACGTGAAGGGACTTGGTTGGTGTGTAGATGACATGTCCTGCGAGGCTGTGACTTAGGTCGAGCCAAAAACTATCTACGTCTTTGATTTAGTATTACATGAAATAGATTATAGTATCATATCAAGAACACCCTCATTGGATGTGATAGTACACTGCACGTGAGGGAGCCTAGCGACGTGCAACGACTTGGTCCGCAACCAAGGTCGCATCAGAGCTCGTCTGCGTCTCTAATTTAGTATTACATACATATCATATATAATGAAATATAGTATCATATGTAACTGACTATATTAAAAATGTATTCTCTTCTTTGCTACAATAAAAACTAATAATCAAGTTGGCCTACTCTATGTACATTACTACATCCTCTCCAACGATTGTGGTTCACATCCTAAACACACTTAAATTACTTTTACTACATAGTATATTTAGGGGACGTTTACTAAACATTACCGGGTAATTTTCCTTAGCGGATGAACATGACAAATGTCAAAAAAATTATCCGGTAAGAGCAATGATAAACATGGATAGTATTACTCGGTAAATGAGAGTAACGACTCTTACCCGGATAAGCGCTTACCGAGTAAATTGTCACATATAATACCATTTTGATGTACTACAATCTTACTCTATAAAATAAATTATACTGTTGACTCCTAACAATAAACGTTTATCGGGTAAGTATTTAGGTAAACTATCTTTTATACAAATAATAAATAATTATGTTTTAGAGAAATATATAAATAATAATAAAAAAGGACCCACAAAATAGCATATAAAAAATAAAGCTAAAAAGTCATAATCTCCATTGCAATCTGATCTTTGGGAATCCATCTCGATACTCTCTTTCCTTCACATTATTCATACCATCACCTTTATTTATTTTCTATTTCTATATTGAAAAGAAAAGAAAATCCTTTATTATTTAATAATAATTATTTTAGAGTAAGTTACGCTTTTAGTCCCTATACTTTGTTGAAAATTTCTATTTTAATTCTTATGATTTTGAAATTACTATTTTTATTCTTGTGGTTTATCATTCATTATCTTTATCATCTTTAAGATCTAAAGTTTACTGTTTTTATCGTCTCTGTGATTTATAATTTACTTCTATTTTAGTCTTTTATATTTAAAATTAGTGTTTTGGTCTCAGACGAAAATAAAAATGAACTGCAAACCATGGTGACAAAATCCAAAATTTTAAAATCACAGAGATGAAATCCATAATTTTTAATAAACCACAGGAATGAAAAACGTAACTTACTATTATTTTAATACTAGAAACATGTTCATGAGATTTTCCAAAATTTCTCTAAGATAGAGTATTGAAAGTCAAAATTTTCAAAAAGAATTACATCAATCTTCTACGGATTTTATATTGTGGGGAATACAACATTGATTATAATATTAAAATATTTTATTTAATCAATTAAAATCTTATTTTTCTCTCTCTAAATATTTATTTTTAAAATTTTGCTATTGATAGTTTCATTTGTTGATCATTTTTGGGGTTTCTCCATTTTGGAGATAACTTGGTGAAACTTTTAGAGTCAAATATTGACTCAAAGTTCCCAAATTTTTTTTTTTTTTGTTAATGGGAAGTTGTTGGAGATACTTTTAAGCCATGTCGAATAGATTTCCCTAAATTACTTTAAAATGAAGAAATAAAGTTAAAAAATTTAAAAAAAAATTACATTCATCTTCAACAAATTCTATATTTTGAAGAATCCAACATTAATTATAATATTAAAGTATTATTTTTCTCTTTACATATTTATTTTTAAAATTTTCTATTGGTGATTTCATGGTTTGTATCAATAGCTTGGTTTACAATTTATCCCTCCCTTATATATAGAGGCCTAATCAAATGAGAACTAATTAGTTTGTGGTAACCGTGAGGTCTAATCTGAACGACAAACTAATAGATAAATTAGGAAATTTATAAATTTGGTAATTTTTTATTAAAATTTTAATGCAAGGACATTTTAGGTATTTTCTCTCATCTCTCCTCTCTTCTCTCTCCGTCTCTGGGTCTCCGTCCCCCGGCCTCCGGTGATACCACAGTGGTATCACAATGCATCTTATATGTGATTGGGTATCACACTGTAGTCGTTTGTGCGGTCGATTGGATATGTAACACAGTGGTATTACAATGCATCTTATATCTGATTGAGTATCACACTGTGGTATCATCGGAGAACGGTGGCCGGAAGACGGGGACAGAGAGAGAAGAGAGGAGAGAAAAGACCTAAATGTCCTTGCATTAAAATTTTAATTAAAAATTATCAAAATCTTAAAAATCCTAATTTATCTATTGAATTGTGGTTGAGATTGAATCTCACAGTTACCACAAACTAATCAGTTCTCCCTTCAATGGGCATATATATAAAATTTGTTCAAAATCATTTTTATATTTAAAAACTATAAATATTGTAAATTCCATTTTTGGTTCTATAACAGTTGTCACTCACTATCAACTTTAATCCCTTTTTTAAACCGGTTACAGCTCTCCATTTCCACTTATGTAACACTAAAGCATATTTTTGATATTTGAGAATAAGGTTGATTACGTCAACCTTGATCAGTCCCTAAAAACCACATGTGATGATACATTTCAAAGCCGACTGCTAAAACTAGCAGATGTCTATGTATCTGTATCTGAACAAAATCGCTTCACTCCTTTACAAATTAAGTTACAAAGACAGATGAGAACAAGAAATTAAGCATAGTTCTCCATTTCCATAACCAAACCCTAAAACATATTTTTGATATATAAAAATACATTAATCATACAAACTCAAATTTCCCTTCTGATTTATCTTCACGTAAAACCCCACACCCAATAACTAACAATAACCTATTTTTTTGTTTTCCATTTCAATTACATGAGGAAGCCATTACCAATCGCAAGGTTTGTATCCAGATGAGTTGTTTCGTATACAGGTAATTCATCTCTATACTTCTCCATTCCGATTGCAGAAAAATTCTTGAGCTCAAAGAGATCGGAGCTGGTGTGGCTAGCAGCATCATCATCGTCATCTTCTTCGTAGTTCATGTCGATTTCATTGTGAGATTTAACACTGTTTCTGATCAGATCGAACTCGCATTCCACTTTTTTCTGGTAATTCCTCAATAAATTCCTTGCTGCTTCTTCGATCCGACGGTTTTTCTCACTTGAATGCATTTTGAGCTCTTCGGTGATGGTGTTTTTGACGAATTTGACGGATTGTAGATTTGATTCTTCTCCGTACAGAGATTTGTGTCCACACGGCTGACAGTCTTCGTCCACGATCACGCTCACAGGAAAGAACCTAACAGATCTTATCTTGTTATTGCTTAATTTTCCCCTGGATGATGGAGTTTTGCTCAAACACGATCGGGAAAATGAGGACGCAGATGAACATGTTGATGCATTGGCGGATTTTGATTTTCTGTCCATATGACTCCTGGCGTTATCATAACCTGTGGTGGAGGAGGATGCAAGCTTCGTGCTCTTCGTGTTGCCGTTAGTGAAAAGTGAGTTCAGAAAAGTTGCTAAACGACCTCCTGGAGAAATCGGCTGCTTCACTTTCTTCAGGTCACCATAGATCTTCATTGCTCTCGATTTCGTCTTCACGAATTTGCCTTCGTGTTTTGGCTTTGATTGCAAATCTTCGACTTCGAGTTGGTAGTTTTGGCCATACGTGTTCCGCTGTTTTCCTCTTCTGTTGTATTCTTCGTGTCGATCTGTGCCGGTATGGATTGGTTTAGGCCTTGATGAGGTGCCGTATACGGATTCAGCCTCTGAGGAAGAAAAACCTCCGCCACAGCTAGAATCAGAAGAGCTGGAGCTTGAATGGAAGTAGAGAGAATCACCTTCTCTTTGCTGCGAACTCTTTTTGAAATCCGCAGCCGATCTTCTTCTAACAACAACTTTTTCGCACACTTCCTTGTCCATCCATTTCTCAATCAGGCAATTTCGTCCTATACCGGCAATATCTTGTTGAGCATCACCATGATTTTGAAAACAGCCATTAATAGAATAATTGCTCTGTTTTTCTCTAGTGGTTTTTCTATAAACCATCAACTCTTGGTCGTCTCGTTCATCGATGGAGCGATAGATCTCATCGAGCAACGATGATGAGAAAGAGGGATTCTCTCTCGCGGGTCTGTACTGATGCCTCCCTACAGTGTCCATGATCCCTCTACAGATGTGAATGAGGTAAAATTTTGAGCAGATATCAAGAAAAGTAGAAATGGGAACACATTTTCAACAAAAGGTTAACGGGTGGATTGTGGGTCGTTGCAATGAGTGAAAACGGAGATTGGGAAGGGAACACAGTGGACAAGAGTGAATGATTAGGGTTTTAGAGAAGCCGTTGGAGTGAAGTGGAAAACAGGGGATTTCTTGATGATGATGGAGGAGGGAGGGAGAGAGAGAGAGAGAGAGAGAGAGAGAGTGGTTAGTGGTAGTTCTCTCCGAATTATGTTGCCTTTATAGAGAGAGAGAGAGAGAGAGAGAACGGAGGGAGGACGTTGGAAAGGGACGGCCCTTCTCTACGGCACAGGGATATAAATGTGAGGTATGTCTCCTACTCTTACTCTGCGATTCGTTAGTTAAAATGGATTGTATGCATCCATTAAGAACTATCATAAATTATTGCTCCACTAATATCCTGCATCTTACTCTCAAGTTTAATGGGATTTCAGTTTTACTATGAAAACTCAGGAATTTTTGAAAATTATAGTTACACTATAAAATAATTTTAATGTTTGTTTGGCAATATATATTTTTATAAAATGATACACCAATAATGAATTTTATATATAATTAACATTATTATTATATGGTGAATTCTATTTATAACCCTCTTATAGGTGTATATGAGTGAGATAGGATTTGAAGGTAGTAACTAGGTTGTATGTAAGTGATGAATTATGAATAGTAATCTTTTTTAAAAAGTTGACTATATTAAGGGGGTGTTTGGGATTGCTTATTTAAAATAATTTATATCTTTTTTGTAAATATGCTTATCAACTTATATGGTGAGAAACTGATTTTTTTATAAAAAAATGTTTAGATTAGCTTATGGAGGTACCACACCAGATAACCTGATAAAATAGATGAGATACTCTTTTCTTTTCCTATCCAAACACTAAAAACTATTTATTACTAACACACAAGAATAAGTTAACAAGTTATAATGGGGTAACTTATTAAAAACTCCTCATTAAGCATTTCATTTTTTTTCTTCATCCAAACACTAAAAACTTATTATCAAGAGTACCGCAACAAAATAAGTTAATAAACAATTTAAATAAGCAATCCTAAACCCTCAAAAGTGATTCTAATTATGTGCCCGTAATAAGAAAATTAAAAATGAGAGAAGTGATTCATATAAAAATGGAAAGAAGGTATAACTAAAGAATACACAATTTCAATTTTTACATTTATACTTAATTGGTTTAAAATAATGTCATATTATAGTTGATATAATAGGAAAATTAAAATATTTGATCATAGATAACTAATTAAATCATAATATGGTAATATGGTAACTAATTAAATCATAATATGATAAATTAGAACATATTTTAAATGGAAAAAACATGAAAAGTTTCTTGATATATGTATATTTTCAAATAGCTCTAAATTTAATCATAAAATTGGCCATAAATGAGTATTAATTTATTGGTGTTACCTGTTAAAATTCTTTTTTTTTTTTTGTTATAGTGTTCATAAATTTAGTAACTTGATCATTATGCTGAATGAAATCTACAGCGTCAATTGTTGAGCATAATATTTTAAATTAAAGGCAATAAACAAATTAACAAAAGGTTCAAAATACTTATATATATATATATATATATATATATATATATATATATATATAATAGACTCCAAAATCAATTAAAGTAGGGTTTTACCATGTTAAA
>NC_037535.1:25593583-25597145 GCF_001531365.2 Cynara cardunculus var. scolymus | reverse complement strand
TATGGAATGAAATCAGATAGGGATGAAATTGTTTAGGGATGAACGAGTTTAAAAGTTTTTAAGAGTTTTAGTCAAATGTTTTATAATATAGTATAGATATATTAATAAATTAAATTATTTATTTCTACTAAAATGATAATGGTAATTCCTATTTTGGTATGTTTTGGTACGTGTCATGTTAAGTTTTTTTTTGGATTAAAAGTAATTTCTTTTGGTTTTAGGTTTAAAAACTATGATCATGATGATCTAATTTTTTTGTATTAGATTTTAGGTTTATTGAGAATATATGTAAAATTTAAACATGTGTGGTGTCTCATATATTTGATTTATAATAGCTAACATAAACAAAAATTCCCTATTTCTCTGTCAGGGATTCCCGTTCCCCGTTGGAGACGGGAATGTGATCAAATTCCTCGGCAACGGCAAGGACAGGAATTGGGATTGGGGTCTTTGCCCCATCCCCATCCACGCCCCCCATTCATGCATATTTGGAGGCGTGTTTCGTGTGGGGCCGGTTTGAGGTTGTCAGTAATCAACTTTTTGTCCAAATAATGAAGTTAGCTTATAAATTAATCAAGTTTAGTAAAAGTACCTACGAGTTGGGTTCCAGTGAGAAGAAGAGTTACGTTGAGAAACGTAAGAAGAGATCTCCACCCTTGGATGCACGTTAGGATGAGATGTACCTGATCAATCCTTGTATCAAGCACGATTCATGAATGGTTTTGAGATTATAAGTGATCAAGGGTTCAGATATGTCGTACGCTTCTCACTTAACTTTCATTCTCACACGATCATTCACATGGTTGAAAAATTACTCAATTATTTAGATTCAATACATTTCATTATATTAAAATCAATAGTAACAAAAATAAACAGTTTTTCAATTATTTAAGGTTAATATTTCCGTCGCAAATCCGTCGCAATACTATTCGTCTTTGATTTGTCGTTAAAATCCATCTTTGATTCGTCGCTAATAGCATTACCTACGAACTTTTAACTGACAGACGATCAGTGACGGATCAGCAATGGATTATACTTTTAGGACGGATCAACGGAATTTTCCGTCACTAATACTCCTCTTGTAGTGATTAATCGATGATCTTGCATAACTATTGTAAATAAAAACAATCTTGTTGATGGCAAAAAATTTGAAGTTAATTAATAATTTTAAAAATATTAATTTATTTAATAAATAATTCTTTAAAAAATTTATATTTATGTATTTTTATAAACCATTTATCAAAATTTTATTATTTATAAAACAAAATAAATACTTCATTCGTCTCAAATTAAATGTCTACATTTTGATTTTAGTTTGTCCCAAAATAAATGTCCATTTTCAGATATAAATATTTTACTTTCCCATTTTACCCTTAACTATAAGATGGGAAAAAAATATACTCTTTCTATTACCAAAGGTAAAATTGTCTTTTAGTAATTTAAAAAGTGTAATAATTACATATTTTTAAAATTGTCAGTCATTTTCATCATAGACATTTATTTTGGTACATAAAGAATATAATTAATTTTAACATTTATATCATTCATAAAACGTTTTGAAAATTGTTGTATATGACTTTTAGCTGATTAAATTTATTGACTAAATAAATCATACGACTAATAATTTAAATAACTAATAATAAGTAGGGGTATAATCGGAAGAAAGTAGAAAATTATTGTTGATATTTTTGAGCTTATTGAAACACAATTTCAACTAGCGTTCCCAAAAAAACTAGCATATTATCTATCTTATAATTAAACAAACCGCAAGTATTGAATTACCCAACTCAATACTTGCGGTTTGAAAAATCTTAACCCAAACCAAACTGCAACCCGACCCAACCCAAATCGTACGGGTTGCTCGGGTTTGTTGGGTTGATACTTTGGTACATTAAAATATTCTTCTAACCTTGAATACATTATTTCTCTACTCATAATTTTTTTTCCATCATCAACCATTTGATACGATTACTTATTCATATTTGTTACGTATATCACATTCAATTAATTTTCTCAATTTGCATATATATGTTCACAGTTACTAAACATATATACGAATGAGTTATATATTGATTGAAAATATGTATATATGAAGAGCGTATGTGATAGTGTAATTGTCTAATGTATACATTAATATAAACTCAACAATCATATTAAATAAAATGATATCGGTTTCATCGGGTTGGGTTGAGTTCAAATAATAGCAACCTAATATCAACCCAATACATACTATACACACATCAGTGCTAAAGTCGTACTACAACTTGCAATCTCTCCCAAAACCTAATGTAGGCTCTAAATGAACCAAATATTTAATGAACCGTTCAACGGAAAAAAGTTAGTTTACTTTTGTCTATTTAATCGCGAACAAATATGAACAAGAATTTTTGTTCATTTAGTTAAACAAACGAAATCGAAGAACAGTCTTCTTGGTTCAATACCATGTTCGTATACGGTTGTTCTTTTATGTTCGTTCATTTATACACACACAGTCACACTTAAAACAGAGTATGCTATAAATTTCTTACAGAACACTTGGGACACTTGTATCTTATCAGATGTATTTTTAAAATAATGTCGTATAAAATTTATAGAATGCTTAATTTCATTAAGAACTAGTTAAGACGTCAAAAAATATCCTGTAATTAATTCATTGTAGCACTGTACAGTGAGTCTAGTGATTCGCTTGATGAAAGCAGTAGGGGAACGTCTTCTTAGTCTCACTCCCCCTCCCCTTGATCTATTTACCGGAAGTTGTATCTTATCGAGTGGACTTATTAGCATCACGATTCAAAAAAAGTGTCCAACGCCATACGGAATCATGCGCTGTGTGAAGCGTCGCTCTTAACCGAAACTCGGGTTAAGCTCCGTCTTAAACAAATGATACATAAGTGTTTGGTCTTATAAGTCGAATATGTCATTATAATTGGACGTTTTTCATATATCTCCTACGATACTAATTAAGGCATTAATTTCCATCACAGTCGTCACTTGTGCAGTTCAGGAAAATGAGGCAATATAATTAATGAACCCAAAAAATGAAATTTAGAATCGAAACTTTAGCAACCTTTAATTTGAAACAAAAACCCATAAACCCGAGACCAGAAGGCAACATCAAATCACTAGAAGCGTTTTTCGTATCTTTATTGAGTTAACCGAACCGTTTCCGTTCTAAAACTTTTTGACACCTCATCGGTGCAGTCACCTAAGTTATGTTAATTAATCAAAGACGAAATGTATAGAGGTGAGTCATATCACTTTTAAAACCTTAGCAGCCAGACGTCTTAAAGAAGTTTACGTTATCTGTTAGAATAAGCACTTTTCTAAAAGCTAAAAATATATCATCACATAAAACTTCCATTTTATATATTAACTAGAAGGGTACTCGCGCAATGCAGCGAGATACATCTCGATTTTAATGTTTTATTTTATTCTGTTTCTGGCGATGTTATAATACGATTTTATGTGGTACCGAAAAAACGATAATGTATTTATTTTTTGAATAAAATATAAATTTGAATGTATCATAAAATTTTTAAAAAAAATATATCGATGTTTATAT
>NC_037535.1:25452891-25593483 GCF_001531365.2 Cynara cardunculus var. scolymus | reverse complement strand
TTCACATATATAGGGTTCACACCATAGGATTCACATGAATGTTCATACCTTGATATAGGCACGAAGATGAACGATTGTTCATACACATATTAATTAATACAAATTTTTGACCAATTTAATACAAATTTTTGACCAATTTATCCTTTGAACAATTGTTCATACACATATTAATTAATATATTAATTAAATTATTGTTTATTTAATCTCATTWAATAATAACCGTTAGATGAGAAAATGAACGATTAAGATAGGTTAGCATAGTTTGCACAAAATATTGGGTTAGTATTTGAACCAGCCCCTATATAGATAGATATATACATATATATAGATATATATATATATATATATATATAGATTAATAGTTTAATACATTAATAAAATAGCATAGTAATGAATACATATATTATTTATTACTAGAAGGGTGCTCGTATAATATAGCGAGATATATCTCTATTTTAATGTTTCGTTTTATTATTTATCTGTTAATATAATACGGTTTTTAGTTATTGGATTTTAAGTAATATGCATTAATACACGTTTACTTTATGCATAAAAAATGGTTTTTAAGAGTTTTTGTCAAATGTTTTATAACATAGTATAGATAAAAATGTTTTTAGTATTTTTTTTCTAATGTATGCTGAAGTTGGAATTTTTTAGTGTTATTATTTTAAGTGTTTTTAATAGGTGTTTTAGTGGTTACATAGGAGATACCTTATACATATCCATCAACTTATCATAATTATTTTTTAATAGGATATATTCTTTATTTGATCTTATACTTTTTTATATTTTGAGTTTGATTTGAATGGATACATATTTTGTATATATGAAAACAACTAATCTATTATTTAAGGTAGATGTTAAAACTCTATATATATCATTCCTTTTATACTTTAGCTTATATTAACAAGGCTCTATTAATTTTTTTGAAGGTTCTATTATATCCGTACAAAAAATATCAATCGTCTAAAATAAATAATACATAAAATAAATATAAAATAACAAAATGAGAAGAATATCAAATAGTCTTACTTGATTTTTGGTCAACATATTATGAAGTTCTCATTTTGAAAGAAATTAGATATGTTTCATTGAGGTGAGTTCAAAAACCAAAAGGGATGGTTATTTGTACCCTCTACCTATTTAAAAAAAAAACTAAAAGATAATATTAAATAACCTAAAAGTTTGAAAAATGATATTATTTCACCTATCTTTCTCTCTCTTATCTCCCTCCTCTCTCTTGCTTTTATTTTTTTAATAAATAAATAATAATTATTATTAGTCTATAGTAATTATAATTCTTATTTGTGTTATATATTAATCAAAGTTAAAACCAAAAAATTGGAAAGACAATATATCTTGTTATTTATAAAAAAATAGTATATCATTTATTTTATAATTTTATAAATTTTAACCATACGTATATAGTCGTAATTGTTTGTCTATATAAAAATCGAACAAAAAATTTAAAAATTCATATGCTAATTCTTAATTTTCATTTTATCTATATTTTCATAATATATATCATTAATCCTTCTTATAGGAGGCATGTAATTTACCTAGAAAGGACGGTGTAAATAAACGGTTCTAATAGAGTCACTTATATATTAGATTTGTTTGGTTTAATTTATAGATTTGCTGTATACTTAAAATGCATAAAAGAGAACCGTACATAGTGAGGTGTATTGTACTGGTACTTTGGGATTTTGGCAGTCTTAGAACACAAGTAATGTGTTGCGCATGCATCCTTTTTACATATACAAATACATGTGTGTGTCCGTGTGCATGAGGGTGGGGGCTTTGGGGTCAGTGGGAATATAATCATTGCACTCGTGGCTTCTCTACCCTTTTCCAATAATTAGTTTAACCAAAGATGCCATTTCATTCCCTATTTTAACAATACATACACAGTACACAATATATATATACTATAAATGACAGTACTCATCTAAGATATGAAGGTGGGGTTGTTGATTCAAAACAAAGCTAACCAACAAGATGAGGATTTAGTATTCAAACATCATACAAATAAAAGCACACCAGACTCTGCACAAAGTATCAAAAAAAAGTAAAGGGATTATGGTTTTTTATTAAAAAAAAAGAAAAAGAAAAGAAACAAGCATCCCTTGTGCAGCTGATAAAGACTTCTGGCACCATGCATCAAAGAACATGGGCTAAGCATAAAAAGGGACATCAAGATTCTCATGGTGGACCTTCTCATTCTTTTAAGGAATATGGCCTGGTGATTGAGGCTCTTAAAGAGATCGTATTTCTTTTTCTTTTAAGGGAATAAAACTTGTATCAAGACAAGAGACTGCAATCCCGAGGATGAATGACCGACTCTTGGAATAGAAGAGAATGTGGTGAAGAACCAAAACATAACAAAATTTCATAAAGACATCACTTTTGCTTTACATCACATGGTTGATGATTTTAAAAGTGCATATGCATGGCCATGACTGAAGGTTTACTCAAGAAATCAGTCATGAATTAGAAAACAGTCAGGTAGCATACTACAGTATCAGCATTCAGAGATATGCCCAACTTCTAATTTCCTAGTATCAAGAGGGAAAAAGCATCCAACAAGTACCTTGTCCATCGGTACCCGGACTACAGCCCAGCTTCACGAGAGCTCAAGCATTCAAACTTCACCAAAGATGAGTAGTTTGCTTGGGTATTTGTCATATATAAAATATTATATACTTAACAGAAAGTTAGCTTGTCCAGCCATTATTAGTCTCCTAAATAGACGCTACTGCTGGAAACAAATAGAATCTCTGCAAGATTAAGGTAGAGGACCACAGTAATCAAAAAACACCAAATACAACGAACCGAAAGCCTAGTGCTTACTTATACTATCAACCACTTTACGTTTTCTACTTTTTTTCTCATTCAGGCAAGACAAACGGAGCCTTGAGTTATCCACCATGTCAGAATATGTGAAACCCTTATATTACTCACCAAGAGTCTTTGAGGAAAAAGAGGAGGTTCCAACATATGTGTGTGTGTGTGTAAGAGAGGAATAATCCAAGTCTAGCCGATGTGTAACCCAATAAACCAAACTATACTGAATGCATTGATTGGGAAAGACTTGAAGTTTTCTGTTTCATAAGCAAACCATGACAGAACTAATTTATAAAGCCTAGGATGGGAAGGTTCAGGTTCAGGTTCACCCAATTTGGGATGCTGAAAGGCACCAACTGGGCCTCCAGAAGCAGCTGCATACGCTCCAATTCTAACATTTCCCTCTGTGCCCACCATTCAATGCAGGTTTGCAGTAGCTGAAGGTTGCGGAAGGCTGACACAAGCTGGGAATCGCATATAATTAAGATTCTGCTGGTACATTGAATGAAGCATGACCAGTTGATGAAAAGCATATATACACAACAGGTTTGTTTAGCCATCAATTGCACATATCTAAGGGAAAGAATTGCTAAAAATGGAATGTCATTCAACTTGTTTTAGCTGTCAACTGGACAGATCTAATAACTACAAGAATTAAGTCAATTAACCAACTTTTGAAAAGGTTCAACAGAAGATCTTCAATATGCTTTTGCTTCTTGATCCTAAAACTCCAAAACCCCATCCAAGGGCCCAAACAGACTAAAGTCAGTCGAGTGCCATGATCACATTTTTTATGCTTAACAATGTTTGCCTGTGAAAAATTATCTTTCATGGGTGTTTCCAGGTCACTTACACTTGATTTTAGCTTGATTTGACTTCCACTATTTATTCACTTGATGATCAACTGTTTAGGGCATTATCCAATTTCATACCACAAGATACGTTAGAGTTAGAATTATATGAGAGGATGAAGCATGGTTTATGTAAAACAATTTTAGGGATCAAAGGAAATTTGAGAACTTAAATAAGTAGGTTACAAATAACAGAACTCACAAACCGTTCTATTTGATTCATTTCATAAAAACAAAAGATTGGGCTAAATCAAGAACCATCACATAAGCAACTTAGGATGGGGGCACTTCCTCCTTGTCATTAGGACAGATCAAGAAGCTCTAAAGATTACAGATCCTCTTGTAAAAGGCTACGATACCGCTAAGAGGCCAAAGACTAAAACACCTTGTTATGAACCAAGATATGGCTAAAACCTTCTTTTACAGCATTATAGAATCGCAAGAGTTCCCGAAACCTTGGTATGTGACACAGACGAGATATTTAGAGGTGCTTTTTGGAGTGAATTGTTCAGGCTCATGGATTCGCTACAGCTACTGGCCTTCTCTAATGCCTCTCACCCCCAGTCAGACGGCCAAACAGAAAGGGTTAGATGCTTTGAGACTTATTTCGAGGTGTGTTTTGGCCTTGTGGGTGATAGACTTCATGGAAGCGGTGGTTCAACAGGGCTAGCCACATTGTAAATAAGATGCCAACTTTGAAGCCCCGTTAGGATAATACTCCCAGGCCTTTTATCAGTTTCGGTCCTACTTGTAGCAAGGTAGCAGCAGTAAGGGCCTGTTTGTTAGCAGATATCAATGTTGCAACTTATTTAGTCGTCTATACATGATTGTTTGGTAGTGGCTTAATGATATAAAAAATTATTTATTTAGTAAGCTTCTAGGAGGAGCCTTACGTAGAAAGTCAAGTTTTTCCAAACCTACCCCACCCAATTAAAGAACACGCTCCTTCTGTTTATTAAAAAATCCTCTTAAACAAAAATCTTCCGGATCTATACACAGACAATTCTATTCATACATGACTTTATGGAAAACCATAAAAAAACCCCTAAGGAGGGGTTGGATTGGAATTCGCCCCAAATATATTTTAATCCTACAAAACAAACGGGACCTAAGAGAATTCATCAAACATTGGCAAGTGTCAAGACTCAAAGCCTCGTATCGACTAGTTTTGAACCATTATATATGTTAGATACAAGTATTTATAATATGAATCCTGGACCAGGAACAAATAATGCAAAAAGGTGAGAAAATTTATAACATATTTTTGTTCCAGTCATAGAAAATTTTAGGTATATTAGTTTGAATAAGATTTTAATTAATTCTACGATCTAACCACTTTTTCTTTAATAGGCAATTAGAAAGTTATTTAATGTCAATTTTTCTTTGACCGTTTACATTCTTGTTTAGGATAAAAATACACTCACTTGCTACCTACACAAATAATTTTAGAACAATGTAATTATTTTATTTTTTATTAATTAAATGACAATGTTATCCTTAACAATAAGAGTAATATCTAAATCTCATAATTAAGGATGAAATTATAAAAATAAAAACCTAATTTTGAAAATAAACACCTATTTTGAGACAAATAAAAATAAAAATATAAACACTAATTTTTTAAAACTAAAATAAAAGAAAGTAGAAGGCATTAAGAATATATAATTGAAGCTTATTATCATAAGTTGTCATCATATCTTTGGAACAAAATGGAAATCAAAGTCACCACAAAAATTGAATTTCATACACCAAGAAACAAGAACCACCTCCCACATCACAAGTACTGCTCTTGAATTCTTCCTCTGTTTTGCTCCCACCACATCCTCGCATTCATTTCACCAAACTTTTCTCGACTGCAAAACAAAAACATTCACCCTTTTCAAATCAACCAAACAAACCCACTAAATCCCAACCGGAGACAGGGTTCAAGGGCAGACCTACATGGAATGATACCGCTTCATAGTTCTACCTTAAGGGGAAAAATTACGTTTTTGAAAGGTGCCACCATATAGTTTTTAATGGCTGAGATGGTAAACGCTCTTGCCTTTGTACAAAAGGCCCGGGTTCGAGTCCTATTGTTGTCAAATTTGTTTGCTTTAGCTTAAATTTTGGGTTTTTTTATATACCTCTCGTGTTCTAAAAAATATATGTAAACAAGACTCCAATATGGGTCTCTTCTATCAACGGACAAGGAACAAACCAACAGATCTATACTAACATTGTGAGAAAAAATATTAGATATTTTTGTATAGTCAAAGTGTGGCACCCCTTGAAAAAAAATTCTGGGTCTGCCTTTGGTGGGGTGGGATATGCATAGACATGGCCTCTGCATAGAGCAGTTGTTTCAAATCAATCCAATTCAAGGAAAACTATTCGTAATAATTGTGTTTATACCTGAATCGAACACGCCTAAGCTCACGATTCCCGCCTGCCACTGCTCTGATGGTGATGTACACACCTGGTTCGTCTTGCTCCACCCATTCCGTTTCCATATCACTTGCATTGCTCATAGAAAGCTCTCCCGAGTGATCACCCTCTCTAGATGAACTACTCCTTGCAGAAGCCATCGATGATGTTTCAGTTTTGGCTCCACTTATGCTCGATAGTGTAGGCGTTGATGCGACTCCATTAGAGTCATGACATTCACGGGATTGCTTTGGGTAGAAATTCCGAGGTAGGGGCTCCTTGCTAAGTGGCGGTGTCACTGGGCTGTTCTCAAAAGACTCCATTTTTGAGCTCTGTGTAAGAAAAGGCAAAAAAAAGAACATATACATAGTGATCATGGAACAATTTTCATATAGAAACTGATAAGCTAGATTTTAGCTGAAAAACTAGCTAGTTGTTGGTTAATAAGCTAGCTGACAAACTAGTCATATTTGGTAAAAACTTGATGATAAGTTGGCTAACAAAGTAGTCATGTTTGGTAAAATCTAGCTGATAAGCTAGCTGACACAGTAGTCATGTTTTTGGTAAAAACTAGTCGATAAGCTAGCCGACAAAGTAGTCATGTTTGGTAAAAATTGGTTGATAAGGTAGTTGTTGGTTAATAAGCTAAGCCATGTTTGGTATACAAAAAAGCTAATCAATAAGCTAGATAATGTAAAATGACCTAAAAAGGTATTTTAAAAAATTAATTAAGAAATATAAGGGGCATAATTGGAAGAAAAAAAGTAAGCTCAATAAACTAGCTAACAAACTAGCCATGTTGGGGAAAAAACTAATTAATAAGCTAGATGATGATGTAAAACGACTTAAAATGGCTTTTTAAAAAATACAAGGGGCATAACTGGAAGAAAAAAAGTAGGCTCAGGGAGCTTATTGAAACTCATTTCAATAAGCTAACTTATGACGAACCAAACAAGGCTTTTTCAATAAACTCAAAAAATAAGCTAGCTTATGGTTGCCGATCATACAACGAACCTAAAAGTATTATTGAATGTTGCAAGTGGAGATGAAGACTGACCTCATCTTCAGATTTTGGTGGGGCCGGTAGCGGTACTCCTTGATGATTGAAACGTTGAACGTTGTATAACTCCATAACCTTATCACGGTTCTCAGCCCACCACCTTTGAGCTTGCCTTTTGTTGAACATTTCACGGCTTATGTAACAACACCCATCAAAACGTAATCGAATCAATATCTTTCTCATCAAATATTTATTGACAAGCATTCACTCTCCTTATAAATGAGTAGATTAAACTAAGAGAGTGTTTGGTTAGGGGTATTAAACAATCATTAATGGAATTGAATATAAAAGAAATTGTTTGGTTCTATATAATATAACGAGTCCATTCCCCCCAAAACGCCAAACTTCTCATTTCAGGTTGAATCATTTTCATTCCCTGCCGGAAACATACAGCCCTAAATAACGGCAATGCTAATAAATTGGCATCATATATCATCATGCTAGGCTTCATCAAACTAAAAAAATCTACTTCATTTGGCATAAATACATTTGCTTATGGATCTCGAGATGTCAAAACTTACGTAATGCTGAGTTACTTTGCCATCATTTAATGAAAAATTAAACATATGTTTCTTGCTCCTTTCTTACTTGACTTGATCTTTTTCCTCTTATACATGAACCGGTAAAACAGCTTGCCACTAACTTGAACCAAACTTAGAAATAAAAAAGGAGTTTACAATGCGGAGCTATAATAGCATATAGGGCAGTTTACCAAACACTTTCCGAGTAAGCACTTATCGGGTGTCACTTACCTTGCTGGGTGAGAATGGCAAGGACCGAAAATCTTACCCGGTAAAAGACACTTACCAACAATTCATTTTGATGGCCAAGAATGTTATCCGATAAAGTAAGTGAGGTGGTGACTCTTGACAGTAAGTGCTTACCTAGTAAGCATTTGGTAAATGGCCACTTACCATTTTACAATTCAAATGGATGGTAACAAAAAAGGTAACAACAAAAAATGACAACTTTTGGGCCTTGTCAGTTGTCATGATGTAGCTCAAGCTTTCATGTGGTGAAATGTTGCATCGCTATATAAATAGACTATAGATATAAATCATTGTGAGTATATAGGGTTTGGGGTATTTTGACTTGTGGACACTGAGCATTGGAACAACCCATGAGCTTGCCTTCTTTGCAAAAATACAATGGAATGTTGCACACAAAGACCTCTTTTTCCCAAGTGGTTGCTCCTTATGGCTCTGGGTCAAAAAAGATCTCTCTCCCTAAGGGGTCATTGGAACAATTAGTAAGGCTTCACTCTGTGATCATAACTCATAAGAACCGCTAATTTTCAAGTCATAAACAGCCTATTTTGCAAAAAATGGAGAGAAATAATACATAAAAAGAACTCCTCTATAGGATAAGACTATGGGGTTGTTTGGTTGGTTTTCCATCAACTCCTGTACGGATAAAGTTGTCTGTGTAGATTAATTTAGCTATACAGATTGGAAAGGTTTTTGTTTGGGATGATTTATTTCATAAATGGAAGGAGCGTTTTTTCTAGTGGGTGGGGAAGGTTAGGAAAAAACTTGGCTTTCTGCATAAAACTTCCCCCTAGAAGCTTACTGAATAAGTCACTTTCTATTAAGCCACTACGAAACAGTCATGTATAGCTGACAGAATAAGTTGAGTCCTATTATGCTCATCAAGCTGCTAACAAACAGGCCCATAATCTCTTCATTTGCAGTAAAAAATTAAGATGTAATTCACCAAAGGAAAAAAATTGATGATGGTATTTTAATGTTAACCCCACCCCACCCCCTTCTCCAAATACCATCTAAAAGTTTAAAATACGTGATGGTCCTATAAGTTTTCAATTACAACTGTTCACATTAGCTCTATATCATTTCTTAGTGAAAGTTAAGACAACACTAGATCAGATCTAAAATATGGAATTACCCCATTGCATTATTGTGGACCACCTAAAAACCAATTATGCTGAATTGCAGGAATGGAGGGGTCCCCTCAGTTCGTCACCAGCACAAAGAGTCACAATCGCTGACCAACAATGACCGGGTGCATAGCAGGTACACCACACACACACACACACACATATATATATACAAAAGACAATTTGGCTCTCTAACATGAACTCCATATGAATTGTGATGTCCTATTACGTATGCTTTAAAAAGGTGGTATTGGTGCACCTGAGCCATCCTGCATATTCCAATGTGGGAACACCCTTTAGGATAAAAAGGGGGTCACCATGTGATCCCAACAGCAGCAAACAAATTGTATTTGTTCTCCAATCATTATAGTATGTACCATCCGAGGACTAACTACACATCCAGATAAGATAAAATTCTAAGGGTCGGCCAACTTCAACTAGTGTTATCCCAGTCAAGGGCAACGCATGCTCGGATCTGAATCGAAGCTACGCTATAGAATACCTAGGATTAGAGCATCTCTAACAAGTGTGCTATATTTTCTCTCTCTCTCTCTCTTCTTCCAAATTTGAAGATTTCTTCATTCTCTCCCCTGTTTTTCTCTATTGTGGTTACGGATTTTCAGTTTATGGGGGTAGTATGGGATCCTTAGTCGGGGAGAAAAATTTAGAGAAGAGTTTAGCATAACTGTAGAGCAAACTTTTCCCAAATCTCCAAAAATTTATTATAGCAAAGCTGTTAGTGAGTATGCCATTTCTTGCCAACATGATGTAAAAACACAAAATAAGGAAAAATTATAATCCCCCAGTAACTCTAGGTTCCATTAATTTATCTAATTTTTCCTTATTTGTCAATATTTTTATTATGTGGATCATATCTACATTTCCCACACATCAAATAAATGGTCCCATGATCATATCTTTATTTTCCCGCCAATGACCGAGACCGAGAGGGGTTAGCAGATGTAGTCCCCCCCCCCTCCCCGGGTTCCAATGTAGTTTCTGTAGTTAACTGATAAGTTTAAAGTTTTCTCTATAAAGTAATAAATTTTCACCCCCAGAAAAAGTTTATAGTAGTTCGTACATTTCACTCCCCTTTTTACAGATTTTCTGGCTCTGATACTACTTCTCAGTTCTCACAACATATAGGCAAATAAAAGAGACTGAAATTGAAAATGTGTAAGATCCCACATTGGTCGGGGAGGGGGACAAAGCTTGCCTTACAAGGGACTTGATACCTCCTCTATTAGATAGGTTTAAAAACTGTGAGTCGAGGTGTGGACAAAGCGGATAATATCTGGTACGTTTACGACTTTTATGAACAAACCGTGTGGTCTTACAGAAGGATAACCAGACCCAAAAGACATGAGGGTTTAATCCATGTATCTTGCATCCAAAATTCAGGTTTCATTAGCAATTGACCCAGGATCACATCTTTATTTTTTCACAAGGAATATAAGCATATAAATGGAACACTTGTATGAAAATGTTAGATAGCTGAAACCAACAAAACTCTAAGGTCTAATAAAATAATGTAATGGACCCACAAGGCATGAGGGTTTATGACTGTTTCTTCCCTTTACCATGGTTAGGTATTTGTCTGCATTATAATTTAGTTTCATTTGTATGTGAAAAGAACTAAGTGGTATTGCTGATGTTAACTCACAACCCCAATTGGGGGCCACTTCCATAATTTCAGACATTATGCAACCTAGTGTCCAATACTCCAATTCACATGGGAGTTGTAATTTGACTTCAATTTGGAAGTAATTGATACCAACAACAACAAACAAGCATTACTACAACAAAAAAACAGATCAAAAAGTTTGAACTACAATTCCAGTCTGGATCAAATAAGAATACATACCTGAATCGAATACGTTTAAGATCATTGCCTCCTTGAGGTAATGAATGAAAAGTGATGAGAACCCCTGGTTCGACCTGAGCAACCCATTCTTTAAGCTCGTCTTCCTCCATGAACTTAACTGATTCAATTCGATCACTGTAGGAAGCTGGAGTGCTTCCACCACTCGAAAGCCCCTTCAATCTTGCCTCCATTTCTTTGCCCCAAACCCTAGGTGTAGAATTGCAAGTTCGTTGGTACCCGCAGTGAAATCTATCAGACCCTGAGCCTGCTTCAGAGTCCGCGTAACCTCCGTTCGTCGGGTTGTGATTTGACGATCCGGAGCAAGGCTTGCAGTTTTTGTATGCTCCAGATGCCTTTATTGCCATATCCTTGATCTAAAAAAACCAGTGATAGTACACGTATTGAGAAAAAAGTTCAATCAAACGATCAACCAACACGATTTGTTGATAAAATATCGAAAGAATGATAGAAATCGACAGTGTTACCTGAGATGTGAGAACCTTAATGGCTTGCTTGGTGCGAGGTGTAGCGGCGGTGTCATCTTCTTCCTGTTCGCGAAGAGATCCACCGTTGAGCTGCTTCGAACAGGCAATACAAGTCAACATATTCGATTTCTATTTCCTGATCTCAACTCTCGTCTTCAAAACAGATTTGGACTCAATTCAATCCAATCCAATCTGTCCTCGATTAAATCCAATTTGAACGCAGTAAACGACTTAAAATTCCAAATCGAACACAGTTTCAATTGTTTCCATCAACACAGTTCGATCAGAGAAAAACTAAACATAGATTTGAATAAACGTGATTTTCGCGTAGTAAATAAATAAACAGACCGTTATAGAAACGTTAATGGCGGAAGAGATTGATGAAGAACTAAGCAAAGAATCATGTAAAGTTGCTCAAACTCCGAATCTGTCGCCGAATAGCTAAGCAAGTAATGATGAAGAACGCTTACATTGTCCACTCCACTTCACCATTTGAGCATCTATGCACAGAAACAGAGGGATTTGGTGGTGATGGATGTGCATTAATTTCTCTCTCAAAAATGGAAGAGAGAGAAGGAGGTGGTGGTCATGTGATGTGCGCCACCTATTATATAATGTGGTACCGGAGTTCGAGGCGACGGCGGACGGTTCGAACAGCGGTGGTAGAACGTCGAGCGGCGGTGGGTGGTACTAGTAGTGTACTCCTACTACTTACTACTACTGATGGTTGCTGCTGCTGCTTATGAGAATCACTCCCTTGTACTTTCCATTTCATATATTTCTTCAAATTAATTAAATAAATAATAACTTTTTTTAAAAAACTAAAAATACATAAAATTAAAACACAATAAATAAATGGTACTTTTTTTTTTTGTTAAAGATTAACTAATTTAAATAGTTTATGCGACAAAGAAACATACAAGGGGTGTTTGAAATTGCTTATTTAAATTGCTTATTGACTTATTTCACTATGATATCGGTAATAAGCAGTTTTTAGTTTTTGGATTGAGAAAAATACAAAATGTTTATATCAATGTCAAACTAGTAATAAGGAGTTTTTGAAAAGTTACTATCTTCTAACTTATCATATTTAACTTATTAGCTTTGGAAAGCAGATTACCTTTTTAATCCTAACCAATTTCTCCTTCCTCCTTCCTCGCAAACACAATTCACGACCTTCACTTATAGAAATCAAAATCGACCTTCAATACAAGAAATTGATATCGAACACAGAAATTGACTTTCACCTACATAAATCAAAATCAACATTCAAGTACAAGAAATCGACCTTCACCTACCGAAATCAAAATCAAGTTTTGTTGTTGTTGTTTTTGACTGAATTTTCTGGTTCTAGTTGATCTTCCTTATATTTTCTAATATCCATGCTCACCCTCAAAACTTGGTGGATGGACTTTTCATACTCAAAATAAACTATACCAGGTCAAAAGGCATAGTCGATAGACAACATGTGAATATATTCGTGTGGTTTCGAAGGACATAGGAGAGGTCTACGCTCTATAATAACTGTCTGCCTAAGACTATCCTTTGGCTCTCAACAAAAATAAGATCGGTTGAACAGATAAACGAGATCCCGTTATGACCTTAATATGTCCGTCCGTTGTATTTTTATTATTGTTTTTAATAGATTTCGGTATGAAATATTTGTTATTGAAATTGTTACTACAAAGTAAAGCTTTATTTATCCTTTACAACAAAATCACATCACCTTTCAACGTTTTTTATCTAAAAAAAAAGTAAGATGACTCAGAAAAAAATGTATATCAAATAAATGTCAAAATACTATTTCTAAATCTAAATTATTTATAAATAATATATTTAATAATAATTATATATAATATTCAGGGATGAAGTGGGACGGGAACCACGTTAGCCGTCCCCGTCCCCGGTACACCAGATTCCCCAGTAGGACGGGTCTCATTCCCATGCCTACTGTTGAAGATGCTTTAATACAACAATATTGACCTCGACTTGTTAATTTACTTAGGTACCCAACTCATCAAAAAACTACATTTATATGAGTTTATTTGTCGTATATAAATATTATATACTTAAAAAAAGATCCAACTAATAAAAAATGCAGCCATAATAAAGACATAATTTATGTATTTTTCAAGTATAAAAAGGAGACATGAGAATACATAAATATAATTTAGTGATATTATTATGTATGTTTGGGGAAAATGGGTAATTATTGAGTAGAATAATAAAGAAGGGGTGGGGGAAGTACATTACATTCCCTGTTGCAATCACATGATGGTAGTAAATAAAAGCCAACCCCTTCATCAAACAATATTACACTCAACCCCCCTTTTTTTTAAATGAAATATGGTTATCATTGATTTATTATAATCGAAATATTTATGAAAATTTATATAACTTGTTTATTATGATTATTATTTTAGATTATAAAATAGTGGATATATATATATATATATACACATATTTGGGATTACGTGAGACCAGTCTATTTTTGTAAGACCCGTAAGATTATTTTTTTACACTTGAGATTTCACAACAAAACATTGTGTTGTGAAGGTTCAGTCTTTTTTATCTTCACAGCGTTTTGCTGTGAAATTTCGAATGTAAAAAATGGTCTCACGAAAACAGATTGACTCACGTGAATCCAACCATATACGGGTTCATCGGAGGCTAGAGGTAGAAGAGAGAGGGATAATGAATAGTTTGTGGTAATTGTAATATCTAATATGAGCAAATCATTTTAGATTATTAATGTTATTTACTAAAATAAAACAAATGGTATATTAGTAAATTATGTTGATTTTTCATTGTACTTTAATTAGTTTAATATTCCAATTAACTTTAATTAATTTAATCATTTTAATGTATGTGTATATATACACCCAAACACACACACACAGATACATAGGGACCAAATCCGGTGGCCTTCTCCGGCATCCACCACCACTCCGATGACCTCCTCCGATCATCTTGTCTAGCCAAGACGCCGTATCCAATGATCGACCATTAAACACCTACCTGTGACAATGGTATTACAATGGTCTCAAAGTTTTACTTAGTGTGTTTTGGGTATCACATTGTATATGTATCACATAGTGTTCGTTGAAGGCCGGAGGGAGGAGAGACTAAAAAAATACCTAAAATGCTCTTTAACTATAATCTTAAATCAAATTATCAAAAATATTAATTTTCTAATTTATCAGTTGATTTGTGGTTGAGATTGGATCTCACGGTTATCATAAATTAATCAGTTCTTTCTTGAACGGACTCTCTCTCTCTCTCTCTCTCACACACACACACACACATGTATATATATATATATGGTTAGATAAACAATTAAGATTGACTTATACGATTTGTAACATTTATTTGATTTATATCTGAAAACCCATTTATATCTCATAAATGGCGATCTAGTGGTTCTTTTCAATTATGATTGACTAAAAATAAAGAAATATCTTATTACCCTTTTCTTTATTAATTTCATTCTAACCGAAACTTAACTCTTAATTTTGATATTTTGAATTAAATTATATAAAACATAAAAATGATTTGGGCTTGTAAGTGGCCTAAAATCCATCCCATAAGATCTTAAAATGCCCAACTAAAAAGCATGCACCAACACCAACTCACAAAAGGGACATGGGTATGCGAATCTCCTATGAATATAATAACCAACGGGTCATTGATCTAAGGGTATCCAGATCTTTAACGGTAAGATCCCATATTAATTGCGAAATGAGATTAAGGTTGTCTTATAAGGGACTTGATACCTTATTTATTAAACGTGTTTTAAAACCGTAAGTCTAAATTTAAACAAAGCGGATAATATTTGATATGGTTGGTCCCAAAAAAGTTTAGACCGATAGAGATGCCCCGAATGGTATCGGAACCGAGAACCGGACTGGTGTGCTAGCAAATATGCTGGGCTCAAGGGGGTGGATTGTAAGATCTCACTTCTATTGCTAATTGGCGATGTTAACTTTAGGGACCTTAAATGTTATGAAACTAAAAAAGTTAAAGACTATTAGTTTAGACCATGGGTCTAAATAACTACTTTGTGTTAGCCCATATGGCTCCGGTCTAATTTTATAAGGTGTATGGATACTTTAATAAATAACTTGAGCAATAAATGATAATTATGTACGAGACCTATGACTTAAATAAATATAAAAATAAAACTTAAAAACTAAAACCTAAAATAGGTAAATACACGTATGAAAAACGTCATGGTCTTGTTGTAGCTCGTAAGGCTTGAAGTTTGACCTCATAGTCACGCTACGCCTCACATCATATAGGACATTGATTTAGAGGTTGTTTGTTTACCTCTTAATAGTTCTATTAAGAGGTAAACTCTGAATTGTTTAAGGTGAATTTTGTTTGACAAAAAAAATGTCACTTAATGGTTCTAAACCCCTCTGAATAATTTTGTATCATGCACTTTCCTTAACCATTCAATGTTCTAATTTCGTTGTAAATAATTACCAAACAATAAATAATTATTTTGTGGATAAATACTTAAAATAAATAATTCTTTTCAGGATAAAATATTAAAATAAATTCCCACGCCGGACCCACGATCAATCCTACTAAATCCTCCACACATTTTCTCAGCCATGTCTCCGCCGCAACCATCATCCTCCGCGGCTGCCGGACTACCAAACCGTGGTTGCGTACTCCATCGGTTTCAACACCGGAGTTCACGTTTCTTTCTCTATTTGCTGATTGAATCTACTTGAAGTAATAATGGCAACAATTCGGAGAAGGAAGCAACCGGAGGATGAAGTAGAGCAGCGTCCGGATCCGAAGCTAGACGAAGACGATGATAAGGAAGAAAAAGCATCCAAGAGGTCAGAGAAGAAGAATAAGAGCAAAAATTATTCGTGTATTGATAACTGTTGCTGGTTTGTGGGATGCGTATGCTCGGCGTGGTGGCTATTGTTGTTTCTATACAATGCGATGCCGTCGTCTTTCCCTCAATATGTGACGGAGGCGATCACTGGACCGTTGCCGGATCCTCCCGGAGTTAAATGTTTGAAGGAAGGTTTGAAGGTGAAACATCCGGTGGTGTTTGTGCCGGGGATTGTGACCGGCGGACTTGAGCTGTGGGAGGGGCATCAGTGTATGCATGGATTGTTCCGGAAGAGGCTTTGGGGAGGCACTTTTGGCGAAGTCTATAAGAGGTATTAACTACTTGATCATCGTTTTTTGTTGCTATTTGAACTCGAAGGCAATTATGTTTTGGGCTTTTGATTGATTGCAAGTCTTAGGTATACCAAAAGTGCCACTTATATTACCATGGACAATAGACAGTTTGAAACGGAAAGGAGTGTATGGTAGTTTTTCATTCAAATGATTTGATTGATTGCTGGAGACCTGATTTTTGTAACTTACAAAAATGCTCAAAAAGGCAAAGCAGAGTTAAAATTGATTTGTGATCTATGAAAATTGGGCACTTTATGATCATTTACATGTTTTGTGATCTTTGACCCCTGTGCTTGTACACCTTTTGTGGTTAACTGTGGTCCCTTTTGGGTTTTACACTGTTGAAATAAACCCCAAAGTATTAGATAGTCTTCAATTTCTTGCCCAGTTACGTGGAAAAGTTTAAGTGCCATCATGCTTTATCTTGGCTTTTGCAAGGTATATTTGAATACATAGTTGGAGTTTCCTTTTTGAAAAGTGATGTTTCATCCAGAACAAGTGTTTTGCCCAAATATAAGTACGTAGATTTCTTTCTACACTATGGGTATTGTCCTTAGATAACATAGATGGTGTTATGGCAATATCTTATTTATTGGCTTTGTTATTAGTTCCTTTTGAGCAATTTGTTTTCAACTTTCAAAGCCACTCAAGATTAAGTTTATATGTGGTGGTACATTTTGAATGCTTTTTGTACAATGTTAAAATGTAATAATCTGCTGGCACGGTGGTGAAGGTTAGTCCTAGTTGTAAGTTACGCCATCCAAATGGAGATTCTGGTGCCTTGAAACTGAAATTCCCTTCTTCTTTCCACCATTTACTCCTGTGGCAAGGTAGCTTCCATGATGGTGGTTTTTTTTCAGTTATTTGTATCATTTATTCTTTGTATTATTTGGGAGTAACCATTCTACTGCATTAATTACTAAATGGTCTATTTGTATCATTTAATATATTTTCTTGTTTTCATTTGAGAGGCAAATTGGAAGTTTGGTAAGCTAAGGTTTTTTATTAATTTGATACATGAACATGGGAACATTCTTGATACCAACAGAAAAGCTATGCTTTGATACTCGAAGATGCAAACTCCCATATTGACACTTGAACATGAACCCTAGGCATAACCAGTTCCTAATCAGTAAAATAAGTCATGGATTGACGATATTTGTGTTATGTTGTAGGTTGAGTATTGTATATACTACATTTGGCTGTCAAACATTACCATTTCATGTGCAACAAAGGCCCTATACTTGATGAATTGCTCTGCCACAGAGCACCTTGCTCAGCTTAATGATTACACTTGAACCTGCAGATGCTGTTCAAAGTTGGGTGCTTAAGCACTTTGACTTCTAAAGTTGCCATACAACATCGCTATCATGTGTTTTTCAGAATTATTATCTTGTGGATTTTTTTGTCATATATGGTCACACACACTATTTATATATTCTCTTTGTTTTCTAGTTGGAATGGTCGAATCGGGTTGCATATATGTTGCATAGGAACTTTACATGTTAATATAATTACTTGTTATATAAGTGGTTTTGGATGTCTTGCAGGCCTTCATGCTGGGTACAACATATGTCGCTAGACAACAAAACTGGGATGGATCCTCCGGGTATAAGGGTTAGACCTGTCAGTGGACTTGTAGCTGCTGACTATTTCGCTCCAGGATATTTCGTATGGGCCGTTTTGATTGCTAACTTGGCTCGTGTTGGGTATGAAGAAAAAAATATGTATATGGCTTCATATGACTGGAGACTCTCATTTCAAAACACAGAGGTATATGTTTGCTTTATGTTTAACCGTTACTTTCATTCTAATTGTTGTTGCCTCGCACATAATTTGGACATCATTTTATGTTGTGCAGGTAAGAGACCAGACATTGAGCCGGATAAAGAGCAATATAGAACTGATGGTTGCTACAAATGGTGGGAAAAAGGCGGTTGTCATTCCACATTCAATGGGTGTTATCTACTTTTTGCATTTCATGAAATGGGTGGAAGCACCAGCTCCAATGGGCGGTGGAGGTGGATCAGATTGGTGCGCTAAACACATAAAGGCAGTGATTAATATTGGTGGACCATTTTTAGGTGTCCCAAAAGCCATAGCTGGGCTTTTCTCAGCCGAAGCCAAGGATATTGCATCTGCCAGGTTTATGCTTTTAACTTCAGTATGCATGTATAGTGTGTAATTGGACATTAAGGGGCCGTTTACCTAAACACTTACCCCGTAAGTGTTTACTGGTAAAATTCAACACTATCACTTACTTAGCGGGTAAGATTTGAGTTCACTAACTGTATGTAAGTGTTTACTGGTAAAAAACGACAATGTATGTAACAATTTACCTGGTAAGCGCTAACTGTGGTAAGAGTCGTCACCATCACTTACCAGGTAAGACTCTCGGTCCTTGCCTTCGCTCTTACCGGGTAAGATTCTTGGTCCTTGCCATAGTCATCCCGTAAGGTAATGTGACTTGGTAAGCGCTTACCCAAGTAAGCATTTGGTAAACGAACCGAAGAGGCTGTTTGGTTGGTTTTCCATTAAGTCTTGCATGGATAAAGCTGTATGTGTGGATTAATTTCTCCGTATAGTTTGGGAAAGTTTTTGTTTGGGAGAGCTTTTTCATAGATGGAAGGAGCGTGTTTTTTAATTTGGAGGGGCATATTTGCTAAAAAGTTGTCTTTCTGCATAAAGCTCCCCTCTCGAAGCTTACCGAATAATCCACTATCAAACAGTCATGTATAGCTGACCGAATAAGCTATGAGTCCTATTAAGCTCATTAAGCTGCTGACAAACAGGCCCTAACATCGGTTAGAAAACCATGTAAACGAGCATATGTTTACTATTTAAACAATGTTTCTAAGTCATGCATAAGTTCCAAATGTATATAACCATGTACTTATATTAAATGAACTCCTGCTTCTCTAACCATAGTTTTCAGCTCACTGACTATTTACAAAACTTGGAACATAATTTTAAATTGCAGGGCCCTTGCACCAGGTGTCTTGGACTCGGATTTATTTCAAATCCAAACGTTGCAACACCTAATGAGAATGAGTCGCACCTGGGATTCAACAATGTCCATGATACCAAAAGGTGGGGACACTATTTGGGGTGGCATTGACTGGTCCCCTGAGGAAGGATATTCTCCGAGTAAGAGAAAGCAGGGGAAAAACGACACTAAACTGTCCATCCAAAATGAGTCAGCAAGTAAAGTGTGTGAATCAACACAGGCAAATTACGGAAGGATGGTATCATTTGGAAGAGAAGTAGCAGAGGCACCTTCATCAGATATCGAGAGGATAGAGTTCAGGGTAAGGCTTTTGATCCCCGTCACCATTTGTTTTGCCCATTTTACCCTATCCTCATTTTCATTTCGTGGGTTTCCATCTTCGAGGATAACTATAGATGGGATCCATGAAATGAAGATGAGCAAAAGAGACCGCCAACTCACATAAACAACCACTCTACTCTTTTAGGTAGAAGTCAGCTCTGCGTACATCTCACCCTCCCCAGATCCCACCTCCGGGTGGGATATAGTAGGATTGTTTGGTTTGGTTTGGTTTCAAAAGAGACCAGGGGTGGACCCACTTTAATTGATACGGTGGCACGGTCCACTGCTTCATTCCTCCTTCGTAGTGTAAAAAGTTATAGGTTCGTGAAAGGTGCTACCATCATCAAAATGGTTTTGTGCAACCGTATATATTCTACAATGATACATAAGTTTCTCTTGGTAGAGTTGGTTTACATGGCTTTTCTCCCACCCCAAACTCTTGTCCGAATCCCGTTTGTGTCATTGTCCTCGGTCTTTAGCTTTTAATTTCAGATTTATTATGTTTTGAAAAGAATTTGCAATAAAAGACCGAACACAAGACCTCACACATGAAAAGCAAAGAACTAACCAATAGACCGATGATTATTTTGTCAAAAATATCCATATCTTTGTTTCTTATAGTCAAATGGTGCCACCACTTTGAAAAAAAGTCTAGGTCCGTCTCTGAAAGAGACTGCTATCATATTGTGGTCACTGAATTATATGCACGTAACTAAAGTAATGGTTGATGTTTAGGGTGCTGTGAAAGGTAACAATGTTGCAAATAATACTTGTCGTGATGTGTGGACCGAATACCATGATATGGGATTTGGTGGTATCAAGGCTGTTTCCGAGTACAAGGTCTTTACAGCTGGAGAAATTGTGGATATGCTCGAGTTTGTTGCCCCAAAAATGATGGAAAGGGGCAGTGCTCATTTTTCTTATGGGATTGCGGAGAATTTGGATGACCCAAAATATGCACATTACAAATACTGGTCCAACCCGTTGGAGACAAAGTAAGAATCCTGCTGCTTATCTTTGTCATGTTCTTTGACATTAAAATTTGGACTAATGTGAATGTGCATAAGGCTATGTTTGGCAAACTGGCTGATAAGCTAGGCTAGCTGTTAGCTTATAAACTAGTCATGTTTAGTAAAAATGAGTTGATAAGCTAGCTGTTAGCTGATAAACTAGTCATGTTTGGTAAAAGTGAGCTGATAAGCTAGATGATAATATAAAATGGCCTAAAATGATATGTTGAAAAATATAAGAGGCTTAATTGAGAAGAAGTTTCTGGAGCTTATTGAAAGGCTACTTGAAAAGCTTTTCAAAAAGCTAGTTTTTGGCTAAAGACTTGGCTTTTCAATAAGTTCAAAAAATAAGCTAGCTTATGGCCGCCAAACATGACCCAAGTACTCCTTCCATTCCAAAATAAACTTTTTTTTCTCCTTTCTGGCAAAACTTAAATTCAGATTTACATCTTTACCCATTAGTAATTATGGGGAAGGTTATAAACCCGTGAGACCAATTAAGAAATATTTGTTTGCATGATTTTTTCTCCTAAAATGCTATAATTTAAGGTATTGTTTCACATATATTTGTTTCATAATATGATAGTTTCACATATATTTGTTTCATAATATGATAGTTTCACATATATTTGTTTCATATTGTGCAACTCTTTTACGTATATTATTCGTTTCACTGTGTGAACCAAAAAAAAGTTTCATATGGATTTTTTTCACTTATATGAGCACAATCATATGTGAAACAATAGCTAAATCATAGCTCTTGATGTAAAAAATATCTTTTATATGGGTTTTCACGGGTTTGTATCCCTTTTGTGGTTCTCATTTGAACTATCGCCCTAGTAATTATTTATCATTCTTGAGGGATAATTTTAGTTATTTGTGTAATAGCCAAACCCTTGCATTAAACTATGCGCGGAGGTAAATATTTTTTGGTTGGTTTTCCATGAAGTCCTGTATGGATAAAGCTATCTGTGGGGATTAATCTGTTCGTGTAGATTTGGAAGGTTTTTGTTTAGGAGGGTTTTTTCATAGATGAAAGGATCGTGTTTTTTAATTGGGATTTGGAAGAAAAACTTGGCTTTCTGCATAATAGTCCCTCCTAGAAGCTTACTAAATAAGTCACTTTCTATATCATTAAGCCACCACCGAACAACCATGTATAGCTGACCGAATAAGTTGTTAGTCCCGTTAAGCTCGTTATGCCCCGTTTGGTTTGGTTTAACTTATATCGGTTTCAGGTTACCAAATGCTCCCGATATGGAGATTTATTCGATGTATGGAGTCGGCATCCCGACTGAGCGAGCATACATTTATAAGCTCACTCCTGCAGCAGAATGCTACATTCCTTTCCAGATTGACACATCAGCAAAGGATCAAAACGAGGATGGCTGTTTAAAGGACGGAGTTTATACCGTGGATGGTGACGAGACCGTCCCAGCGCTAAGTGCAGGTTTCATGTGTGCAAAAGGGTGGCGTGGCAAAACCCGATTCAATCCTTCGGGTATCAAGACTTACGTTCGGGAGTATGATCACAACCCTCCATCTAACTTTCTCGAGGGCCGTGGCACGCAGAGTGGGGCCCACGTCGATATAATGGGTAACTTCCAATTGATCGAAGATGTCATACGGGTTGCAGCCGGGGCCACGGGCGAAGAGCTGGGAGGTGATCAGGTCTATACAGGCATATTCGAGTGGTCCGAAAAAATCGACTTGAAGTTATGAAACTGAAACTTAAATTAAAACAGTATACAAAAACAAGATTGTGAAAGATGTAACTTTAAATTAAATGTGATGTATATTTGTTTTGTAAGATGTTGATTCCTGAAATACTCAATGTAGAATTTGTTTGTTTTTATATAATTTGTTTAAACAAACTTGAAGGGTACAAATAGATAATTACATAGATTCAGATATTTTTCGGTTTATAAAAACAAGCAAGTTTTTAGAAGCTTTTTGGTTGGTTTTTCATTAAGGGTTGATTATTAGCAGCTTAATGGGTTTAAAGGGACTTGAACTTATTTATATGACTATTTGGTAGTAACTTAATGACATATAAAGTGGCTTATTCAATAATCGTATATGAATGAGCTTATCAGAAAGTCGGGTTTTTTTCCAAACTTGTCTCCCCTAATTAAAACACACTCATTTCATCAATGAAAAAACTCTCCAAAACAAAAATATTCTTAGTTTATACAGATAGATTAATCCACACAGACAGTTTCATTCATACAAAACTTAATGGAAAACCAACCAAACAACCCCTTAAGTCCTGTATAGATAAATTTATTTGTATGGGCTAATATGTCTGTATAAATAAGAAAGGTTTTTGTTTGAAAAAGTTTTTTCATAAATGGAAGAATCATGTTTTTTTAACTGGGAGGAGCATGTTGAGAACCTTTTCTTAAAAACTTTCTGAATAACCCACTTTTTATATCATTAAGTCGCTACAAAATAGTAATGTATAGTTCATTGAATAAGTCTCACGAAGACTTAAGTTGCTAACAAACAGGTCCTTATTGAATCTGATTTTAGACTTTAACACCACCTTATATCAATCAAAAGTGAAATAATATTTCATACTTTAACATCTCTTGAAAAATAAACAACACTTAAAGGCATCTCCAACCCAACACTAAAAACACTAAAATTGAAGTGTGTTTCATCTCCAACTGGTCTTTATAAATTAAATATTAAGTTTATATAATATTGAATTTTTATAAGTACATAGATTATTTTTTATTATTATAATATTAAAAAATGTTTTTAATATGTGGTTAAAGTTGATTTTTTTAATATTCAACGAACCTACCATTTTTTAATATTTATTTTTTGTGGTTGGGTTACAAATAAACGGCTTCTTTTGGAGTGCACAAAAGATGCATCTTTGCTTTACGTTTTAAAAACATGTACCTCTTTTGGGTACTTTTCCCTAGTATTTGGATGATGTCACCTCCTTCCTAGCTGCTTAATTAGGCATTGATTAAGATAACGTATGGAGAAACAATGTATCTTAAAACTAAACCGGTCTGATATATCTTATTATGAAGTGGGGTTCAGTGTAGATGTGATATCAGTTGAAATTCAATGAATTTTGTTGGATCTGATCTGATCAGATCATGTATTAGACGTTTTACTATCCGATGGATGATTTGATTGATATGGTTGGCTCTAGGTCATGGAATTCCAACTCCCTCCTTGAATGATGCACTAGGTGTTTCTCCCCCTTAAACTATGCTTGGATCAAACGATGTTAAGATATGCACGTGCAATAGTTCAAGGTACAAAGGCTCTGTATAGCAACAACAATAAACTTACAGCGTTTTGACCCAGCACAGTGCAGAGAATTCCATCTGATGCATTTGTGCAGAGAATTCCATCTGATGCATTTGCTCGGCAGGCACGGATCATGTATGTAGGATCAATGTATTTTACATCAGCCTCATTAGACAGATATTCAAACAACAACAGTAACTAAATAAAAGAACACGAAACATATTTTTAATTCATCATGCCTCATTAGACGTATATTCAAGCAACAACAATAACTAAATCAAAGAACACGAAAACGGGCATCACGTGCAAAATCTAATATGATTTTTTACACTAACGGTCAATGTAAAGGTGTGAAGATGACATGACCCACGACCAAAATCATGTATTATCACATATGATTTTAGTATAAAATCATACAAAACATCGTTTTCTTATTTAGTTACTGTTTGACAATGTCTCATTAACCATGAAAACTCAAATTTTGCTTTAAATTGAACAAAATATTGTTGGGTAACGATGAAATAGAGGGGTAAACGAAAACCTGACCTAAAGCTTTGGTGGGTAAATTTGGGGGAAAAATGATCACACGCTGCTATTCGCTGGATTTGGGGTCTGAGCTTTGATTTCCCTTCTATTTCTTTTCAAAAATCCACCGAGAAATCAGTCCACCAAACGGAGAATCGTTGGTTCCTTATACCCCTCATCGCCGGTGCTCTCGATCCGCCATCTCCACCGCCAAGATCCTTCTCTTGGTTGTTTATTTCAACACACTTTCTTCTTCTCATCAACTTTTTTTCCTTTTCCGCTCGCAGATCTTCCTGGTAAGCTTTTCTCCTTCTCTTCTTATCTATTTCTTTTTACTTAGATCAATGGTTTTCCCACTAGTGGATTGCGTATCAATTCATACTTTTGAATTGCGTGGATCGGCTATCTGCAACTTGAACAGTTTAGGTGCGAGGTTTTTGCGTTTTGAGACAGACCGCATGTGATGGATGTTCCTGCTCTAATTAGTTGATTAGGGCCTTTGTTTCTCGTACCTCTAATCTAGACGACTTTTGGGGATTTTAAAACCCAATAAGAAGACCTGTTGGGGTTCTAGGGTTTTCAAGCAGGGGATTAGGTTCAAGTTATTGTGCGCAAAGTTATGATACAGCTCATATGCCTTTTGAGGCAGATTTCGTAGTTGTATACAATAAGTGCCGAATAACAAGAAGCTTGCAAAAGGACGAACCATGTTTGTTCCCTTATGCTACTAAAATATCATATTAATCACTTAGTTGCTTAAGATTGAAACCCTAAGACAAAACAAAATGGAAATTGCTAGTGATTTTAAGAAATTTGGGGGATTTAGGAGTAAATTATATATTTGCAAGTAGTACTATCAAGATGCTTGTGGCACTTCAGTTTCCTAGTGTTTGGCAGTCATCATAGAAACAAAGCTGAATTGTATTTCTCCTTGTTGAAATGAGTTAGCTGAATGAGTTTGATTGAATTTGGTACGACGTTATTGCACAATGGAGGTGAGAGCTTGAAAAAACTATGTGTGCTGCACAATGAATGCCTGCTATCTTAGTTGTATATATTTGATTATTTAATCACCAACATGGTATGCAACAAAGCATTTAGGTTTTAGCGTTACACATGAAATGCCACATAGTAATTTTTCATTATGCTTCTCTTTTAAAAAAAGACGTGGAGCTTGAAAGATGGAAATTGATGTAGTCTTTTACAAAGGATTTTTATAGGTTCAATGGTAACATGCAATGTTCTAAAAAGTTGAGCATTGATCTTCCCGTGCTTAATCTCCTCAGCAGGAGGTAAGCGGATGTTAGGCACACAAGCGGTTCATTTACAAGATATGAATGTTGTTGGAGTATTAAAACATGCTAGAATTAACTTGTGATACAATTACATTTTTAAATCGTTAGTTTCATTGTTTGATTGGTGCTATTACTTATTAGAGATGATTGGAATGATTCCCTTCAAGTTGAGAAAAGTCGACTGATGAATACAAGTTGAGATTGGTTAATGCCCGCTTATTTTTTTGCACTCTTGATTTAACAAATTAAGTGGTTGGAAACACCTAGCTCCTAGGCCATTGATTAAGTAGCACTAGCTTATTAATGTGGTGGGGCATCGCTTAACGCCTAGGTGGTCATTTAAGCAGCCTTCAGTGAAATTTTTTACAACCCTTGTACAACAAGTGTTAAGTTGTTACCAATGTCTGATGTTGGTCCTTAATATAAGTAGTCCTAAGATTTTATCTTTGTCCCTTTATGTTGGAATGGTTGGTGTTTATGTAAGCATGTGCAAATCCAAGTCCTTTTGTAAAGGATAATATAATCAAACACACTTGTATGATATTGAACAAAACTGTCATGTACTAAAGATGCCCTCAAAATGCACATATAATCACCTATTATCCTTGACAATTGGAATTATGGAGGACAGATCTGGGTGAAGATAATGGTTTAGGAAAACAACCAAGGGACCTGAGTTCTGTGGATTCATACCAAATAAACATTAGAATCTCTTGATCATGCACCTGAGATAGTGAAAGGCATCTCAGGTAAGAGTGATTATTTCACACAATCAAGGAAACACACTCAAACATTTCCAGTCATTTAATAAGTTTATTGATTACATTTATATGTATATAGTAAAACTTAACAAAGAATAAATCATAAAAATATTCGGCACTAACAATTTCTAGTACAATCAGATAAGTATTAGTGATTATGCTAATATCTAGTTTCCACACAATTTCATCATACTTTGATGCTACGATCCTCGTCATTCTGCCATCCATTCAGAAAATTCGGCCTCAAACTCTGAAGTGCTGCAGAAATAAAGACAAGTTTTGAGGCAGTCTTGTACTCATGTATGCTTGATGTTGTATATATAGTTTCCTGGATAGAGGAGGGACAAAAAGGCCAATCTTGTGTTTGCATGTTCAAGCATATATCTTGGAATAAGAACTCACCATGCTTAATGTTCTTAGAAACATAATCAACCACATCATTTTCTTCCTTACAATCTTGTATTTGACTTCTGTTGAAGCTTCAGTTAACGTTTTCATTTGGTTGAGTTGAGTTTCCTTTGAGATATATCATTTGGCTAGTTTTTTTTCCCCTTTTTTCCGTGGTGGTTTGACTTTGTTTATCCGCTCTAATGATATGGAAGAGAGAAAGTATTAGGAAAGCAACTAAAGAACTATGTTTCTAGAACTTCACACTAAATAAACCGCACGATCTCCACCCTTAGAAGGACAGTCATTACGGACATAAACATCTGCAAATTTATATTTTATGGTTTGTACACATCGTCTGCTTTGTTGATATTATATCAGAAGTCCTGCAAGCTGGATGTCCTTCATGCCTAATGAAAGCAACTGCTTCAACATTCATGGTTTGATCTGGTTGATTGCCCTTGATCTTTTGATCTCCTAAGACTATACTCGGATATGATGTTACATATTTCAATGCTTTATCGTACACGTATTGGGAATTTTTTGTGGCTATTGGTTAGTTACTTGAATGCTTTACTTTTGCAGTACCTTATTAGTGTAGATTAGAATTTCTGTTCAAGAATGAACCCGCAACAAGTTGCACAGTCCAGATCTTCTGCAAATGGATTTACTCGTAGAAGAGGTGAAAAGGAAATGGGGACTAGAGTGGAAAATAAATCTCAGCCTGGAAAATCAAATTTCAATAGAATGATGACTGCAGGTAGAACTTTCTTGCCTAATTGTCTTGTGACTTCCATGCTCATCATTTTAACTTCAGCTTCCTCAGGTTTACAAACTGGAAACAAAGTGGGAGTTGAAAGCCCATCACGTGAGCGACTGGTTTATATGACAACATGCCTCATTGGGCATCAGGTGGAAGTCCAGGTCACTGATGGATCTGTGTTTTCTGGAATATTTCATGCAACAAATGCCGAGAAAGATTTTGGTACCTTTTACAACATTTGTGTTGTTGTTGAGATAATGCATGGTTGATACATCTGTACCCTTTGTGTAATTGATCATATGTCTTCTAAAGATATACTTGATTGCTATTTTGCAGGAATAATCTTGAAAATGGCTCGTGTAACAAAGGCTGGTTCATCTCGAGGGCAGAAAAACATTTTGGATTCTGTTCAAAGGCCCCCTTCTAAAACGTTAATAATACCTGCGAAAGACCTCGTGCAGATTGTAGCTAAGGTTTGGTTAATATTATTAGTGTGCTTTTAATATTCACCATCTTACTTATTCGTATCTAGTGGCAGTCCATGTTGTATACTTGTATTCATGTGGAATATTTTATTTCTCTTGAGGGATTCAGCGATAACCTCAAGTGAAGTATAATGTTGTTTTGTAGGCTGTAGCTGGTATCAGAACAGTAGTTGAAAGTTTATAGGTGTTAGGACTGTTGTTGTAGGTTCGCTTATATGTACTAATGAAGTGTTTTTATTGGCCAGAGTGTATCCGTAACTAGGGATGGGTTGATGAATGAGCTTCAGCATGAAAAACTGCATGACATTATGATAGACTCCTCCATTTCTCAATCTCGGCATGTTGAGTTGGAGCGAGAGTTAGAACCTTGGATCCCTGATGATGATAATCCAGAATGTCCTGAATTAGACAATACATTTGATCGTCACTGGAACAGGTTCTACATCTTTATCTTGTACCATGTACTGTTATGGTTCTATTGACCTGTCTAATTTTATCAGGTGAATCCCAAAATGCATATATGTTTTCTGTTGTGGGTTGATGACTTTTTGATGTTGAAACAATTGTTTGGACTTCTTAAAAGCAAACTAGCCGTTTTTTGAACCTATTTCATGTCTTACAGTTACCATATATAAAAACCTTGGGTATGGCCAGGTGGTTAACAAGATTCCATGTTAAGGCATGATCTTAGGTTTGAGTATACCATTTGTTTGTATTTTAGTGGAACTTCTATTGAACGAGACTAGGCTACTCTTAACGTTGTTTCATTCATATGCATCTTTATTAACAGTCTGCTTGTCTATGGGATAGTCTTGTATTCTACCAGATTTCGCAATTACATCTGCACAGATCTGCTGAATCGAGAATAACTAATGTCCTATAGACAAGGAAGATGTTGAATTAAGCTCTCTGTTTTATTTTTATTAGTGGCTTTTGACATAGAAATGCCCTTCTCCTTTGGTTCCAATGTAGAAGCATGTTAAGTGAAACAATGTGCTATTTTTCTTGGGATGAAAGCTGGCAGTGCATATCTTCTTCGGTGATGACATATCCTTGATGCACCTGCATAATATCTATTGCAAGTAGGGTTGCGGAAGCGTATTAGAAACCATTTTAATTATTATGTCCTGATAGTAGCAACTTCTCTCTCTGTAATTTCATCATTCACATGATTAGTGTCGGATTATGTACATACTTCTGTTTAACCTAAATTCGGTTTATAGTAGGGAGGAGAAGGGAAAAAGTTTTTATTAGGGCTTAATGGATGTCTATTACCTTCTTGTACAAAATATCTATAGTCTGATGCATAAGAACCTTTCAGACATGTTAAGCGGCCACTCCTATATGCTATGTTCACATGTCAAAGGTACTCTGCCATTGTCAGCTTCTTTCTTATTTGACCTTTATCTATGGTCTTGTATTTTCTCATTCTTCATACCTGGACTGCTCTCTGTATACCCCTTTTCTTTGTCGTTAGTTGATGACTTGATGCTAATCTGACTTATTGCCAATTAGCTCGATAGAAATCAACTCTCCTGTGGCAATATCAAATCAAGCGATAATATCAGCATTTGATGATGAAATTGTAATTACCAGCAATATCATAAAACATGCATTGGATTTGCTCTTGACAGGCAAGAGGTACAAAGTTTCATGTAAAGAATCCCTTGTACAGGGGGCAGTACAAAGTATTTGAAGGGAACCAATTTGGCAATTGGAAAACAGTAGCAACTATGCTAGATAATATTCTATGTTAGTGAATGTCTATAAAATCTTTATCTCCTTCAATTTACTGATATAGCTCACAATTACTTAGGGGCTGGGATCAATTTGAAGCAAATGCAACATTATTTGGCGTAAAAAGTACCTTTAACGAGGAGCTCTATACAACAAAGCTTGATAGAGGTCCTCAAATGAGAGAGTTAGAAAGAGAAGCATTAAGAATAGCTAGGGAGATTGAGGGTGAGGATACCCAAGATCTTCACTTAGCCGAGGTAAGGGTTTCACTTCTTCAATTCAGTTCCTATGTAACTTACTATTTGTTTATAAATTACTTCTGCGAATTCTTACAGCTCATTACTTTCTCTTTTCATTAGGAAAGAGGCATTCACTTTCATGACAAGTTTGATCTCGATGAGGAAACCAAATATTCATCTGTTTTCCGCGGGGTTGATGATAGTGGTTATGATGAAAATGAGGACGTCTTGGATTCACAAAATAGTGAAACCTTCGGAGATGTTTCTGATTCTGTCATCAACAAGTCATCCAGTGACTTGGCAAGTGGGAAAAGTAACAATGGATCTCAAATACCATTAAATTTCTCGACATTGGTATTTGTCAACTTCTCAACTTTTGTCCTAGAGTTCTTTTAAGATTTGCAATGATAGGAGTAGTCTTTATCAAGGTTTTAAAAGGCGGAACCGGGCCTCGAGGCGTTTTCCCTCAACGAGGTGAGGCGTAAGCCTCGAGGCAGTCTGAGGTGTTACCCCGAGGTGGAAATATATATATATATATATATATATATGTATATGCCAAAATATGTATACACACACAAAATACAATATATATATAATACTAAATTACTAAGGGGGTTGGTTCAATGGTTCTTGACAGAGGAAAGGGTGAAACCGTGAGATAGGCTGAGAGGGAGTGGAAAAATTGGTTGCTTGGAGGAAGAGGAAAGGTCAAACCACACTTTTTGATCGAGAGGAAAAAAGAATTAGTTTTTTGGGTTTTAAAGTATTGAAAGTACACATAGGGGTCATTGGGCTTTGACTTTTAGTTTTTTAAAATAAAAAAGACACTTATACTATAAAGAGAAGTACCACTACTGCCATAAAACTTGTAAAAAAGCCAAAAAAACCACTACTAAAGAAGATCATCTGAGGCGTATGTCTTGACACCGCTTCAAGCCTCACTGGACCAAGGCGTAAGCCTCGTCCAGGGTCCAAAAGGCGCCGCCTCAGGTGCGGTTCTGGGCTGCCTCTCCTCGAGGCGAATGTCTCAAACGATTTTTAGAACCATGGTCTTTTTTGGGTCAACTAAGCCTGTATCTGAAAATAAAGCAAGGGGTTGTCATGATTCAGTATTCGACCTTCTGGGTAAATGAGTTTGTTTTTACTGAATTAACAATAAAGGCACTAAATAACTTTAACACAGTTTTCCGTCTTTTTTTTTTCTGGGTAGGGGAGGGGTAGTTCTGTTGCTGTCCATAATACTATATCATTTGGTACATGCATGCATTGTTTATGCTTATTGTGTTCGAGTATAACAATTGCCAAACACTAATTTTAGTGCTACATGATTTGTTATTATTCCATGTTATGCAGGCTGACATTCAAGCTTCTCATTTGAGTACTAGCAATGATCACCACCTATCTGGTTCTTTGGATGGTGAGAGGAGGTATGTATATTGGCTTAATATGTTCTGAATGTGTCATTTTATGTATAATGCACTTATAACATCTGTTCTGTCCTGAAATCTGACTATCCTCTTCCCTCCTTTCCTATGTATCTCACTGAGTCTTCGTTATTTCAGGATTCAAGACAATCAGACTAATCAACAGCGTGCCAGAAGTGATATAGCCAAAGAGGATACAGATAAGCACATGGTAGATTTCGTTTTTCACTACTTGCCACTTAGGCTACTTTTTTGACATCCACCATGACGCTATTAGCTTCTGTTTTCTTGTATTAGCTCCTGACTGCTTCTTTTCTATTTAACTAATGCAGCTGTATGAGCAAAGCCAGGCTCCAAAATCTGAGGGTTAGTATCTTATACTTTTGTTAATAACATGTGAAAACACTTCATTATCTAGTAGTCATTTACAGCATATCCAAAATTTATCATGTTTCATGAACATTGATACGATGGATATAATGTCGACTTTGGTTTGTCAAGAGTTTGTGTACATAAAATTTCCCCCCCCCCCGGATGAAAATTGAAACGATTTCCATTTTGAGGCGTGCCATGAAAATTACAGTGCTTTCTTTCTTGGCAATTCTTCCAAGAGCAGCACCTAGTTGTTACAAATTCTTGATAATTGATTTTGGGGCACAAGGTTCTTTTTTAATTTGCCAATTCAGAAAAGGGTATTTTAGACAAAATTTCAAAGTCAAATGCCTTGTTAAAACTACATACCGAGTCAAACATTGCAATTTTTGTTGGTGGAGAGAATCCCTGATACTTTATAGTCTATGTTGCAATTTTTATAAAGCACAATTAATACACTTGTATTGTAACATGATGGAAAGCTCTAAGAGGAAGATTTTAAATCCTTTTACATCTATAAGATGGAGTGGTAAAGTCCTTCCTAGAGAGCCACAAGTCATCCATGTACTTTGCCACAAGCATCCTGCTAAAGCTCTGTTCAACCCACTCACATCTAGGCTGATTTGTTTTTGGTCAATAGGAAGAATTAGAAGATTCCCGCATAGCTTCACTTCATATTGTCTTCAGTAAAAGAATATTAGACTGGCTGATCAATCCATCTTACATAGAGTAAATAGTAGGCAAAATTTTGTGGATATAAATATTAGTAACAATACAACGATGGAGGTAGGTTCATACGAGAATGGTACCTATTTAAGAAAATAAGAAAATGACCAAATTACATACAATCACATGTGATTTTACGTTAACGGCCGAAAAAGTGTGTGGGCGACCCTATGGCCGTGTGGCAAGGTCGCACGAATAACATGTGATTTTGTACGTGATGTTAGTGTAATATCACATGTGATTCGGCCATTTTCTTATTTTCTTAAATAGGTACCATTCTCGTATGAACCCGACTCTACAACGATGAGGTTATAAGAAGACCGGTCAAGAAAAGGAAGTTCAAGAAACATTGGAAAATAAGAGATAGGTGAAAATATAGGCAAGTGACTGGAAAAAGACCATCTCAATGAAATTCGCGGCCGGAAAAGAATTTAGGAAGATTGGTTTTAAGAGCAATCTAACGAGTATCTCATTTATTGAAAAGATCCCTGCTTAAGGTAGGCATTTAACGTCCCCTTATTCCCCAATTAGTTGAGGCCGCTTAATCTGCCACCTTATGATTTCTTAATCCATGTTTAGGCAATTGAGCACTAGAAGGTTATTTAGCCGCCAACCTTCGTTCAATACTTTTTAGAACATTGCTTTTATTTATCACAAGGCACTTAAGGTGAGGACTGAAAACAGTAAGAAAACACTTCACAGCCTAATCAATGATCACTGCTCACAGAAGAACGCAAAATCGGAAAAGGGATCAACTCCTTTGATGCTTTGAAGTCCTTCATCTTGGTTTGATGTGCTACCTTTGATAACTTGACACTCACTTGCATAATTTCCACCAATAATTTAAGTGGGTATAATGTTACCTTGAATACTTTTCTGTTTTTTTCATGTCCAGAGTTGCCTTTTCTAATAACTATTTTACTGCTATAGAGTCGTCACTGCAGCCAAATAAAGAAAGCGCTGATAAAGGACTTTCAGCGACTGCGACTGCATATGCACCATCAGTTGCCTCGTCTAAAGCTCAGGAAAAGACAAGTTCTAGTGAAGTATCAGAAGGTGCAGCCACTGTGAAGATACATGGGGCTACACAACCTGCAGTCTCTCGTGCACGGCCTGGTAGTTCTGCATCATCCACTTCAGAATGTGGAAATGCTGCCCCTGCTGCTGCAAGTGGACCTGGATTATCACCAAGCTCATCAATGGGTTCTCTGACTTCGGAAAAATCAACATTGAACCCTCATGCAAAGGTTAAGAATATATGGTTCTCATAGTTCTGTATGGGTGTGTTTGGTATCCGGACAGGATAGAATATGACATGATAGAACAGGACAGAACTACTGTTCAACGATTGGTAAGACAGAATTGGACAAGACATAACACATAAAATGACCAATTTACCCCTAATGAGTTGTTTAATTTATGTAATTTATTAAATTATAATAAAATAAATATTTTTTATAACAAAATATATCATTAGACAAGACGATTAAATTAAATGACACAATAAAAAGATTACGTAGTTTCCAATTTTTATTTTATACATTTTAATATTATTTTTTTATTATTAACATTTATTAAATTACATGAAGTAATCAAAATATAGAAAACATGTAAAAATAATATTTTGAGGACGATAAAGTGAAATTTTGAAAAACATAAAATACAATAATTCTTTTTGAAGAATGAATAATATGTAAAGAGGGAGATGTATTCGATGTTTTTAGAAGAGAATTATGTTTATTTTGAGGTTATATTGGTAAAATACAGGTTTGTTCCACCTTGTTTCATGGGGTGGGGGTGGAACACGCCTGTTACTCTTCATTCCACTCTGTCTGTACACATAAAAGTTCTACCAAAAGTGGAACAGTGATCCTTGTTCTGTTATGTAATATCCAATGTACCAAACTCACCCTAGAAGCTACAGGACTAAGACTTCCCATACCTTCTAAATAAGAATAATAATACTGATACCAACACTGGTGCGATAGTATTAATGATAAAACTGATTATGTTGGTAATAACTTGTCACAGTTGCTAACAAATATAACTCTTGTTCTAAATAAAATAGTTAGCTGCTTTGAAACATGCTATTCCTTTAATTGACGTTCTTTTTATGTCTATGTTTGTAGGAATTTAGACTCAACCCAAATGCCAAGAGTTTTGTTCCATCACCAGCACCTATAAGGGCTGCATCGCCAGTATCGGATGGCTCCTTCTATTACCCAGCTAATGTTGCTCCAGTCCCACATATGCATGGCATGCCCGTTGGCATTGGAGTAAGTTCTTATTGATGATTATGATTATTTGTTCCTTGTACTCCATGGCTTTGATCATATGGAGTGATGTGAAATTATATTTATAGGTTTTTACAAATTGGTTGAATCAGATATTTGTTCTGTTTCTATTATCTGCATGTGAATATCTCTATAAAGTATATAGAGCTCAGATACGGAAGGAGGGGGGATACATCCCAAGTACAGTTCAGATAACAATTGAGAACAGAAATATGCGTCAGTGGAGGTTATTCTTATGTGTCTTAGAATAATCCGAGTTATTTTTGTGAAATCCTATACTGCATTAACCCAATTGACATAGATGCCATCCCTAAGGAAGGGGATGTTTGGTTGGTTTTCCATTAAGTCCTGTATGGATAAAGATGTCTGTGTGCATTAATCTGTTTGTATAAGTTGAGAAGGTTTTTGTCTGGGAGGGTTTTTTCATAGATGGAATGAGCATTTTTTTTAATTGGGAGGGGCAGGTTTGGAAAAAACTTGGCTTTCTGCATAAAGCTCCCCTCTAGAAGCTTTCTGAATAAGCCACTTTCTAGATCATTAAGCCGCTACCAAACAGTCATGTATAGCTGACCAAATAAGCTGAGTCCCATTAAGCTTATTAAGCTGCTAACAAACAGGCCATAACACCATTTACCCTATATTAATTTACTTGAATAAAAGGTTGCTAAAATGTAAGAAGTAATGTCTGCCTTTAAAGTTGAGGTAAATCGAACTTGTTTGTTGGTTATATTTTTTCCTTTTGGCCTTTGTAAAGTTTGAATGGTGTGTTGATAACATTATTTCTGGAAAGATTTGAGTATGAAGAATGGGAAATGCCTGTTAATTTCTCTCTAGACTAGGCTGCTATCGAAGCTCCATCTACAAATGGATAAGACTTTAATTCAAGCGTTCGCTTTTTAATTGGTTTTTGTGTAAATTACATTTGTAGATGGGACCGTCGTTTCCTCCCCACCAGCCTGTTATATTCGGTCCACAAGGAACACCTTTGCAATCCCCCCAGACATATTTTCACTCAAATGGTCCGCAGGTATGTTGGTAACTTTTATTTACTTAACGCTGTGTTTTCAAATTTTAGAAGAAAAGAAAAGAGAAGGAAGTGATGGAAAAGATGGGAAAAGAAAAGAAAGGAAATGAAAGATCTTTTTTTTGTATAGAGGGAATCATGTTCTTCAGCAGGAGAGAAAGGAAAGGAAAGATGTTGTTTTTACAAATATACCCTTAATTATTTCCAGCAGGTTGTAATTGATGGCTAGATATGTAGTTTTATAAATATTCATAGTTATTATTGTTTCTTTTCTTCCCTTTCCTCCCACATTTGGGAGGAAAATCAAACATTATTTCTTCCTTCTCCTTTCCCTCAAAAAAACTTGAGAACACAGACATTTTTTTCTTTCCCCCTACTTTTCTTTCCCTCCCTTTCCTTCATGAAAAAAGACTCGAGAACACAGCATAAGTGATTTTCCTTCGAGTTTACTCTAATATAGTCGTGATGTTAAATGTATCGCAGTATGGACAGCAGATGCTTCTGAGTCAACCACGACAGGTGGTATACATGCCAACTTATCCTCCGGTAAGAAACTTGACTGTACCTTCTTCGTGTTTTTACAGTCTTGCACACCTGGTAACATAAAATGCATCCTTATCGTCACTCTTGGCTAACAATATATTCATTCTGTATTTGGGATAATACTCCCTCTGTCCTAGAATAAATGTTCACAAATGAAAATGACACAATTTTAGAAATGTGCAAGTATTTCACCTTTTTAATGGCCAAAAGACACTTCTGCTCTCGATAATAGAGAGAGAGAAACTTTCTTCATCTCATAATTAAGGGTAGAATGGTCAAGTGGGAATTTACTTTTGAAAGTGGACACTTATCTTAGGACAAACTAAAATAGAAATGTGAACAATTAATTTGGGACGGATGGAGTATAAACTAGCAAGTAGAGGATACAGATTTTAGTATTATATTCGATCAGAATATTAAGGGGCAGTTTACTGAACAATTACACGGGAAACACTTACCGGGAAAATTTAACACTATCAGTTACTTACCGGGTAAGCTTTTAATCCACCCAAACGGCATCGTATGCAACAATTTACCCGGTAATCGCTAACCGTGGTAAGAGTCGTCGCCCTCACTTATCGGGTAAGGCTCTTGGTCCTTGTCTCGCTCTTACCGGGTAAGACTTGGTCCTTACCATATTCATCCGGTAAGGTAATGTGACTTAGTAAGCGCTTACGTGGGTAAGCGTTTGGTAAACGTCCCCTGAATTGAGCCTCAAAATCTGTCAATGAGTTTTTTGGTATTTGAGGGTAATAGTCGTTATAATCAGTTCGTTCCCTAGCATGTTAAACGTGGGATATATATACATATACATATACACATATATGTACACACATACACACATATATACATATATGTACACATACACATATATATGTACACACACATATATACATATATGTACACATACACACACATATATATACACATATGTATACATACATATATATACACATGTATATATATGGGCTTAATCATTTGAGAATTCCAAAATTTGTGATATCCGTGAGGACTTCAACCTTTGAGGTTTTGTTTCACATTATTTTGTTTCATCTAACTATATTGTTTAATATATTGATTAACATACATTTGTTTCATAAGTATTCGTTTCACAATATGATACTCTTTTACATGCATTTTTTGTTTCACAAATACACCAAAAACGTTTATATTGTGAACCGAGTAGATGTGAAACAAATATATGTTAATCGATGTTCTAAATTCTAGTTTTTGATGAAAAGAAATCATATGCAAAAACACATGATGCCTAGTTCTCAAGGTTATCACAAATTAATGGGTTCCCAAAAGAAGGTCCCCCCTCTATATACATACATATATATAGAGAGAGCTGTGTTATCTCTTTTTATAGTGTAATCAATAGCTTTGAGTGCAACATGGCTTTCAAAAAGATTGGAACGTACATGATTATAATATGGGTTTGAAACATGGGTTGTGTTTAACTTGCTTAACGACTCTTGTTCAACCGTTGTAATGTATAAAAAAGAGCGTACAAGTTAAATGAGAGTTAGAATATAGAAAATGTATTATTATATAGAGAATGATAACTATTTAAGTAAATACAAAACAGTCAAATCGCATGTGATTTTGTACGTGATGTTAGTGTAAAATCACATGTGATTTTTATAGGTGATGGTGGTGTAAAATCACGTGTGATTCAATCATTGTCTTATTCTTTTAAATAGGTACCGTTGTTTCAACACTACTCAATATAAGCATGCATATATGATTGTAGGGAGAGTGAGGTAACATGTGTGTTTTATGACACAGGAAATGCCAACATATAAAGGAAGAGAGTTTTAGGTGGTTGATGATGAGGCGTTGCGGGCGGTTATGAAATGAGATGAATAATACAAACAAAAGCAACAGGCTGATCCAACAACAAAGAGGAGGGAAGGAAAAAAAGAAAGCATATAAGGAAGCGTGTGAGACTAACCGACATTGTGCTTTTTTCTTCTATTATTGTTATTGTTATTGTTATTAATATTTAGATTGATTGTGTTAATTGAAGCACATCTAAAATTGAAAAAAGAAAGTAGCCACTCCACTCCACTCCACTCCATTCCACTTTCATTGCTCAAGTTTGAATGGTTTTGCATTGACTTTGGTTACAAATTGCTTGCTTTCTTTCTTTAACCACACCACATATCCATCTAAAACATGACTTCCTAATGATGGGTATTGACCTCTTAAAAGCCTGAGCTTTACTGGCTGATCAAACGCACTTTGGTTCTTGTCTGCATCCCTACGCTATTGGCCTTCTGTTGCATGCCCATCATTGGTGGTTTGAAGCTCAACAAGTAATATTCTTGAAAAAGCTTTTCAGAAGCCTTCAAAAATCAGTATCCATTAAAGAAATGAAAAACTCATGAATACTTTAGTAACCATTCATTTGTACAGTGCGTACAAGTAACTGAAAATATTCATGATTTCTAATGCAAGTGTGCATACCAGACAAATTACTTATAATATATAGATACTTTACAGATAAATGATTATTAGGGTTTCTTTTTTAATACAGAAGTGGGTTTTTTCTGGTTCGAGAATTGACAATTTTTGTGATGGGTAATTGCATGCATATTTGATGTCATTTTCTGCATATCTTAATCTTGCTTCCATCCTCATAACAGCTAAAAAACAAGCCCCAAAAAAAGCAGACAACAAAAATCACATCATCACCCAATTCCAATTCAAATTCCAAATCCAATACCAACAAAATCTTAACTGTCATCTCACTGATACCCACACTACAAATATCTTATATTAATTATAAATTAAAAAAAATAATAAAATAATAAAAAATAAACAAATTTAAAGCCCACGATGATCACTTGGGCCTGGGCCTGGCCCAAGATTGGACATTCTGAGCCCTTGATTTTGGTTGAAAGAATTAATCTTCTCAAGTTTTAACCCGGCCCGAAACCTTGCAATGAAACTATCCGCTTTCGTATCCACATCTGGGCTAGGGCAGAACAGCGGCGACGCTACGGCGGACAACGGCGACTGAGCTTCATCGCCGTCAGGAGACACACTGCCGGAGCTCAGGGTGCTCTGAACTCTAACATAGTTCCCTTCCACCGCAAACTTCCAATCCGGCATCTTAAACGGCGGCATCGGCGGTGGCGGAGGAATTCTACCCATTGGCGACTCGCCGCCGCTTGAGCTATCATCAATGGTGTTAATGAAGCTCATATTTAATGGAACTCGAGGTTTTTCCGTTACGAATGGCGGTACTCTGGTTATTGTAGGTTTTGGAGCACGCGCCGCTGGCGGTGGTGGTGGTGGAGGTGGAGGCGGAGGGAGGGTTGTTGAGGAGGGTTTCTTTCGTCTTTCTTTTTTAGATGTAAACAGATTGTTGAGGACTGAAGGTGGAGGAGGCGGAGGCGGTGGTGGTGGTGGGGGCGGCGATGGCGGTGGGAGCTGAAATTTCACCGGCGGTTGAGGATGATGAAGAAAAGTATCCAAATTGTCAACACTTCTTTGCCTTTGTCTCTTTTTCTTCTTCTTTTGGTAAAAAGATGTAAAAAATTCTTTAGTTGCATTAGCACCAGTCCTTTTTCGTTCAACTCCGCCGGTTTTTTGATCGGAATCTTGAATTATCGGCAAGATCGGCGGCGGAGAAGATGGCTCCGGCGTCACCATTTTCCTTGGTTCTGAGCTTCTTGCCCTTCTCCTTTCTCCTTTACCTCTTTTTCTGATATTAGTTTCTCCCTTTCGGTCGGAATCTTGAAACGGCGGTAGAGACCGAACAGTCACCGGGGGCGGCGGAGGAGCTGTTTCCGGCGAGAAAACTTCACTGAACTCCGAACTCCTACTTTTTTCTCCGGCGTATTCAGCAGCATTGTGATATGTTCTGCTTAAATTCTTTCTTCCCATTGCCGGTGGCTGCGGCTGCGGCGGCAGAGACGGCGGAGATGGCAGTTGTTGGGGTGGAGAATACGATTCATCTTTAGAAGCTGGCGGCGGCGGCGACGGTGGTGGTGGTGGAGCATATGAATCTTCTTTAGGAAGATCCACAACCGAATCAACATGAATAACATCCTTAGTATCAGGATCTTGTTCTCGCCGGAAATAATACCGATCGGAGTCCAAACTCCGGTGACTATTCAAATGGGTATCATCGGAAAACCGCCATGAACCTGCACCTTGGTGGTTCCACGGCGGCGATAGCTCCCGGAGATCAGGGTAAGAACTAGTACTCCTATGCCTTCTTAACCCACCAATGGGTTGTTCAGGGAAATCATACCATTGATGTTGGATTATCGGCGGCGGAGTTGAAACCGTAGGTGCGGTTGAAAAATCCGATGAACTCCGATCAAATCCATTATCAAATCTCGATTTCTGATCATTATTAATGTTTCTACCAAGAAACCCAAATGCTAAAGCAAATAAAACCAACACCAAATTGATTGAATCCCAACTCTTTTTCACTAAATTTGGTCTAAAAATTTGAGATGAGAACGAAATAAGTGATGGGATTATATACACCATTGATATAATTGCAAATAAAAGTAGGAGGATGATGAGGACGCCGGAGTTGAAGAAGAGAGACGATGCACGGCGGCGGTAGAGTTCACCACGGCGGAGATTGGTGGTGCTTTGTATCCAAAACGGAGTTCTTGGTGTTTCTTCACCATCTTCTTCCATCATCTTGAACTTGAAGTGGGTGAGAAAGAAAAGGAAAGAAAGGGTTTTGAGGGGGAGCTTTTTGCTTTAAGCTTTTGTTAAAGTCACTTGTGTTGTGCCTAATCTTATAAAGTGTCTTCTATATATATATATATATATACACAAATTTTTTAAATAATAAATATTGATATTTTTATAAAAAATTAAAATTTTGTAAATGATGTATAATGTGAAGAAAAGACTGGCAAATAACAAATTCTCATACTTAACTTGTGACATATAATTTTATCTTTACTATAAATAAAACAACAAAATTTTATTAAAGTTGAAAGTTGGGTTCATGTGAGAGCAGTATATTTTAGTGACAGAGTTGAAAGGGTCTTTAACATAATGGTGTGCTGAGTTTTTAGTTTTTTAGGAGGTCAAATGTGTAAAACTCTCCAAAAATGAAAAGGGTATTTGAGTTTATTTATTTTATTTACTATATATAAATATTATATATTTAAAAAAAATCATGTGAATTTGACGAAGAAAGTGAAATATTAAAGGAAAGGTTGATTTGGTAATTTGGTATGATGATTAAACCAAAAAAAAGGATTAAAAAAATGGGATTGGGTCAAAATATGTCAAAAAGTAAAAGATGAGGAGCGCAAGGCGAAGGCGAAGGCGTGTGGTTTGTTAGGAATGCTATGGGAAATGACAGATCAAAACCGCGTGTCGTGATTCCTCTACAACCAATCTCACCCTTTTTATTTCTTTCACTCCAATCCTTTTCTTTTCTCATAATCATCACACAAACACATCCACCTAAAAATATATATACACAGCGGGAAGAAAAGAACACCTTAATAATCATTCATATGTATAATATACATATTTTTATATAAGTAATTAAAAATATTCCTTGGTTTATAATGCATATGTGTATATCGGACAAATTATTTGTATACACATGTATATACAATATAGATGGATGATTATGAGGGTGTTAATTAGTTTTTCATCTTTTTTTCGGGTTTTCCCTGGACCTGACCCTATATGTAGAGCACGTTTCAAATACAGTTTAATCTTATTCGTACAACCCTGAACTAAACTGGTCATTTTATTTTAGTTTTTCAGTTTTTTTAATTGATAATTTGTGACTATCTTTTCCATCTCATCAAATGTTGACCGTTAATGAATTAATTGATGGTTAAGATGAAGTTGTGTTGGTTGTATAAATGGAATAGTTTGTAAAATAAACCACCTCTATATATACAATCATTTACAAATTCACTAAATCATACAAACCATTTTTAACATATTGAAACAACATGTGAAAACACAATGTTGTTTTATAGATGAAACTTATATTATTGTTTTGTATTTTACACATGTTATTTTATATATAAGGCAACAGATAAAAATCAGTCTGTAAGTTTGTACAAATTATCGGATTTTTTTTAAAATAAAATAAAAATCTCTCTGTACATTAATTTATTTCCTTGTATAGAAAGTGTGACACTTGAAACACATTCTACATGGGAATTGTGTAATTATTAATTGCCACAAGATTATTATGTGTAGGACAAGATTTCCCCTCTCTCAAGTTTCTCAATCATCCATGTGCTCTTTCATCAATCTAAGGACAGACAGACAGCTACCAATTTCTCAAATACCCACCAACACATCACAGTTGGGTTTTCACACCTGAGTCCATTAACCCGGTTCAAACGGTCAAGATGGGTCGAACCAACCTGACCCGGGTCCTTTTCATTAGCAGCTTAACGAGACTCACAGCTTATTCAATCAACTATACATGATTGTTTGGTAATGGCTTAATAATATAGAAAGTGGTTTATTCAGTAAACTTCGAGAAGGGAGCTTTATGCAGAAAGCCAAGTTTTTTCCGAACTTGCTCCTCCAAATTAAGAAATCATGCACCTTCTATTTATAAAAAAACCCTCCCAAACAAAAATATTCTCAATCCGTACAAACACATTAATCAGATATTGCTAATGTAACACCCCAAAGCCCAAAGCAGTACACTAAACTTCAAATCAACTTAAAACTGTGGTGGAAGTTATAGCTTACTGAGCTTATAAAAACCTCACAAATCTAACTTTTTATCCATATAGAACGGGTTGTTACAGCCAATGCGATAAAAGTGCAAGTATATAATGTTAATTCCGGAAGTTTCAGTATCGCTAATGCTAAACGATTTGTGCACGAGTCATCTTACATTGTCGTTTACCTTTCGTCAACGCTCTACATTAAGTTAATATGCGGAACATCCAAAAGGATTCAAAGACTCGCCTTTGGAATTTACAACACCATTGATGTTCCCTTCTACGGCCAAGAAGATGTCACATGTGAGATTTTCTGTGAAACTAGTCACCTCAGCAAGCATCATAAGACGATAATGATTATTGTAATAAGCACCGCTACTGTAAATATCAGAGCCTGCAATAAAACCAAACTCGGTTAGTTGAGTACTAGATGGTTTCTCGGGTTTACAGACCGAAAACTCCCAAGTCCAGGAGCACCAAAGAATAACATACATAGATGAGGCGCACATTGACTAATCCTATGGGATCCTGAAGATAACAGTCAAGAAAATCCCTAGTGGCATTGAGTAGACTCGAACTGACGACCTATGGAGAGGAGCCCCAATGCCTAGACTTTGTTTTATTTACAAGACAGAGAACATCCAAAGTGCATTTGGTACACTGAACAAGACAGAACAGGGATTACATTCACTCTATCTATGAATCTACCTCCGATTAGATTTAGACCAATTAATGTTGGACTTATCATAAGATTTAGTCTAAGTGATGACCATTCCTTAGGAGTTAAGATCGGCATGCTTCGTTTGACAACCAATATGGAAATTGTTTGAATAGGGTAATTATGACGCTGGCAGTTAGGGTTCTTTGGTTGAGTTTCCATTAAGTCCTGTATAGATAAAGTTGTTTGTGTGCATTAATCTGTCTATATAGATTGGAAAAGGTTTTTGTTTGGGAGGATTTTTCAATAGATAGAAAGAGCGTGTTGTTTAATTGGGAGGGGAAAGTTTGGAAAAAAACTTGGCTTTCTGCACAAAACTCCCCTGTAGAAACTTACTGAATAAGCCACTTTCTATATCATCAAGCCACTACCAACCAGTCATGTATAACTGACTGAATGCTAGCTGAGTCCCATTAAGTCCATTAAGCTGGCTCTTAGAGTGCAAAACAGTCCACTATTTCAAATAAATGTGTAGAAAAGGAATGAAAGAAGTGGAGTGAAACACCTATATAAGACGGTTCCTTTGGATAAATGACCTTAAGTGAGTTTTCAATTAGGTGCATGACCTTCTAAACTTTTCAGCTCAATGACCTTCATCTGACCTGCCACTGGTTCAAAACAGTCTGCTCCCATAAAAACTTAGATATACACTAGAGGGCCATTTGCAAAACGAGCTTCTGCAGAAGGTCATTGAGCTAAATAGCCCTATAAATGACGCACATAGATTAGTTTTTCAAATACATACAGCTATTGCACTGGCAGCAAGTCCTGTTCGCTCCCTTGGATCCTTCCGGTAGTAGTTTCCAAAGTACAAGATTGTTGCATAATACCACATCAACGGGAGTACAAACCCAAGCAACAGACTGCAAAAGCACATATACCCACATGATGAAGTTAACATTTTGTGTATATACATAAGCCAACATAGCACATAAAGTATAACTGACCAAAACCATCCTATTCCACATCCAAAACAAGGGAGGGGATTATCAAAATATCCTAGCTGATTATCCTCTGCATCTCCAATTAGTGTGTAATTTCCATTTTCATGTTCCTTTAAGTCCGATGAAACCACTGCATGCATCAATAGAACAAACTGTTAACCAAATTAATCAATATAAGCAAACAAACAAGTAACACTCCTTCAGTTTCTAATATCAGCAAGCATTAATATATCAACAGATTGTTTACTTTGGTGGGTAAGTCAATGTCTTCAGCTTCTTTTTCCTCGAAACACCTGTTGACAGACAATAATAATATAGCTTAACTTGAGTCCAAGGTAATAGAAGAACAAATGAAAGTATTAATTCCACTGCCACTCTTATTTAAAAAAATCAGTGGTTCCTTCTTTATATTCTACTTTTTTCTTTGAAGCGGGCAACCTCACATGCGGGTATTATTTCTTTATATTTAAAATGGTAAATCTGTTTACCATACTCTTTGCTTCCTTGCACACACACTCTCTTGTAGCATGATGCATTACTTGTTTCTTTTAGTTATCATTTTGCAACCAGAGGGATTTCACAGAAATAGCCTCTCTATCCCTTGAGGTAGAGGCAAGGTCTGGGTACATCCTCCCCCCTCACCCCACCCCACCCCACCCCACCCACAAAAAAAGAACCTACCTCTGTGTGAGATTTACTGAGTTGGTTTCCTCTGTTTTGGTAAAAGCATGCCACATTTTGGGGTAGCGATTTCAATAGTGACATCTACAGAGTTTCCATTTGGAGTGGTAAGCTATTTGCATTGAAACAAACTGTAATCCTAATCCTTTCCTAACAACACCAGAAAGATTGATGGCTTAGGGGCTGTTTGGTTGGTTTTCCATTAAATTCTATATGGATAAAGCTGTTTGTGTGGATTAACTTGCCTGTATAGACTATAGATTGGAAATATTTTGTTGGGAAGGGAAGAAGAAGCATGTTTTGATTGGGAGGGGCATGTTCGTAAAAAACTTGGCTTTTTGCATAAAGCTCCCCCCTAAAACTTACTGAATAAGCCACTTTCTATTTCATTAAGTCACTACCAAACAGTCATGTGTAGCCGACCGAGTAAACTGTAAGTCTCATTGCAAACAAACAGACTCTTACTTGCTTAAAGCAAGAAAACAATTTCAAATTATCATGCCATTGTGAATCAGCAAGCAGAAAAACCCTAAACAACAGTTTTAGATAGAATGAATTAGACATAGAGAAATCAATCCCAATTCCAACTCCTAGTAGGCTCCATGCAACTAATCACATGGAACTGGAATTCCAGATTAACTAATCAATTTTGTATGTTTTTTGAAAATTATTCACGCCCAATTCCTCAGTTATTTGCTGGCATTAGGAAGTTGTTCCCAATTAGTTAATAACCAGAAACATTGATGCAAGCAGAAGATCAACAAAATTAGGTTTTTTGTAAATAACAAAACCCAAAATACATAGAATTAACGACGAAACGTTATTGATGCTAGATGAAGCAAATGCAGTGCTGATTCACTAAAACCCTTGATCAAATATGTTGAATTAAACGAAACGGAATAAGTAAATTCGATCAAAATTAGATTACGCCAACGAGCTTGCTTAACAGAAAACAGTAAAAATAGTAGTAAACACCATTGTTACAGTTGAAGGGAAGAGAGAGAGCCACCTTGGTGTCGTCGCTGTTAAGTTTGAAGTTGGTAGACTGCCACCACCACCAACTGCCTTCAGACTTCAATTTGATTCGAAAAGGTTTTTGTGGTTATCAAAGTCAAAAAGTCACAGCACCATAAATACACTTATTTAAATATTCTTTTATCCTTAATAATTTCATAAAATACATCATTTGAATCGCTAAAGTGCGAATATTGTTTGGTAAAAAAAAGTTTGTTCTTTAATGATTCTACAACTTTATGTTTTCTTAATCATTCAGTACCTTAATTTCATTGTAAACAATTATTGAATAATTACATTTCATTTTGCACTATATTATAAGAGTCTGTTAACCGTTATGACCACTTAATCATTCTACACCAAACTATTCAGCAACTGTCAAACAACGACGTTTTATTAATGTATATCTAAAAAAATTAAAAGACAACAAATTTTATTGAAAACAAAAGAGTCAATATAAATTTTCCACAAGATTCAGAAAAACCTAAACAAAAACATAGATACAACATGAGCCACTACGACACCAAAGGGTCCATTTTCTCCACACAAAATGGGGACACAACGAAGAGTGAAGATCAAGACATATGTTGCTAAGAACCAATTGAACTGAAAGTCTACCAAGTCTTTGGGACCGTTTACCAAACGTTTATCTAGATAAGTGCTTACTAAGTCACACTACCTTACCGGATGAATATGGCAAAGACCAAAAATCTTATCAGGTAAGTGAGGATGACAACTCTTACCACGGTTAACACTTACCGGTTTAAATTGTTGCATCAAATGCCGTTTTTGTGGACTAAAATCTTACTCGGTTAGAAAGTGACAGTGTTGAATTTTACAGATAAACGCTTATCAAGTAAGTGTTTGATAAACGACCATTTAGTCTCTACATAAAAATCCATATTTTCCTATAAACCAAATTGTTGTGTTTTTTGTTTCCATCGAGTGAGCTTGAGCCCTAAGAAGCTTTAGATCAACCAAAGCTTTAAGATTGTTAAACGTAAATTGACTGTCATCACCTAGAAACCGTACTGATTTGTTCTTCACAGACCCATCTGGTTGCAAATTTTATGCCAAGCATACAATCTCATCTACCTCTGCCGAAGCTCTTCCTTTTCGGTCTCGTAACCAGCCCAAACACCAAACCCGTCTCTCCTCCCTCCAAACGAACTGGTATTTAGCCAGATTTTCTTTTATATAACCGGTTTACAAATCAGTTCTTTATTACGTTTATACACGCTCTATCATGATATTTAAATATTTGAATAGTATAATTAACTGAGAGTTTTAAAAAAATAGGTTTGAATATTTTTAAAGATTTTAATTTTTGCTTCAAACATGACAAAAACCTTTTTCTTTAAACTAGGGGGTTTTGCGGTGCAGTTTGCATATGCAGTTTGAGCATTTTCCAAACCGCACCGCATAAACCTTAAAACGCACCAACCGCACCGCATCGATGCGGTTTATGCGGTTTGTACTTTTCCTACTTTAAGCCTGCAATTCAATAATTATAAGTTTAAACATACATCATAAAATCAACGATAAAGTGACCGTAGTAAAAAAAAAACAAAGAGTTCCAATATATTTGATTCTCAAATACATATTGCATGATTAAAAATAGTCTAAGAAATAAAAAACAAACTCAAACTAAATTGGACATGTGAATTGTGAACTTGTCCAACTTATTTATTAATATTATTAGTTGTCATATTGAATCAAATTCAAAGTTCAAAACATAAAGTCTAATAATATTAGATAAATAATAATTTATTATATATATATATAAATATGGTATTACGTGAGATCAACTTGTTTTTGTGAGACCATTATTTCACACTTGAAACTTTACAGTAAAACGTTATGAATGTAATCTTCACAATATTTTTACTGTAAATGTACAACTTTTTTTCCTATAAAAATTAACTTTACAACGTTTTATTACGAAGTTCCACGAAAACAAGTTCTACAGGGCGATTTACGGTGCGGCCGGTTTGAGGGTTTGGTTAACACCATTACTTTAAACCTCAAACACCTTCCACTTTGAACCTCACAGTCTGTTTCTCAACGCCGCTCGCCTCCCTTGTCTCCTCATCGCCGCTTGGCTCCCCCCGCCGTTTCTCAGCGCCTCATCTCGTCCCAGACGATCGTCACTCAGCAGGTAATATTCTCTCGATCTCCATAGCTCCTTTCTCTACATTGCTTTTCTGTTTTCCTAGTTCCTGCAGACCTTCTTGCGTCCTTGCCAATTGTTCCCATTTTTGTTCCGAATTCGTTAGATTCCATCTTCAATTTTGTGCAGATAGATATGACTAAGAAGCACAAAAAGGATATTGTCGATGTTTCAGTGGAGGAAGATGACGAACTGCAACTCCAAACAGACAAGGAGGCGGAAGGATATTCAAAGAAGAAGCATAAGAACAAGAAAATTCGCAAGAGAGAGGAGAGGATTGAGGTCAAAATTGAGACCGTCCATGGAAGTTCCGACAAATCCTTACCTTTAATCGGATATTTTCCATCTGGATATGACCCGGAGAAGCGCCAACGGGATGAAGAACCGAGGGTCAGGGTTTTAAAAAACATGAAACGTAACCATAGGTACCAACTTGTTGTGAGCCCTAACCAATCTTCTACGGTGGAGTTCGTCGGTACTAATTATTCCGGAGAAGCGGCGGCTCCTCAGATCTGTTCTTATGCTCTTGGGGTTCTCGATAAGCAGAGCCAGACGCTGAAGATTGTTCAGATCGAAGCAAACAAGGTATCTTACTTCACCATTGATGTGGTTTGAAAGCTTTAGAGACTGTTATATACATATACATAGGGTCAGGGTGCACCGAAGAAAATGAAAAACTCTTAACTATTCGTATATGGACATGTGCATACAAGTAATTTGTAAGTAAATTTTCCGGCATGCCATAGAAACCAATAAACAACTTCAGTTGCCTATACACACGTGTATAGAGATGAACCGTTACAGTGTGTTCCTCAACTTTTTATTTTATTGGGTTTTTTCTAGAACCTCCCTCTATATGTCATGTACACATGTGCTTACCGGACAAGTTGCTTATAAATTAGTTATATGCACATGTGCATACCGTCCGGATGAATAGTCCAGGACGTTCCTCTGTTTTTCATTTTTTTTTGCGGTTTTCCCCTTAAGCTAAACCCATAATGTGATCTATTTCTTGAGTGTAGATCTTCAGATTGGAGCCAAGATTTGGGGATCAAGATAATGCTGCAGATGAAGCTCCCAACGTGGCAGAAAATGAAGTGACAAAGGAAGATACTGAAGCAAAATTCAACTTCTCAACTAAGAAGTCAGAACGAGCGGTATGCAAATTTTGTTGCAAATATGTTATATCTTTCAAGATTCTGCTTTTAAGTAATAGTTTTGGTTTGAATAGTGATTGTTATGGTGATCCAAATACTTGTTTTCCTGGAAAAAGGCTGCAAGATTTAACGAATTCGTCATCAATGAAGCTCTTATGTCTTACAAATTTATCGCTTTACGAAAAGAGCATACGCGAATAAGGGTCATAGGTTATAGCATACCAACGAATTTGGTGAACTGTTAGCAGCATTAGCAGGCTATATATGACTGATTGGTTGTGGCTTAATAATATGGAAAGTGGCTTATTCAATAGGTTCTTTTCCAACCTACCCCTTCGAATTTAAAAATATTCCCCTTCCATCATGAAAAAACCATCCCAAACAAAAACCTTCCTAATCTATAGAGACAGATAAATCCACACAGTCAACTTTATTCATAAAGTACTTAATGGAAAACCAACCAATCAGCGGTTTACTAGTGTTGATTGTCTCTTACTGGGTAAGAGATGATGTTGTTTACCTACATTACCGACTACTCGAGGTGCTGACCAAGTCAGCCCTCAATTTTTATCGGTAAGACCTCCTACAAAATACTAACAACCATTTTTAGTCGGTGCTTATCCAGCCCGAACCTCTTATTATCCAAACCGCACTTTTACCTAGTTAACGCATACGTAATTTGTGTTGATATTGTCTTGTAGTCTTGTTTATTTAATATATACGAGGATGTTCATTATCTTGGCAAAATATTGGTGAATGACTATTTGCAGTTTGTTTTCTTGTATGTATATTTGGCTCAATGATGCCATAGGCCAAGAAAGAACGAGCTCTACGTGCAAACCGTGATCCAGAGGCGCAGGAAGATCTAAATAAGAAGATGGCCGATGCGAAGGTTAACACAGAAGCTCTTGAAGTTAGTGCAGCAACTACGAGTAGCGCTCGTAATATCCCACCTCATGATATATCAGCAACTATGCCTCAGCAGGCTTATCCACTAGAAAAGATCATCTTAAAGGGAGAGTGGAGATATCTTTTAGATATTGCTGAGCTTTTGCAAGAAGGGAAAGATATAACACCTGCAGCTTACCCGGTCTTTGTTTGTAACAGAGTTCACAAGATCGACGAGGTCAAGGTATGTCATTTACATTTTGGTTTTATGCCATATTTCATCTCATGCGAACACCATACGTAGACCTGAAATCTACTTTCAAAAAGTAGAGTGAATATTTCCGTGAAGACTCCCGGCTTTTGAATTGAATTACTAATGGAAACCCTGAAACCTTCCAGAATTCTTTCATCCACCTACCTTACTAAACGCACCCATTAATCATCTTGTTCTTTGTTTTCCCGTCTGTTATAGGACGAGGAGGCGAAGGAGAGCCTTGCTTGTATATTCTCGTACATCACTCATCTTATCAAGTTCAAGGATAAGAATTCCATGGATGGATTCTCGGCCGCAAAGAATCATAAACTGCCTAACATATTGACTCAGAAGTTCAACGACATGTTTGCTAATCCGGATTCAAAAAGACTTGCCGATGATAAAAGGGATCTTCTTATCAGCTACGTTTTGGTGCTTACTCTTTATGTTGATAACTTCAAAACCGAATTCTCAGATATCGCTAAAGATCTCCGAATGTCAACTGGTGCATTGAGGCGCCATTTTGAACATCTGGGATGCAAGTTTATTCGAGAAAACAGCATAATGTTGGCCACGCTTCCTGCTCCGCTGAAGTTTCCCGAAGTGAGGATGAGGCGCCGACGATGAACGTGAATTCGCTTGGTGTTCATCAAAAGACTTGATTTCTGCAAGTTTTTAGCAGTTCTTTTTTATCAGAAATTTCATGTAATCTGAATTTGGGAACTTTCAAGTTTGACAAGAAAAATGGCCTTCTGTGTTGCTATTTTTGAACCATACGGCGAGCATGTTCGGTTTTATACAATATAATCAAATTTTCATTTCCGAGTTAAACCAAAAAGAATGAAAATTCATTTTCATTTTCTATCATTATCGTCGTTTTCATTTCCCCTGAGTTCTTAATCTGACAACATAGAAGAATGTTGTATATTTGATTTGCCTTTCACACGATGCTTGGCCTGTTACGAACCTTTTTGCACGTACTTTTAAGCTGACGAACAACTAAAAGCCCGAAATGCTAAGAAATTACCCCTTGACGACGGTGATATATGTTACGATTCAAGTTAAGCACCGAAAGTAATCCATATACAATAAAGATACAAGTGATGCATGCCAATTTACACAAGCCATATGCAAATCAGCAAATCAATTCTCATACAGACGTTACGAAAACGGAGCGGCCCGAGCAGGCGCACTTTTGTTTTTTCTTTTCTTTAAATTTTACAAAAACTATATATTAAAACGATGGGTGAACATAACAACAACATATAGCAAAGTATTCAAGTTTTTGGTTTGAACTTCCTTTGAGATTTGAGGTCCACCACGATCACGGATATGTTGTCTTTGCTTCCTTTCTGTAGGGCGAGCATCGAGAGATAATCGGCTGCCGCTTGCGCTGCCGGATCGACTCCTCCAACGCCCCGTTCGAGCGCGATTCCGCCATTTTTTTTGTGCCAAATCAGAATCCGTTTTCTAGCCACTTCACAAGCTTCCTCATTCGATATCACATCCCATAATCCATCACTAGCTAAAATTAGGCACTCATCTTCTCTAGCTCGGGCGGTAAATGTCACTTCTGGTTCGGGAATTATCCAAGGTTTCAAATACCCGTCACCTGAGAAACACACCAAACCGAAAAGGCTTCAAATACCCGTAACCGTTTGTTTTTAGCAGCTCCATGAGCTTAATGGGACTCACAAATTATTCGGTCAACTACATACAACTGTTTGATAATGGGTTAATGATATAGAAAGTGACTTATTCAGTAAGCTTCAAGGGAGATCTTTATGGCAAAAACCAAGTTTTTTGTCTTTCGAAACTCTCACCTCCCAATTAAAAAACACTCTTTCCATCTATGAAAACATTGTCTTAAAAAAAAAGTTTCCCCAATCTATACAGACAGATTAATCTACACTGACAACTTTACATGTACATAATTTGATGGAAAACCAACCAAACAACCCCTAACTCGTCTTTCTGGTGTATTTTCAAGATTTTACGGGGAACAAACTGTTTTACACCAGAGACAAAGACTTCAACTCCCTAGAGGGTATATTTACGTGTATAACCTTAAATGAGATTTTAATTAAATCCATGACCTTCAAGCCATTTTTTCTTTAACACGCCAAGTTGAAGGATATTTTAGACATTTCATTAATAGTCAAACAGTTCTATTTTATGACTCACCAATAGACCTCGACATTGCAAGAACGCCAAAGACACGATGCCCGTTCCATTGTATAACTTTGCCACCCGCAGCCTCAATCCGTGCATATTCGTCTTCCCGGTTTGGCTGTTTGTATCAAATCACGCAATCAAACGAAAAAACAAATAAAGAAACATCCGTGAACAAAAACGAACTCCTATATTATATATATAAACCGGACCAAACCAAACCAAACCAAACCAAACCAAATGAGCCCAGTATATCGCACCCAAAGATGGGGTTGCGGGTGGGATGTACAAATACTTGACATCTACCCCAAAGAGTAATATCAGTTGTTTAAGTGAAGACCACGACTTATGAAAAGTGCGTAAAATTATAAACTTTTGCCCAATTTTTTTTACTGAAATAGAATAAAACGAGCACTAAATGATACGGTTATTACTTTATGATCGTTCGACAAAGCTATGGCTTCTTTGCCTCGATAAAGGACGGCTCTTGAATCACCACAATTTGCAACTATTATATGTGATGAACAGATCAACGCAACCACAGCAGTGGACCCCACGGTTTCCGGGGCTACTGGTTCAGAAGGGGCGTTAGATGGATCTACGATTCCGCTCGCTTTTCCTCCAACTTCATCATCAACCTTTTGAAAGCAATTAGTGAATGCTTTCTCCCACTGAACCTGTACAGTCTCGTTCATGGTTCCTTTAACCACTTCTTGCTTCATAACTTTGATTTCCTCCTCTAACGCAATATGGACACGATCACGACAGTAATTCGCCACCTACATCAAGAAACATAATCGGGTTTTGCGTCCCGAAGAAGTAAGGATATATAGGCCATAAATGTAATCGAAATTAATTAGAAAAATTATGTAATCCAAAAGAATTGCTAATATTTGCTACAAGTATGAGAATATGGGGAATCACAGTAGATTACTCTTCAAAATAGCTCCTGAAGAGAGAAGGGAGGTTCCAACATTTATTGAGAAGAAACTATCCAACTCCAACTGATGTGGGACTCTAACATCCCCCCCCCCCCCCTAAAAAAAAAACTCTTCCAATGGATGCTAGATGAGCGCAAATTTGTCCCCGAGTGTCGATAGGGGGCTAAACAAAGGGGGATAGACGTGAATCATATTGCCCTCAAAGTGTGGCGTCCCCACAGTGGCAGATGTTGGCTCTGATACCATGTGAGAATATGTGAAACCCCATAATTTACACTCCAAAAGAGCCCTTAAGGAGTGTCGAGTCCCTAGAGTGTTAGATCTTGGCTCTGACACCATGTGAGAATATGTGAAACCCATTATTACATTACTCTTCAAAATAGCTCTTGAAGAGAGTGGTTCCAACATATGTTGATGAGAAATTGTCCAATTCTAGTCCATGTGGGACTCTAACATGCCCCTCCCAACATATTTCAAACGAGCATAGATTGTCCCAGAGTGTCGAGAGGGGGCTAAATGTGTACAGATTGCCCTAGAGTGATTTACCTAGGTCTGGTACCATGTGAAAATATGTGAAACCCCATTAGATTACACTTCAAAAGAGCCCTATGAGAAGTCTCGAGTCACTAAACCAGTAAACCTCGACTCTGATATTATGTGAGAATATGTGGAACCCCATTAGATTACCCTAAAAAAGAACTGACATTCCAACATATATCGAGAAGAAACTGTTCAAGTCTAGCAGATATGGGACTCTAACAAATACATAGAAAAGAAATACATCTAAATGAATTCAAATCAAGAAGCTAATATTATATACAAACCATAAAAACGGAAAAAATACCTGGCTGCCACCATGACCATCATATACTCCAAAGAAATGTGCATTCAAATCATTCAAATTTGGATTCATCACATTGATTATATGATCCCCAGCCAACATCTTAACCGGAATTTTCATAAATTGAGGAACGGCCGCAACCGCATCTTCCATCTCTGGCCTTTTACCACAAACCGAATGAAAACCCCAAAGTGGTACACATTCTAATTCGAAAACGCTTCTTACACCTTTACTATTATGATTATTCTTATCAGCAAGAACCACTACCGATGCTTTTAAAGTATGCCCAATTGCGCTTCCTTTCGTTTCTTTCTCCAAACTTATCACTTCCGCAACTATTTGACCCTTTTCTGTACCCTTTATCGCAACTGCAACCGGCAAACTCATTGAACTCGAATCCACAGCTAGCAACTCACTGAGTCGATCCCCGACTGATATAATCCCATCTCCATCTTTTTTTTGAATCATTATATCATCATTCACCACCCTTTTGCTCCCAATTTCTTGGATTGTTTCCGAAAACCCAGATTTCCCCACTCCAAGAATGTTCAAATCACTCGAGGATTCGTTGCAATCGGTAGCATGATCCGACTGAAATCCGGTCAGAAGCATGATCCGGCCGAAATCTAGATGACTTCCATGATTAGGGTTCTTGGATATGGGATTAGTTAAGCTAATTGCAACAGAAACAGCAGGAGCCATCTCTTCTATCAGACCCATCTTTTTTTTTCTAACAGAGATCTCTTAAATTACTTAAAGTGCTACATTAATTCCATAATCACGATCAACAGATCTGGTGATCTGATATTGGATCTGAAGAACCCTAAAGATAAATTTCAAAAACTACAAAGACTTTTGGACATCTATCTAGAGAATACAAGATTTCTTCAAGAACCCTAACTCCTATTTTCAAAGATTTCACAAACCCTTGCCCATGAATGAAGAAAACCCACCGGAAATCACACAGAAACCCTAAAAGCAATTGAGCTTTTTTTCAAGATTTCAACATATAAAAGGTGGGTCTCATGGATCTGATGCAACCCATCTCAGATTCTCAAGATAACTTAGGTTTTCGTCTCATAACTTCAAGAATCTTAAGCTGACGACAACAATTTGTGCAAGAACTACAAACAGAAATGGGTTTTTCAAAACACCCAAATTTTGGGATTCTATCCTGTGATGGCAACTGGATCAAAAGAAGCTAAACCTTACCAATTGAAGAATGTAAAACAGAGAAGCATGGATCGATTGAGGTTGGTTTTTGTTGGGCAGTGAAAACAGGATCTTTATCTCCAATTGATATCTTTATTTGGGATGTGATGGAAGAGAAGACGAGACAGTTCCTCGGGAATTATTTTACTGCTTCGATGACACGTATATTAATATAATAATCCAACTTCAATCAGTGCATGTTCTTTATGTTGATAAGAAGAAGATGGGATTTTCTTGGATTTATTAGGGTTTAATCGCTTTAATTTATAGATTTATGTTTGGTTAGAAATATTAAGTAGTAATTAACAAAATTAGAAAAAGCATTTAATTTTTATTTATGTTATATTATTAAATTATTTGATAAAAATTCTTAAAAATAATTTTTTTTGTATAAAATATTATTTATTGATACATATTACTTGAGATCTAAGATCACAAGTAAATTATGCATTAATATAACTTATTAAAACTTTATTTTTGAATTTGTATAATTAACTACATATAAACATAATCAAATACAGGATAAACATCTTATTTTGAATATAAAAAATCTAAAAATAAAATCATTAGTTTTAACAAAATACTTAAAATGATAAATAAATTACTTCGTTACTAAATCTAAGTTAAATTATAAATAAAATACTGAATTTAAATAAATTACACAAAACCCATAACTTTAAATAGTAAATTTGATATTAATATTGATAGTTCTTTTTTCCAAATTTTTATGATATATTTAAATTATATTTCATTCAAAAATAAAAACATTATCGCTTTCTCAAAATTACTAAAAATCGTATTATATCGACATAGATAAATAATAAAACGAAACATTAAAATTGAGATATATCTTGCTATATTATATGATCACTTTTCTAGTATAATATCACGAGCCTGAAAAATTTTATCTGGATATCTGAATTTGCCATTTACATTCTCTGTCGTTTTCATTTCCATATCTGAATCAAATAACTCCTCAGTTTTGTATTTTTAAAATATTAATCTAATCTAAAAGAGGATTTGGTTATCAAGATTGTGTTTTTTAATATATGGTCGTTATAAGTATCGATTAATCCCCAAAACGATCATATATGACCAGGAGTCATCGCAGGTGAATCTCCATAGCTTCAGAGGTTTTGACAGGACCTCGATTAAAACCCATAGAAGATGCGATTTCCACTATATTTATTTGTGTAAAATGTATTTACAGTAAACTAGAATGGTAAAGAACGGTTTTTAGGTTTTCAAATAGAAATTAGTTATCAATACAGATTATGACAATTTATTTAAAAAAACTCAAAACAGAAAATGCGCAATTGTCTTCTTTAAAAAATATATTATTTCAATAACATTTTAATGAAAATTTTAAATGGTTTTTAATCATTGAGTTGACTTCCTATTGCCGCTCGCATAATGCCCGGTTATAAAGGGCATGGAGTCGTTTTTGACTTTATGTCATCTATGAAGGCGTCTGCTTTTTTCGTTTATAGGACATGAACCAATAGGGCTACAGCGTTTGAATATCTTCCCTCATTTTGGTGGTCAACACACGCGTGATCCTTCTCGAATTATATGTATTTACGTATACGTCAATCAAGTTCAATTCATGGGATCAAATCTGTATATTAAATTGAACATTCAAAATTTACTGTAACAGTTTTTAAATAAATGTTTGATATATTTAATAATAACGTAAAACTTATTATCTTAGTTTTTTTAAAATAACTGATTATCTTAACGTTGTTGTGAAACAAGCAGAAACCAAAACAAAAAACTGATTAAAGTACCTGACCCAATTTAAATCCATATATTTCTCGGTCCCCACCATAACTAACCAAGCTGGCATATGGTGTTTGACTTTTACTTGTATTTGAGATTAAATTCAAAGTAGGCATGCAAAATCCGGTTAAAACGTGATTTTGGATCCATCAGAATCGGTACTTTACATGCTACAATATTGTTATAAAAATCAACGACTTTTAGCAACTATGTCGTCAAAATGTTAAGTTTGAAACAACTGTATCAACAGTGGTGGTCGAAATTCCCTGATATACAGTTAGAACTCATATTCAATAAAATAGAACAAAAAATTGGGCTATTGTAAAGTAATGAACACAATGATTTGATTTAATATTTACACTGAATGATCAATCACACATTCAGTTAAATCATTGTCAATTACCGTGTTTTTTTTATCTGTTTTTACATTATCTTGTGTAAATTTTGAATGATTGTAGCAAAAATTGAAGGAGTAGACTAACTCCATCCCTGTATGCTATTTTAATTCATCTCATCAGTGAGGGGTGTTTGAGATTGATTATTTAAAACAATTTATGATTATCTACAAAAGTCTTCATCAATTTATTATAAGTTATAATGGTTTAACTTCTTCAAAAACTTCTTATTACCGGTTTGGCACTGGTATAAGTTGTTTATCCAAACACTCAAAAATGTTTATTACCAATGTCACACCGAAATAAGCCAATAAGTTGTTTTTATTAGCAATCTCAAACACCCCATGAGTTTGAATGAATATTATTTTATATAAATGTTTTTTTTAAAGTATATTAAAATTATAGAATATTTAAATAATGATGAAATCATTAAAAAATAGACAATTTTTTTACAGTTGAATGTAATTTATTTTAGAGATTTTAACTTTTAATTATATGTTATTAAAATTAGATAATAGAATTTGTAGGATCAATTGAGCCATCTATGCAAGCCACACAATTAGACGTTGACTATTTTCACAATAGGTCCTTTTATTTTGAGAGATGTACAAACGATCACTGTTATTCACTTTTGATGACTTATTGACCACTTAAACTCCAATAAATTTCTTAACAGAAGTGAATAATAGTGATCGACTGTACATCTCTTGAAATTAAGGGACCTATTGTGAAAATAGTCAACGTCTACTTGTGTGGCTTGCATAGATGGCTCAATTGGAACCCATTTTGTAATATAAAATGAATATAATCAAGGTTTGAGATATTCATCATGAATAATGTAACATTCATTATGAATGTTTTAAAAAATTCACGTATACTATTCATGATTAATAAGAACATGTGTCATGCTTTCAGTTGTCCACTGGTTTGTAATGGAAATCAGATTCACAAGTGAACATTTTCCATTACTCTCTGCATTCCAAACTCGTTCGATTTGTTCAATATATGGCTTCGACAATTTCCAGCACGAGAACGTTTTTTTTTCAAGTTCTTTCTGGAAACAAAAATTTTAATGGCAATTCTACACGGTCCGTTCGGACAAGAAAAACCGAAGGCATCCCCTTGGTGTATCGACAAAAAATGGGTTTTAATGCTTTAACGTACAAAACTTTTGCTGTATGACTCCGTTTTAGGCCCATAAGCATTCAAATCGAAGCTTGGAACGAGGAGCACACAAATTCAGTAAAGCTTGTGGTAATACAACATGATTTGAGTTGCTTCGATGAACTTCACGATACACGTTCGTTTGACTTGGACAACGCATGTGCAATTTCTGACACGAGAATGGTTTTTTTCAAGTTCCACCTGGTGCAAAACTTCATATTAACATTGCTGATGGACCACGAAAATTTTCATTCGACACGGTTGGTCAGGACGAGAAAAACCCAAGGGTATGTATCGGTCAAAAATGGGTGTCGCGCTTAAACATGCTTAACTTTTGCTTCTTGACTTTTTATAGGCCCATGACTGGTCAAATCGAGTTTTAGAACGAGGAGAACGTTATGGGTAGGAATTTTTGTGGCAGTACAACATAATCTGAGTGAGTTTTGACGAACTGCAAAACACGTATTCGTTTGATTTGGCCGATGCATTACAAAGATGAAGTATGATATATAATTAGAAGAAGAAAAAAGAAGTAAAGGGCAAAATTGGAATTAAAGAAAAGAGCATATTCCAAGGGTATTTAAGGCTTGACATTAAACCGGTCTACCGCCTAACCAGATGGAAAACCAGAGAACCTTCGCGTGAACCGAAACCCTTTTCTCCTTTTCCACTTTGATTTTCGAACACCGCCTCTTGCCCTTTTCTTCGAATCAAATTCTTTTGAGATCGAAACCCTACATCGTTGCCCTAATTACAACATGTCGTACCAGCCAAGATCTTCAAATCACAACGAAACCGACGACGACCGCCATAACCGTCGCCTATACAACCCTTACCAAGATCTTGGCGTGCCCGTACAAACCCTATACAAGCTTCCGACATCTCCTGAATACCTTTTTCAAGAAGAATCCGTCGCTCAACGGCGTTCATGGGGCGAAAACCTAACCTACTACACCGGAATCGGTTACCTCGGCGGCGCTGTAGTTGGGGCAGGAAAGGGTTTAGTTGAAGGTGTGAAGGCTTCTGAGGCTGGAGATACCATGAAGCTCAGGGTTAATCGGATCCTGAATGCGTCGGGTCACGCGGGTCGGAAGATCGGGAACCGGGCGGGTGTTATTGGATTGTTGTATGCAGGTATGGAGAGCGGGATGGTTGCTGTTAGGGATACGGATGATATTATTAACAGCGTGGTGGCCGGGTTAGGGACTGGAGCACTTTATAAGGCGGCGGCGGGGCCGAGGTCAGCGGCGGTGGCCGGAGCTATTGGTGGAATAGCGGTGGGATTAGCTGTGACAGGGAAGCAGGTTTTGAAGCGATACGTACCGATCTGAGCTCGATCGGTATTCATCTTAATTCAAGTTTTGATCATTTGAGACTTTTAAAAGGTGATTTGGTCTGTAGTTTTTTTTACAATATTGATGATGATTCACATATTTTGGTATGAAAAAAATGCGTAATTTTGTTTTTTGTGCACTGGATGCCCTTTATATTGTGTTCTGTATCAGTATCAGGAAGGGTTAGTCACAAATAAATTCATGGAGACATTGATATGGAAATCATATCCCAGATTTTTTTAGCTTGTTTGGTGCTTCAATATTTGTTTAGATGAATTGATTTGAACATTGGTCTGTTCTACTAACTAATTAAGGGTCTGTTTACCAAATGCTTATCGGTTAAGAGCTTTCAGGCAAAGTCACTACCCTCACATACCTTAATGGATAACATTATCGGCCATCAAAATGGATTGTTGATACTCTTACCACGTAAGAGTTTTCTACCCAGTAAACAACCTCAATTACCCATCAAGATTCTTGGTCCTTTCTATGCTTTGTACCGGGTAAGATTTTTGGTCATGGCTATGCTCACTCAATAAGGTAAGTGATGCCCAGTAAGCGTTTGATAAATGTCTCTGAATGAACTTTTTCATGTAATGCATGGTCTTAAGTAATCTGCTTGTTTGTTTGTGAATTGAAGTTCTTTGCATCACATGTTATAATTGCACTTGTCAAGGGCTTAATCAAAAGAATTTGAGCTGCATAAGGAGTTACGTGTACGACATTTTTAGGGTATTCTGTTTGTAGACAATGGCATATTGATTATTGTAGTAAGCTGGTTTGGTTGGTTTAAACTTGATATTTACCTTTTTTTGAGGTTTAGGGGTTTGCAGTTTGAATATTCATGTATTAACTTAATCTTTTGGTCATTCTCTTATATACTTATGCCTTGCATATCAAGCAAGAAGGTTCTGGTTGTTGTGATCTATAGGACCTTTAATGCTCTTCTTTTGTGTGAAGAGTTGGTACTAATAAACTTAGGAGCCATGTAAATGAAGATTTCAGCAGTCCACTTTCCATTTTGAAATTGAAGCCTCTTACGTTCAAATTGAAGATTAATAGTGATATATCTTGGTATATTTGGAGAGGAAAAATTGAATCCTACTAATATATCAAAAATCTAAAGAACATTTATTTGTATTCCCTTCTATTTGTACGTTTCGTCTTTCCGCTATTGAACAAAATGCAAAAACCACGCTGCCTCTCATTTGAAATGAGCTAATAAGCCAGAATGCAAGAAAGCTTTCTTGCAAGCAAGATTTATTTTAGTTATGCATTTATACTATTTAGCTTCTTGTAGTTATCAAACTTTTATTTGAAGGCAAAATGATATAATCTACTGGGTACTCGAGCCTGTTCGGAATTTTCTCATGATAGAGGAAGTAACATTTTTGCATCATTTAGTGAGAGGCAAACCAAGGTCAACCACTCCAAGGACTCGACACTCTTGGGTAATCTGTACTTGCTTAGCCCCTCTCAACACTCTGGGACAAGCTCCTATTGGTTATCACATATTAACATCGGCTAGACTTCGATAATTTCTTCACTATATATATTGGAACCTCCATTCTCTTCTCAAGGGCTCTTTTGGAGAGTAATATGGGTGTTCTACGCATTCTCGAAATACCAAGTAAAAAAATATATTTGTTTCTTAATTAGGAACTAGGCATTTGACAGGGAATTGTTCCTAATAAGAAAGATCAGTGTACAAGGTTGATGTCAGTATGTTTGCTAACCTGAAATTATATTTGATTTTATGGCATACAAACTAGTTGGTATTAGATCAAAGATTTAAGGGCGAATGAGAAGTTGAGGAGGGTGTTAGGCATGTCACCCGACTCTGTAAACCCCAGACGCTAATGCATTCATCCTATGTAACTGTGGGGGCCACAAGTGTAGGGGGGCAGGAATCAAACCCGGGGAAGATGGGATGCCATCCTCATCCCCGTGGGTCTCAATCAACCCGACATCACCCTTGTGGCTGGCAAACGAGGTGTGGTAGGAAATGTTGGATCCATGAGTAGTTCGCAAAACTATAGTCTTTTGTATTAGGGCATCTTTTGTTCTATACTTATATGAATCAAGTTGTTGGTCGACTTCACATGTCACAGGGACTCTCAATCCAGTAGATTTGAGTGTTCAATGGCTTAGTAAGTATGATTCTGAAGTGCATCAAAGAAAGAATATATTTCTACTAGCGGTTACCTTCTTATCTTTGCTGATTCTGTCTGGATTTGCCAACCTGTATATCTATATGTTAACTTCTCTGTTAACATGCTAGCTTAATGGGATTCTACTAGTGTTCCATCAAAATGCTATCACCATGATGGCTTTTCAATTGTGGTACATGTGTGAAATAGGCTTGTTCCATAGAGGTTGAACTAATGGAATGCATATTGCATATACAGCATTGGTCTTGAAATTTATGATTCTTGATGTTCAATCTGTAGTTCCTTATAGAAGGGAGTGAGTTTGATCATGATAAATGATCTCAAGGCTGTTTATCTGACAAGATGGCTCATGCCATTGTTATTTTGTATGGAAGAAGGGATGTTCTTTGCTTCTACGCATTATTGTTTCTTTAGGTTGCATTTGGTACGCCAACTGGATTCGACTCGGACTGAGGTAGGGGCGAGAGTGAAGGAATTGTGAAAGGTTTCTAGGGTTTTGATTTGATTAGTTTAGTGATTTACCAATCTTGTCTCATCGACCCGAGAAGAAAATGTTTTTTAGCTCTCTCTGGTCCTGTTCTGGTCCGATGTCACGTTCAGTTTATTATTTGTTTTTTAAACTGAGGATTTTTACATGTTAAATTTGTAAAATAAGTTGATTTAGTGGGATGGGATGGAGCCATGGAGGATGCCATAAGGTTTGAAAATCAAGGTGTAAATGAGCCTTAGTAATTTATTTGAGCTTGACTTGAATATTTCTTCAATGTTCAAGCTTGATGTTCGTTTGTGTTTGAGCTTGTGATCGAACTTATTTATTGGCTTGAACTTGATAGTATTGTTTTTCTGATTGTATATGCACAAGTGACCCGGTTCAACTCAAAAAATTTAATCGAGCTTTCAAACAAGCAGAGTTGTATCTCGTTAAATTAAATGAGTTCTATTATGCATTAGAGATCGCCTCAAGCTTGAAAATTATGAAACTCGCTTGTTAAAAGCTCGAATTGCTAATGCTTAAGAGCCTTCGTTGAACCAAAAGCCTTGAGCAGTACGGACGGATCCAGAAGTTCAAGACCGATTACAAACGGTTGGTCCTTATCAATTACAAAATTTTAAAGTCCAGTTAATCTGTTACAACCAATCTTTTTGAAAAAAGTCACGTGGCACTTTCCCATTAGTCCACGACTCATTGATATTAAAACATTAAGAAAACTAAGGCTGGTTATGCATTTTGAAATCGAAATCGGTTACAATGGAAATGGAAATGGAAATGGAAATGGAAATGAGCATGTCTTATTACTTTATGATCCTTTTTCTTAGAGATCGGTTATAATAGAACTGGAATTGGGCATAGCCGTAAACGATGAATACCAGGCGCTGCGCGTATCGACCCATGTAATTGTAGCTAACGCGTTAAGCATTCTACCTGAGAAATATGTTCACAAGAATGAAATGCCTTAATGGGAGTTCGATAGAATATAGAATAAAGATATACAAACAAAAACCATACTTTTATGACTGTTTTTCTTAGTACCGCATATACCAATATATAAATCATGTAATTTTTGTACCAACACCAACTAACTTAATTGACACACTAACTCATTACAGTTGGTATATATTAATACTGGTTTTACACCGACTTTGCTATCGGGTGAGAATAATTGAAACAAATTAAAACAAGAGACGAGTTTATTTAGGTTACATGCGAGTATAAGGACCGTCTACAATTGTTTCCCGTACACTAATAGAGAGAAATCTGGTAAGCAACTCTACAATACACGAGCAAAATTGAGTTCACGTTTTCATGCCTCAAAGCTCGACGGCCTCTTCTTTTTCTCTTTTTTTTTGCTTATTCTCGAACAAGAAATATGTGGATAATTGGAAAAAAGAAGCAATAGAGGAAGGAAACAAAGAAATAAAAGGAAATATTATGGTCTTCAAAGCAACATTGTCTCTGGGTTCTCGATGTAGCCTTTGAATGCTTTTAGCCATTCTGCACCGATAGCACCTAATAATATGCACACAAATTGTTACCACCTCGTAATTTAAACATTAATTATCATCTGAATATACTAAAAAATAAGCTTAATATAAATTCAATCTGAGACGAGAATCATGTGAGAATAAGAGTTATGGTTGTGAGAACAGTTCCAAGCCTTTGGATGAGTTGACTTTTTAATCTGACTTAATTTTTTTCAAATACTTTCAGTACCTTCAATTACATTTAAAGTCACTTTCACCAATACCAAAAAGACCTTTTTTTAGTTATTGAATATTTTGATAATATAATTAATGTTTAAATCTTCAAACGGATAAACTGTTGGAGATCTTAAAACTTTTGCTTCTTCGTTTTGAAGAAATTATAGAGAAGGCTTTAACAAGACATACCATCAATCACACGATGATCACAACTCAATGTGACGGGCATGAACGATGCAAACTTAAATTCCACAGCGCCTGAACCAGGTATAACCCTCCTCTCGGCTGCACAAGATTTATTCCGTAAGGATCATCATCAAGTTGGGAATTAGTGATAATGCTATCGCAAACATAACTAAAAGGGTCACTGGTCTGTTGGTGCACCCAGGTTACCGGGCCTCCCAAGAGGTCCAAGGGTTCAAACCTCACCAAAATTGAAGAGTGTGCATGAGTATTTGCGATATATATATATATATATATATAGAGAGAGAGAGAGAGAGAGAGAGGGGGGGGGGGAAGGATGATGTGAGAAGTTAATCAATTTGCGAGAAGGCGAAAAGCACGCTTAGTCATATATGATTAAAGACACCCAAAGAAGCAGCAGGTGACTTTGTGAAGCTATGTGTTGTCAAATGCAACATGTGTTTAATCATATATGATAAAACGTGCGTATCATACGTGTAATCATATATGATATCAAAACTTCTCTCCTCGCAAATTGACCACCTTCTCGTTTGAACCTGATCCAACACACACACACATATACATATATTATATACTTGCGGTTAGAATACTCACCAGACCCAACTGCTAGAATGCCTGCCTGGGGAGGATTTATGATGGCACAGAACTGCTTAATCCCGAATGGCCCTCCTAGATTTGAAACAGTGAATGTACCTCCCTGCAAATGAGAACATGAATTTCAATTTCGGTATCATCTTTTAAAAGGGTGTGAAAGCTTAACAAGGTGGGAATCATTCAGACCTCATAATCATCTGGTTTTAAGCTGTTTTCTCTAGCTTTCTGAGCTAAAATCTTAACATCCTCGGAAATTTTAGACAACCCTTTTTTATCAGCATCCTGCAAATCCAGGTCGTAAGAGAAACTATTATTAGAGTGGTCAAAAAACACGGAGATATATCAATGGCAACTAAAAGGTGCAATGACTAACCCTTACGACAGGGACATAAAGCCCATTATCCGTCTGCACTGCCACATTGATGTGTACGTCATGAAACCTATGTTATCAACCATGGGACACGTGATGATGAATGCCAAGTTACCGTGTAATTGTATTTTCTTGAAATCTAAAAATACCAAACCAAACGAGCCCAGTATGTCCCACCTGGAGGTGGGGTTTGAGGGTAAGATGTACATAGACATGGCCTCTACCCCAAAGAGTAGAAGCGGCTGTTTCCATGAAGACCCCGGTTTGATGGTAATTTTTCACAATCTGAAGAGTATTATTTCGACTCTCATACTTACTGACGAATATAGTCGTTAGTCCATGAACTGTTACACTGAGGAACTTTGCGAAGAGCCAAAGCTGCAGCCTGCAAAGATAATCATTTCAAAGTAAGTATGTTAACTTTAGTAACTTATCACATGCTTGAAAATATAAACAAAGCCAGCCTTCAAAAAAGATATTGCAAGGATAACGAGAATACCAAGATTAGAGGATTCTAAAAAATTAAGGATGAGAGTTTATATTTGTCTTTGTACACGGTATAATGTTTATGCTAATTATAGTTCATACCATATAAATATTAAAAAAAGAACTCTAATAGGGGGATGAAATCTTGGATACAATATAGGGTTGCCACAGGAATGTTGTATGACAAGAAGGTCATGTTAAAACTGAAAGGCAAAATGCTACAAGGTGGCCACCAGACCAATTATGATGTATGGGTTTGAGTGTTGTTCGTTAAAGAAGGCGGATGAGAAGAGGTTAAAAGTAGCAGAAATAAGGATGACTACATGAAGTGGTGGACCTGTGATGAGATCATGTTGGACATGATACCGAATGAGGTCTTTTGCCACACCTTGCTTCCTTTCTCTCTTGTGGGCACAATGTTTTACTTATTTTTAGCCTTCGTAATACTAATTTGTGAACATTCATCTTTCTGTTTTCTGAATAGGAAAACCAAAATTAACCCTCTTGTATTCCCCCATGTTTTTGGTCAACAATTCAGGGACACAGTCAAAGACGGACCCATACACACCTTCAAGCATCTGATAGAGTGATCTAGCAAGGGGTAGAATCCCTCACTTCATAGAACAAATGTAAAAATAGAATGTCACAGATCATCTATCTTTGTATGTATGGCATGTTTCAGGTGACAACTTCATGCCTAGTTTCTTCGTATTGTCCTTTGTTCCATGTGGATGGTGTAAGATAGCATGACTTATCATAATCTCGTTCAAACTTTCTAGTGAGATTCAAGACCAAAAGAGATGATACCTTAATCACAAGATCATTAATGGAAATCTTCTTCCCTCCTGAAGCTTCTTGTATTGAATTGAGTTCTGCACGCAATCTGCCGAGAAAACATCATCAGATCATCTTGAGAGCTTCTGATTAGTACCATACCTCTCATATGTAAGTTTGAATCAATACTCACTTTGTAAGTTTGTCGACACACGTATCTACTGTAAGATAATAATGAGGAATGGTTTGCTTCGAGAGCAACAAGCGTGAAGCAGTGATCTGTTGAGGTTATACGATCAATTAGTTTCAGATTTCTAAAAGGAGTAAACAATTCTTCTATGTCAATCCAAAAACTTAATAGATGAGGTATCATATACCTTCCTATGCCAAAATACAAAGTTAAAAGCCATTTGGATAAGGGTATAAATATACAAAGCACACAGAAAAGTCAACTGGAGATGGTAACCTTTCTTATCTGAGAATGTGGAATATCGCTGTAATTTATAGCAGAAACTGTTGCTTTATCAGCCTTTGAGGTTGCAGCTGAAGGAGCTTTCGCACCAGAAGCTACACGAAGAGGGAAGGGTGAGGCGGGGAAGTTGAAACAAAACAATAAGCAACTAAAATATTATAAACTGTTGATGCCATGTGATTCAGTAAAACTACAAGCTTAACAACATCCAGCTTCAGTCCAACAGTAGACCACAAAGAGTTGAGTTATACCGAGAAATACCTAAATATTCTTCAATGTCAGCCTTCACGATGCTTCCATCAGGACCTGTACCTTTAATACTTGAGAGAGATACCTAATTGAAGGAAACATTAGCATATAAAGGAAATAGAATACGAGTATGTCTTCAAACTTCAGTCAATTCAAGTTAAAGGGTCACCAATGAACATTAGTAGTACTGAAATAGATGAGAATTTAATACGTTGTGATCTTCAGCCAATTTTCTTGCAAGAGGACTGGCAAAAACGCGGTCCGTTTCAGGAGCTGCACTGGGTTTTGCAGCTTTTGGTTCTGGTGGGCTGATTGGCTTCTCAACCACATCTTCTTTCGCAGGAGTAGGTGCAGGGGGCGCTTCAGGAGAGGCAGCATCCGATGCCTGGGGTTTGTAATCTTTAAATTTTTCAATATCATCCTTATCTTCGACAGTTATCGCAATCACCTGCCACAATTACAACATTAGTTCATCCTACTATAATTTAACCATTCAAAATATACTTGACATCACAGTAAGTTGTGTTCATAAAATTTAGCAGGCCATCATGCAGATGGTTTATTATGCGGCATACTTTTAAGGTAATTACTTGGTACATCAATCTGCAGTATGCAATAGAATTTAACGGAAGAGAAGAAATGAGAACAGGGGTTTTGGCCCAAATATGCTCTCATTACAAGTATAATTGACTGATCCTTWAACAACAGACTAACATATAATATAAGAAATGTGGTTCTAGMATCATATCAAGATCATACCTCACCAACTTTAATTTCTTTTGCTCCATCTCCATGTATTATCTTTGCTAGATATCCTTCCTCCATACATTCCATTTCCACAGTGGCTTTATCCTGTAATAAATTGATGCACATGCTGGTAGTTAGTCTTGCAGGACCTCACAAAATTCTTCTCCAGAAAATCATGATAAGCAGCAAACCCAAAATGGAAGACAAAGAAGACATACTGTTTCAACTTCACAGAGTACTTCACCAGGTGCAACTTGATCCCCTTCTTTCTTTAACCACCGTGCTATGTTTCCCTGGATAAGGAACCAAGCAAAAAATTCAGGTAACAGAGCAATATGAAGAACCATATTGAGCTACCTGAAACTTAGAATAGCACAGACCTCTGTCATTGTAGGTGAAAGAGAAGGCATCCCGAGCTCTTGGTGTGGGGGAAGGCCTGCATGTCAAAGCATAGAAAACTGCATTAGTACAACGAATAAACCTACTGATCAAAATAAGCAACAAAATATGGTTAGAACAACATTAGGAAGAGGACAATCTAACAACAGTTGACGAGAGTAAGTTTGACAATCGAACAAAGTGGGTTGCACTATTCTACTTACAACTACAATCCCACATACAATGGAACTGATCAGTCAAGACCTTGTGAATGATGCAGATGTATAGCTATATAAGCAACCGGCACAAGAATATCCACACTAAAGAACCTAGAACGTTCATTGTATATTTGGATTTCCAGCACCAAATCATCACTAAGCAAATTTGTATTTTCATCACATATAGAAGATTCCATATGCATCAGGAGATCTTACACATTCAATCAAATCGGATCATCTCTTTATGAATTAAAAGTCAGAGCCAGGAGATACCAATGTTACACATGGAAAGTACCTGAATTTGTTGAAAATCTTCTCCCAAGTTGTGCGTTATTGCTGTTAAACATGAATCTTTTGAATCAGAACATGAATCAGATACATCGATAATTGCAAGGGTGTTAAGGATGCTTCAAAATTACCATGAAATTCCTCTACTAAACACCATGCCACTAACTGAAGTTCCTTCTGTTCTAACAGCAAGTCCATTTTGCACCTAAAACATAAAGCAACAGTAAGCTTTTGATGAATAAGCTTCTATATAACTCTATGTTCAATTTACAGGATGATGACAATGAAACCAAACCTAAGGAGGTGCAATGCTTGATGGATTTGACATACCTTTGTGGGATTCGCTGCCCTATAACTTCGAGTGAATATGGGTGTACTTGACATGAATCCACTGCAAGACTTGCATACACAAATATTCTGTCCAGGAAAATTGTTAATCTGGTGGAGCTTCGACACATCTGCAATGTGAATGTAAATCTGTCAATGACAACCATCATAAAAATTTCTGATAATACAGTCACTGACCAATTATTTATCAACATTAATGCAAGTGTGCCTAGGATAAAAAAGTATCTTTTAGTGTACCACTATCGTAAGAAACTAAGCACTATAAGAAATAACAGTTGGGAACCAAAATAACTCAGCCGCTTACTTCTAGTAGGGCTAAATAGCGCCTTTACTTTTTAAAATAACCAATATTTTAATTATTGCGAACCTAAAAGTCCTTAGTAGCGTTGGCAAAGAAGAACAACCGGTTAAATGTGCAAAGCTCAAGACATAGCTACAACTGAGGAATTGCTCTTATTAACAACATCAAATAGCTATACAATGCGTTTGATCTACATAGCTTCCTCAATGCCAATAGTTGCATAAGTTCTCGTGCGCCATAAATTTCTCATTTGTCAGTGAATGACCAAACCGTCGCTTATTTCTCTTTCTGATTCCTCTCCTGTCTAAACAATCTTAAACAGGGCCCCCAGGGTCCATGAAGTCAAATCAATCAACCTAAATAGTAATTCTTGCGCTCCATACAGAAAATCAGGAAATCTGATCCCATGCATATAGCATCTACCATTATGAAATATTACAAGAAAAGTGATAACTAAAAATGAGTAACACATCTTGTTCGTGGATGAAACTGCATGGTGTGAGGCACATAACAAATAAAACATTCAAATAATCAGTCTGACAAATCTGAAGATCATCATAGACGATCTTTATAAATTCTGAACAAAAACATCCAAGACTTGCACCAGAATGTGGTTATCCCCTATGGCACTCAATTTTCCTTCATATGAAGACTAAAATACATGTATAACGAAATGGAATTAGCCTAAGAGGATAGAGAAGGTAAAACCACAGATGAGAAGTCTTTGCAACAGTAGCTACAGCAACAAATATATGATTACAGCTATTGATGACGAGACACTAATAGTGGCAATATATAAGTACGAATGTTGTTTAATAAATCACGATGCATCTCATAAAGTTCTAATCTTTTTGGAATACAAAAAGCCGAATCTGCTATACATACACATAATTTGGGTTACATTTGAAGTTTTTATACTATACTCCATACATACATTGACAACTAAGTGTGAAAGCAATAGGCAATGGAAAATAAAGTTTATATATTTATTCCTAGATATTGTGATATGAATTTGGTTTATATCCATAAAGTAAATTATGAAACCTATTGCGAATAATACATGGAAGAGGTATGTCACACTATATGAATTATAGCAAGTAAAATAGGAAGCAGATACTTACCATCACCCTTGTTAGAGATCGAACGAGTACTATGCGAAAACCACCGAACCAGAATGGCATGATCCTGCTTTAGCAAGCCCTGAGCATTTTTCAGCTGGAATAATACAAAACCGATCAATATAATAGACAAACTTGGCAGCAAGCATACAAGCATCCAACTCATCAAATATCATGTCATCTTAAAGCATCCTGCTATTCAAGCTCAAATTAACAGAATGTTCCTCTTCTCCCTCCCCCTCCCTCGCCCTCCCCCTTCACTCCCTACCAAACATGAAGCTTAATATGACACGCAAAACCTAAATCAACAAAACCCGTCTAACAAGCATGATAACAGAAAATTCAATCTTGACATACTAATTTTTTCATTTTTTTCTTCTTGACAGCTACTGGACCATTATCGGGAGAAAGAAAGATCTCAAAATCATTTCAAAAGTGCAATCACCTAACGCATCTAACACCAATACGTTCACATCCGTCATTAATCATAAATAATGATTGTATACATACAAAACATGATATCTATAGATTGAAAACAAACAAACAAACACACACGTATTTATATAACATATCAGGTAGCAAGAATTGGTACGTATGATCGGAACCTGTTTAGAGTGACGGATGATATGAGATGCAAAAGTCATGATTGAAGAGGTGGCTTCAGTAGAGTGGTTGTTCGCCGGAGGAAATGGCGTACGCCGTCGACGTTCGGAATATTTGTATGTGTCTAGGGCTAGAAGTCAAATGGTGAAGGCACAGAAGGTCCAGATCGGTGTTCCTGATTAAAACATGGGTCTGCTGTAAAATGTTAAAAGCGTGGGGAACCTTTTTCTTTTTCTTACGGTAAAAAGCTGATAAAAAAATAACGAAATATATTATTATTATTATTTTCTTTTAAAATTTATATACGATAAATAAAATATTTTCTTCATATTTGGTGAAGTTTGAACCTCTAATTTTTTAAGAGGCCAAAGACTCACATATCTTCTACAAATATTTGTAAAACCTTAGGGGTTGTTTGACAGTTACTGAATGGTTTAATGCAGAATGATTAAACAGTGAGAATAATTGAAAGTAATGTTTTATTCATAATTAAAAGGCAATGAGTGTCAATAGATGTCTCTTAGTATTTTTTTTTTCAAAACAAAATGTTTTTAATTTACTTACCCAGAGAAAAAAATATATACTATATTATAAAGCATGAGACAAAAATTCTTAAAAATCATCCTTTATATATGAAGTACTGTTAATTGATGCATATTGCTTGAAATTCAATATTACAAGTAAAGTATGCATAAGTACAACTTATTAAGCTTTATGCATATTACTTGAAATTCAAGATTACAAGTAAAGTATGCATAAGTACAACTTATTAAGCTTTATATTTGAACTCGTGTAACTAACTATAGATAAATACAATTAAATACATAATAAAATTCTCAATTTAGATATCTAAAATATAATTATGATAATTATTGAGTTCTAACATAAACTTAGTTATTATCACTATAAAAATTATAATTATTAAACCAAAAACAAATTATTTATTTATTAAATCTAAATTAAGTTATAATAAAAAAAATAAATTAAAGAAATTACACAAAAAAAAATGATAACTTTTATATATATTTTTAATTTTTATGATATATTTAAATTTATATTTAAAAAAAACATTATTGTTTGCTCAAAACCATATAAATTCATATTATAACATCGACATAGACAAAAAAATAAAACGAAACATTAAAATTGAGATACATCTCGTTACATTGTACGTGTATCCTTCTAGTTAAATTTAAAGCATTTATATTTGTTGAGATCTATGAATCCCTTCAATATGTCTAAAACTACTTGATTATCGACTCCAACAAATTAATTTATATCAAAAGATTTTTGGCCTAACGGTATGTGAGTTTTTGGTCTTTTATGAGGTAAGGGGTTCAAAACTTCATCAAAGATGAGAATGGTGTGTACGTTTATTTATTTTATTTGTCGTATATAAATATTATATATTTCAAAAAAAACAAATTAATTTATTTTAAAGATTATAATATGTGTTTGAAATGGGCCAAATTTGAGGGTCAACCAATAACACCATTCAATATTAAGGTGAATTAAAAATCAAAACAACCATCACCTCATCTCATCAATGACCTTTTGCACTCCAAAAAAGCCAAGAGTCAAAAAGTGAAGGCCAAATTGGAATGAATCCCCAATTCACCATCATTAAATCCATTCATATTTCTTTTACAAAATATAACATCTATATATATATATAGTAAATCTGTAAGGTGAACTTTATCTGTGTATTTTTTTTTTCTTTCACGCTGTATAAAAAGAGATGGAAATCTGAATCGTGTCAAGATAGTGGGATGATGGAAACGAATGGAGGATTTCCAAAGAGCACGAAGAATCTGAGGAGTAATACGACTTCAAAGATTATCGGGGTCATGTTATATATGACAACTCCAACTGGTCTGGATCCGTCTCCAAGGAAACCAATTTGAGGGAACATTTTTTAGTTCACTCAGTTGCTAAGGCTAGCAGGGGCCTAGGTTCGAGCACTTATCGGGCAAGATTATCTGCCATCAAAATTGACTGCTAGCAGTAGCAAGGGCTTAGGTTCGATCACTTACCGAGTAAGATTCTGTTAATTCTCTACCATCAAAACTGATTGTAGATAAGCATGTTTTACCCAACAATCTCTTACTAGATAAGATTATCGGTGCTTATTATGACTCTTACCGGGTATACAGGGTACAATTTACCGGCCGTTGTCGCATCCACCCGCTAAGGTAAATGACACCCGGTAAACATTTGGTAAACGTCACTAAATTTAATGCCATTGACAATGGGTGTTGATTTGAAAACACAAGTCTGATGATGAATCAATAAAAATTCATACAATGGTTACAGAAGCGTTGAAGTTAATATCCACAGGCATAGAAAAACATATCCCGGTTCGTTTTTGTGACGGTTTCTGACCTGGAAAAACATACACACGATTCGTATCCGAGTGCTTTACTTTGAAAAACAAATTTACAAGCTATGTGGCTCGACTGAATCCTTCATTAAAAATGCAGACCCTCGATTCCCTTGAGAGTCGATTCAAAGTTCTTTATGTTTTTACTGCCAATCGAACGTTTTTGATCCGAGGATACAACCGGTGAGCTCCTTTGGCCTGTACTTGTGACTCGGCCAACTGTACCCGGGCTCGCATCTGTTGTGCGCCCATATGATGGCTCGGGCTCACCACCTGCCTCACGGCTGCTAGACACAGCAGGTCGCCGTGAAGATCCACTTGATTGCAATAGATTAGAACTCGATAACTGCATCAACACGAGTAAAAAAGATGAGAGGGTGGTTGAAACAGTTACCAAAGAGTCATTGGTCTAGCGGTATCTGGGTTAGTCATTGGTCTACCAAAGAGTGCATTTCAACTCATTTTGGGTTTTTGTTTTCTTGAAAGTGGCTCAAAGGTAAAATGCAAAACCAGTATTCGGTTTTTCTCAAGAGTACATTTCTGTAGATCACTACTACCAAACAAAAACCTTCCCAATTTATACAGACATTAATCCACACAGACAACTTTATCCATTCAGGACTCGATGGAAAATCAACCAAACAGCCCCAACGGCTACCTTACTTGTAGGCTACACAAATCATTGATTAACACAAGTCAAGATAAGATAACACCACCAGTAATAAATACCATTTACAAACTAAATACTCTCTCCGTCCCAAAATAAATGTCCACAAAGAAAAAGACATATAGTTTTAGAAATGTATAATTACTATACTTTTTAAGTAACTAAATGACAATTTTACCAGTAATAGTGAGGAAGCAATGAATTTCTCTGTCTCATAATTAAAGACAGAATTGAAAAGCAGGCACTTGCCTTTGGTTGTGGACGCTTATTTTGAGACAAACTAAAATAGAAATGTGGACACTTATTTGGGGCAGAGGGAGTAACGACTAAATACTGACATGTGGCGGACTGTGTGTGTGTGTGTTGTCCAAATTGTAACGATACATACTTCTCTACTCATGGATGGATCACTGGAAGCTGGATTTTTCTGTTTAGACAGGCTCCCAGAATTGAAAGGCATCCCAGCATTTCTAGGGCGGGAGGGATTTGCAGAGGACCAACCAGTAGGCCTACCGTCTTCACCACCTGCAGACCAACGACATTTATACGTCTCAAGGTTGTCAAACCAGATTTCAAAGCATTAGATCATCAAGAATGGCAAGATGAAACACTCCTTCCCGACCTTTCCGTCCCATGAAAGTCAACAAAAGTTCTTTTTTGGAAAGCTTTCAACTTTAAATTACCGAATTGCCCTCATCAAATTTGGACCCACAAGATGTCTCTATTATCTTATTGGCAGTGTTCTAAAACGCCATGGCTTGATATAGCGTATGACACGTCTTCGCCGTTAACATAAGGCCTATAGTGATTCTGTGAGGCGTGGCTCAAGTGTGCTTTTACAAGGCGTGATTTCAAAAAAGATTTATCTTTTTAGTTTCTATTTTTTAGCTTTTGTGTTTTTTACACTTTTCACTTTAGATTTTACACTTCTATAGATTTTACCTAATCACATCACTCACAAGTTCACAAATTCACACACGTCATAGACTCACGATTAAAAAGGGGTTGTAAAATTACCCTTCCAAGTTCTATTTTGAATATTTAATCAAAGATTATTTATATAATGCTAATATATATGATTTTTCTTCTCTAGTATGAACGTAAATTTTAAATACCATTATCTCATTGAATAATATAAAAAAAAAATTATGTATATACATATATAGAGTCAGGTTCATACAAGAACAATAACTAAATAAGAGAATAAGAAAACGGACGAATCAAATGCGATTTTACACTAAAATCACATGTGATTTATGCGACTTTGGTTGCGACCTGAGATCGCGGGCCACATCGTCTGCACACCCTTTTGTTGTCTGTTAATGTAAAATGACGTGATTTTGCACGTGATTTGGCTGTTTTCGTATTCTCTTATTTAGTTATTGTTCTCGTTTGAACTTCCCTCTCTCTCTCTCTCTATATATATATATATATGTGTGTGTGTGTGTGTATATATATAAATCTATATATGACATACAAATTTGCTGCCTTGGAAAAGCCGCGTCCTCGCCGTGGGGCGTAAGGCTTGAGGTTTGACCTCGTCGCCACGCCAGTCCACGTCTCACACCATTTAGAGCCTTGCTTATTGGTATTTTAGATATTCGGCAAATAGACAAACATTTTTACTCTGAATGAAAGATAAATAAAGACGAGCTAAATCTCACCCGACATCCTGTTAGGGTTAGAAGCCATGGGAGGGATACCAGAACTTGTTCCAACACCAGCGCCCTGACAGAAAGCATTACGTTATTCAATTGTACTGGGCTTCCTCAACAATGTTGTCACAAGTAAACAACTTACAAGAGCACGGGATGGAGGATTGGCAAGTTGTGATTGCTGATACTTCAAGATAGTCCAATCAAAGATGTAATCAAACTGAAAGCCTGAAACAGTAAAATGTAGAGCAACCATTAACTATTAGATACAATGTACCCGCCTTTGACCCAAACTAAATGCAAAGATTTCCTTTTAATGTTGTCCCAAAATAAATGCAACAATTCCTTTTTGGACGGACGATGAATCCTTTTTGGGTTTCAATACAAATTTTGGATAAAGAGAGTATTAGATAAGCAGGGGTTGTTTGGTTGGTTTTTCCATGTCCTGTATGGATAAAGTTGTCTGTGTAGATCAACTTGTCTATATAGATTGAAAAGGTTTTTGTTTGGGAGGTTTTTTTCATAGATAGAAAAAGCATGTTTTTTAATTCGGGGGGCAGGTTCGGCAAAAACTTGGCTTTCTGCATAAAGCTCCCCCTAGAAGCTTATTGAATAAGCCACTTTCTACATTCATCAAGTCACTACCAAACAGTCTGACCAAATAAGTTGTGAGGCCCATTAAGCTTATTAAGCCGCCAACATACAGGACCTAAGTCCTGTATGGATAAAGTTGTCAATGTAGATTAATCTATCTGTATAGATTAGAAAAGTTTTTGTTTGGAGGGTTTTTCCATAGATGGAAGAAAACGTGTTTTTTAATTGAGAGGGACAAGTTTGGAATTTTTTTGGCTTTCTACATAAAGCTCCCCCATAAAAGCTTACTGCATTAGCCGTTTTCTATATTATTAAGTCGCTACCAAACAGCCATGTATCGCTGACCGAATAAGCTATGAGTCTCATTAAGCAGCCAACAAACATGCTCTAAAACAAGCTTATCTACAACCACTTGCAATGCACGATAAGTAGAGTAGAGTAACCTAACCTTCACGAATAAAAAGATCACGGAATATTTTCTTCAGATAAGCATAATCTGGCTTATCCTCAAATTTTAACGAACGACAATAATGGAAGTATGATGCAAACTCTGTAGGATATCCCCGGCATAAAGACTGAAAGAGTATGCAAAAATACTTTGTGAAGTTCATGGCACATAAACGATAATTGGCAGCAACAAACATCATGGAATGGTATAGCTTACCTCAATAGAGGTAGAAACCTTCTTTTCACTAATCTTTTCGTACTTTTGTTTCTTGTTCCCGGCTTTCAGTCCCTGCCACGGAAGACTACAATGTACACAACATGTAGTCACAACTAACCATATGATGCATCAAATTTTGAAAGAAGATAACATGAACTTGGTCACGCTACAACAAATTGGCTTTATAGGACACCTATATTGTCTAAACGTCCTAATAAAATATTGCGTAAAACTTAGGTTTATAGGACCAAACTATAAAGCATCCTATCTAAAAGCATTGCAATAGGCTTATAGGATGTTTTTAGGTGTTTTAACAAGTTTTTTAGGACGCTTTTAAAGTAAAGTGCTCTGTTAGCTACTTTATAGGACACTTTTGAGAAGTATCCTATAAACCCATCTTTTTATAGAACACTTTTTCAAATAATGTCGTATAAAATAGTTAATACGACACTTTATTTTAAAGCGTCCTAGGAACTTGTTAAAACGACTAAAAACATCCTATAAACCTTGCAACGCTTTTGGATAGAACCCTTTTTAGTTTGTCTATAAAATGATTTCTAGGACGCTTCTACATTTTAGGCATCCTATAAAATCAATTTTGTTGTAGTGTGAAAAGTATCTACCTTCCTCTTAAGAAGTACATGAGAACATATCCAAGTGATTCCAGATCATCCCTCCTGCTTTGTTCTAAGAAACAGAAACACAAACATGTAACTATGATGATGTCATTCATATGCTTGAATAACTTTGAGCGCTTTCGCAATCTTACCAATTCCAAGGTGGGTATTCATGCTCGCATACCTTGCTGTTCCCGTCAAGTTCTTGTTCTCTCTGCATTTAATATGGCACGATAAAGCAAAAATGCATGACCTCTTGTGCTCATGATAAAAAAAAAGGGGAATAAAAGAAAGGTTTCATCAGAAAAAAGCTTAACTCTGGCACGATTATATTATTGTTTTCTTCCAACAGTCCGAGAATGGATAGAACACAACTTACCATAAAATGCTATGTTTTCAAAAAAGGGAACAATTGTTATTCATGTGCTCTCACTTGGTTGAGTGCATGTCTCATCTTACCCCTAGGACCTGGTGAGACCTTTGCACCCAGGGGCGGACCCACATGGAATGATACAGTGGCATGTGCCACTGCTTCATGGTTCCGTCATAAGAGGAAAAAATTATGTTTCTGGAGGGAGCCACCGTATTGTTTTGTTAGGTGCCACCATATTATTCTTCAAACTGAAATGTTAACACAAGACTTTTAATGGCTAAGATGGTAAATGCTCCTGTCTTTGTACAAATTGTTGTTTTTAGCTTAAATTTTGGTGTCTATTTACATACCTATTGTGTTTTTAAAAATATATGTAGACAGGACTCAGACATTGGTCTTCACATAGGGTCTTTTCTATGTAAGGACAAGGAACCAACCAACAGATCTATACTAATATTGTGAAGAAAAAGAATTAGATATTTTATTATAACCAAATCGTGCCACCACTTGAAAAAAAAAAACTCTGGGTCCGCCTCTGTTTGCACCTCAATTTGCCTTGCTCCTTAGACAACCCTGCTAAAAATTAAACAAACCCACTCACCTATAAGGAATGTGCCGATGAGTTGAAGAGTCCCTATATTTCTTGGCTAGCCCAAAATCAATGGCATAGACCTGCAATGTGTAGGTGTATATATATATATATATATATATATATATGTTTAAAGGCAATTTACAAAAATCAGAAATGTACAATGGAAAAAGGGAACCAATTATGGACTGAAACCTGATTAGCACGCCTTCCTAAACCCATAAGAAAGTTGTCTGGCTTAATATCCCGATGCAGAAATGATTTACAGTGAATAAACTCAACACGATTGACCTGCGACAAATATGATCACAAGAAAAGAGTGAATGAGAGAACATGCAATTATCAATGAAGAATGCACATGCAATAAAAAAAAGCATACCATCTGATCAGCAAGCATAAGAACGGTTTTCAAAGACAGCTTCCTACTACAGAAGTTAAACAAATCCTCAAGACTGGGTCCCAATAAATCCAAAACGAGAACATTGTAGTCTCCTTCGACGCCAAACCATCTCACATTTGGAATTCCAGCTAACAAATTGGAAGATAAGAGAAACAGTAAGAATAACCAAATAACCCATAAATTATTATTACAGAATGCAAAACAGAATTATGGAAGTGATCATTACTTCCTCCCTGTAGTATCTTGTACAACTTCGATTCATATAGCAATTGCGGGTGCTTTGTTTTAATATTTTCCTGAAAAAGAAGGGATGGAACAATATAGCGAGATTATAGAAAATCACAAGCCTTAACTAAAATTGTAATCAAGAAAATCCATAAATTAAAGAGGATATGCAACACCACAGAACCCCACATGGGCGCGAAGATAACCTAGACTAATGATCTCATATCGCCTTTCAAATGGCATCAAGATTAGTTTTCGACCATCTTGCATGATTAAAGTTTTCCTGGGGGAATGGAGAAACCAGCAATAAGGGTATCTATCCAAGGTGGATCATGATCAGATTAGTTTAAGTTTTTATCTTGACCATGAAGTTCTAAAAAGCAGCTAAGCGCCTTACGTCATTAAGCTATAAATAAGCTGTCAGCCTTCAACCAAATACAATAAAATGCAAACCAGCAAATTGTCAAACCAGGCATATACAGCATACAATTCCTGTATTCCCATTATTACCATAATGTGTGTATGATTATAGATCATAATGGTTAATTGATTATGCACATCCAAACAAATCTATGAAGTTTTAGTGAGAGAATCCTATCGGGTTCTAAGAGCATGTGACTTGGCAACTTTTCTTTTGAAGTATATAATATTTATATACGGCAAATAGAACAAATAAACTCATACCTCCTCACCTGTGGTGAGGTTTGAGCCCTTGACCTCCTAGGAGGTCCAGGACTCGCATACCGCTAGACCAAAGTCCCTTTGGTGTTTGTTAGCAACTTAATGATGACTCAATGCTTATTCAGTTAGCTATATATGATTGTTTGGTAGTGACTTAATAATGCATAAAATGGCTTATTCGATAAGCTTCTAAGGGAGCTTTATGCAGAAAGCCAAGTTTTTTCCAAACATGTGCTCGCAATTAAAAGAACACTCTCCTTCTATGTATGAAAAAACCATCCCAAATAAAAACGCTCTCAATCTATACAGTCAGACTAATGCACACACTCAACTTTATCCATATATAACTTAATGAAAAACCATCCACAGCCCCTAAAGCATGGTGGTTTTACAGTTACAGTTCCTATCATCAACCCATATGGATGTCAAACATATTACTGGAAACATAAAAACCACAAATTAGTCACAATTTAGTATGCAAAATCAAAAACAATTGCTAATTTTTTACTCACAAGCTTGATAGCAACTTCTTCATTCGTCTGAACATTTGTACCTATAAAAATAAACAAATGCCCAATGGTTAGCAAGCAATACAAGCTCATAAAACTAAAAGGAGTCAAAATCATCATAATAATCAGCATTAATACACGAACCCAGATAGATCTCTCCAAATGAGCCGCTGCCGATCTTGCGCCCTAGCCGAAACTTATTCCCCACACGAGGCTCCATCATATAAACAATTCAAATACTTCGTGTTTACAAAATTAAAACCCTAGTTCAAAAAATTAACGAAGGACAACAGTCGGAGTCCGATTATCGCCTCATTCAGGAACCTGCGAATCGACCAATCGAGATGAAACGGAAGTTGACGTCAGCCACCGGCAACCGCCATGAAGAGTGAAATAAAAAGGCTGAGAAAAAAGTGGGTCAAACTGAAACAGGGGTTGATGAAACAAAGAGATCAATCGAAGGTATTTGAATAATTGAATTGAGATGATTCTGATTTGGAGAAAAGGAAAAAGAATTTTTTTTTCCTGCAAAATTTCAATGGAGGTTTAGGTTGGAATGAATGATAATGGGATATGGGGAAGAGAGAGGAGGCATCGTGATAGCACCCCCTACACACATACACTCTTCGCAATCTCTTTGATTGAATCGCAGTAGCCTTTTTGACCCAACCCTGCTTCTAAGTTTGGTGTGGATCTCCGCCAAACTCCCTAGCTAAAACCAATAAAAAGGAGATAGATACATCAACATGTATGTATAGGTTTTTCGTGACAATTATAAGAAAATATCATATTTTTTAATCATTTCTAATTGAATGTCAACACTATTGAGATCTATTTTGTCAACACCATTGAGATGTAATTTGAATTAATTTTTTTGGGTGGGCAGGTTTCATGACAAGTATAAGAAAAGATCTTTTGATGTCAATTCTAATTGAATGTCAACACTAAATAGTTGCATCTCGAATCAATTTCCTTGGGTGGGCATGTGATTAAGAGCAGTGGTTCGTGCCATCATATCCAATACACTGGGTCCAACCTTGGTTCCACATATTTTCACATGATATCAGAACCAATATCTACTATTCTTTGACTTTTAACACTCTGTGCCTATCTGTACATGTTTGGCCCCTCTCAACACTCAAGGACAATTTATACCCGTCTAGCCCTTGTGTTGAGGAGGTGTATTGGAGTCTCAAATTAAATAGACTTGGATCATTTCTCCTCTATATATGTTGGAACATGTATTCTCTTCTCAAAGCCTATTTTTTGAGTATAAGGGATTCCATATGTTCTCACAACATAGAAAAAAAAAACTACAGCATAAATTAGGGTGAATAATATAAAATGAAAAATATATGTTCCTACCCTCCATCAACAATCTCATCTAGGCATAAAAAGTTCAGATCCAAGTTTTTTTAGTGCCTCCCTTTGGTTAACATCACCCTTGCATCAACAACTTGACAAAGGTTAGACACTGAAATGTCAAAATTTGAACATTTGTGTCAGTTGGAGTCTCACATCAGCTAAACTTTGAATATTTTTTCTCAATATATGTTGGAATCTCTCTTCTCTTCCCAATAGCTCTTCTAGAGGGTAAATAGATGAGGTTCCACGTTTTTTCATACGGTATCAAAGTTAATGTCTGCCAAACACCAGACAATATGTGTCCCTCTAGCCTCCGTTAGATAGGGCATGTTGGAGTCTCACATCTGCTAGACTTGAACCATTTCTCCTCCATATATGATGGAGCTTCCTTTCTGTCTTCAAAGGCTCTTTTGAAGAGTAATTCAATGAGGTTCCTCGTATTATCTCGGTACGACTATATAATGGAACAATCATTAGTTTCTAATGACCTGAGGAGAAGAGTAATCATATCGAAGAAACCAAGGCCGTTGCTAGAGCTAATTCACTTTCATCATGGCCTTCGGCTACAAAAAAGTGCAAATCTTGTACAAATCTACATACCACGACGTTATTCTCAAACATTGCTATCTCAACTGAAAATACACATACCAACAAATAGACAAGCACTTTATGTTCACAAAGAGTACAGAGTATCCCCAGTTACCATTATTGCAGCATTCCAGACTAGATATTCTCCGCTTTGTCTAAACTTGGACTCACAGTTTTAAAACATGCCTGATAAATAGTCCCTTGTAAAGCAAACTCTGTTCCCCTTCCCAACTGAGATCTCACAATTATGGTCATAAAAAAGTTGTCTTTCCGATAGCAACTCGTGATATCAGAAACCAAACCTTCAGTTCTAGCATTTGTCTTATGAGTTTTAGTAAACACAAACTTTTCAAAAGCTGGTTTTGCGCTATTAAGCCGACCATTCATATGAAAAATACTTGACTGCTACACGTCTTCCCTTGGAATCCAAAATGATAAATGTTTTTTTTATAATTAGTGAGGCATCCTGTAAGCACCCGGTCAGAAAAAGGAACGTTACTGATTTCTAGTTTTCTACTATCTGGAAAGTTGTGAAAAGGAGATGATTAGAGATTTATAAAAAAAATGAAACATTAAAATTGAAATGTATCTTACTACATTGTACGAGTAACCTTTTAGTTTATAAAAAAAACGTTTGAATAATAATACTAATAATAACCGAATTTTTTAAAAGAATATTTATTTTGTAAAATAAAAATTAAACTATCCAAAATAATACTGAATATAAAACTGCATGGAACAAGGTTAGCAAAAGTGCTGGAATAGCTCAGTTGGTTAGAGCGTGTGGCTGTTAACCACAAGGTCGGAGGTTCAAGCCCTCCTTCTAGCGGTATTTTCCCATTTTTTTTATGTTTCAACCGGTTATCTATGTATTTAAATGTTTAAAACCTTACATCTTAATGAAAGTTTTAAAAGTACGTTACTCAAAATACAAATTAAGTTAAAATACATTATTTTTTTATGTAAATTAATCTTTATTTTTTTATATAATTTAACCTTTATTTATTTTATAAGGACTTGCTCATTTATATGTGGATAGGGTCGGATACAAGGCCATGGGGTCAGGGACAGCCCCGGTATATTGGATGAAGTGGCATAGGCCACCACTACATTTTTCCGTTGTAATATAACAAATTAGCCTCTTGAAAAGTGTGACCATATCAATTTGTTGTATGCCAACATATATATTTTGAAACTACAATAAGAACACATGTTTTATTTGGTAGAGTTGGTATGCAAGACTCTTCTTCCACCTTAGACCCAAGTTCGAATTTTGTGAAAAATATTCATGTATTTGTTTCTTATAATCAAATGGTGTCATTACTTAAAAAAAAAAAATTTGAATCCGTCTCTCGTATTACAAAAAAAAAAATTAACTTCAAATTTACTAAAACACCCCTAATAACATATGAACCTTTCATTCTCACGATATTTAACCTTCTTTTAACCTATTGCTACTGCTCGTTCTTGTAGAAGTTAATATGATGTTTACCATATAGATGGTGCTAGACGGTGATTGCGTTTGTTTATGTTCAAACGGTTCATTGTGTTGGTTTAAGCATGGACAATACAAGAAAATTTGTTCGTTCAGGTTTCTTTTTCGTTTGTTCAGTTAATAATTTTAAACGAACGAAAACAATCACGACACGTTTTGTGTTGTTGGTCAAATTGAAATTAGAAATGAGACCTTCAATCAGAAATGAAGGGAAAAATGAAATTTGACCGCACATTTGGTTGGAATGGGATCTGTTAAATGAATGGTGGAATGGAATTGAATTCCTTCTCAATTGAGATGGAATGACCAAGTCCATAAATGGTGGTATGTATGGAATTCAACAGGTAAACCGAACACCTGAATGGAATTTGGTTAATGGAATTAATCATTCCAATTCATTCATATTCCAATGGAATCCTGCAAACCAAACACCCCCCGAGGAAGTGTCTGGTTAGAGAAATTAAAGAACAGTTAACGAGATTGAAAATAAAAGAAACTGTTTGAGTTTTATAATATAACAGGCTCATTCTCCTGAACCTGTTCCCATTTTCATTCCCCGTCACTGTCATTTTCATCTTCATTCCCGAACCAAATCCCCTAAAAAACACATTATTTTTCAAAAATTGAAGATGGTGAGTTAGATCTCAAGATCCCTCCCTAATAATTAGTTGCAAAGGCATCATCAAATCACTTATACAATGTCTTTGATTCTTACTCATAAAAGATGGATGATCCAAAGGTTTAAAATTCAGGATAAATTTGGAATTCCAAGTTCTAACGATAACATAATTTGCTCGAACCTGGACGGAATAACATTTCGCTTAAGCTGTGATTCTAGACCGACCCTTCGCTATCCTCCTAGCAATCACTCGTCTACCTCCCTTGGTTGCTTTACTGCATAAATTTAAAGAAAATTCCGTTAGAAACGAACATAACCACATGCAACAGCAGGTTTTCAATCAGGTGTGTGCACGTGGCGGGTGTGTTTGGTACGCGGACAGTACTGGGCTGGCGAAGGTGAAGTAGGCAAGGGTAGTTTAGTAATTTATCAATCTTGTGTCACTTCCCTTTTTCCTTTTTTCGATAAAATTGGGTATCCAACTAATCACCCGGGGAAACCACGAATGGCCTGGAGTCATCGTAGGTGAACCTTCATGGTCACAAAGGCTTTGACAGCATCTGGATTCGAACCAAAGGTAGATGAGATTTTCACTACACCCCCCATGACCTTAACCGATGCGCCACAACTTAAATAGTTCTCATTCCCCTTATTTTTGTTCCACCTATTTTGGTATTCCATGCTAGGAAATTAATTAAAATAGCCATTTTCAAGCTTTGGGTTCATCTCTATAGCCACTTTTCTACCAATATTTCAAAAATATCACTACCTGCGTGCAGTTAATGACTCCTCAACTTACAAAGGGGTCAAAGTGTAAAAAAGAAGTTTCTGAAAATGGCTTTTTATTAATTTCCCTTCCATGTTGGCGTAGTCTAATGTCGAAAGATGGGACAACAATTTTTTCAGTTTTTGGCTCTGACATGTCCCGTTCTCATCCATGTACCAAAGACACATGCAAAGTGCAACGCAAACTAGAAAATAGATGTACCGAGCCAAGTAGCCATGAGTCCTTTTACGCTTGAGAGTGCTAGGCTGGTAAGTTCTCTTGATGCACAACAATGGTTCACTCAATGATGAATCGTCTCCTGAAGCAGAAATGTAAAACATGAAGCAAATCATATGATTAACAACTATAACACATCAACCTTGAATATTGAAGTTATTATTTTGCTAATGTTCTTTTTCTGCAAATTTTGTTCCACACTATGCACAAGTCAGGGGTCTTCACTGAAACAACCACTCTACCTTTTGGGATGGAGGTCAAGTAGTGTACATTTCAACCCTCCCCAAGATAACCCCACCTTCGGGTGGGATAACCAGGATTGTTTGGTTTAACACATCAACCTTGAAAGATGGCTATTCTTCCGCTTGTAGGGTATTGAAAATCAATCGGATATTACGAGGGTAGGACATAACACTATCTGCCCAAACCATTGAGAGAGAAGCAGACCCGAAGTCCAGCACCTAAGAAACTAATCCGCACAGGCATCGCAACTTCTCCATAGCGTATTTATTCGTGTTATTTCAGTTAGTTATGATATTTCTATATTTATATTTCTGCATATTTCTATTAGATATTTTTTTAAGATAGAGATTTACAGAAAAATGTTCCATTCACATAACAAAGCCAGGGTCTTGCTAAGATTTTTTCAGAAGAATATTTAGCTAGGTTAAGAGGTAAATGAGCATGCCATGACGTTGTTAGGATCTCACCTCTATGGCCCTGGCCCGTAAATGGACCTAGCTTCTAAAATATCTTATGAAACTGTTCCAAAAGACTCCTAACTACCTACCTCCCAAAGGGGATTTCAAAGAGTAACAACATTTAAGATCAATCTATAAATTCAAATCAACTACATATCATAAAGGACTTCTGTTTGACACTTCAAATACTCTACACACATACTCTTTTCACTTGGTGCTCATTCACTAGTGAATTATGTTTACTAGGAAGTAGCTTGAAGGTATGAGGGTCTGCTTGTTAGCAGCTTAATGAGCTTAATGGGACTCGCAACTTATTCGGTCAGCTATATATGACTGTTAGGTAATGGCTTTATGATATAGAAAGTGGCTTATTCAGTAAGCTTCTCGGGGGAGTTTTAAGCAGCAGAAAACCAAGTTTTTTTTTTCCAAACCTGCTCCTCCTAATTATCAAGCTCCTTCCATCTATGAAAAACTCCGCCAAACAAAAATCTTCCAAATCTATGCCGACAGATTAATCCATGCAAGCAGCTTTATTCATCTAGGACTTAAATGAAAATAACCAACTAAACAGCCCTTAGCATTATCAGACACCCACAACCCAATAAGCATAATCTTCTTCACTATTATCAAAACATAGTTCAAGGCTTCAAGCTCTGCCTTATCAAGTTTCAGTACAATTTCATGTTAGAAATCCCCCTGTCATCGTTTGTCACAGCATCTTCCTATTTCAATGTTACATGTCGAACTACTTCTTCAATGATATCCTAATACTTTGTACACAATTAAGTATATTTGGAAGCTCTTATGATCATCAAATTCGTAACCTATACCTTCTTCAGTACATCTAATCAAATTGCAAGAGCTTTCTACAGATAATTTCCTGATTTTATTTAGCTTTCATGTTCGATTAAAACATATATTGCATAAATCAGATCGGGAAACAGTTAATTACCGTCAGGGAGGAAGAACCGGAGAGAAGGAAGCCCGCAGGGATATAAGAATCCTTCAGAAGAAACTCTTTTTAGGGCTTCTGCATCGTTTTGGATCAAATTCATCGGATTCTGTAGCTTCAAAAGAGATGGGAATGGCGGTGGGGTGGAAAGCTTCGATGTGATAGCAAAGATCTGTGGAACGAACTTATGAGACGGATCCTGATGAACAACTGGATTGATAATACGCGTCATCAGCGAAACTCCGGTGCGAATTAGGGTTTTAGACGACATTTTTCCGGCCAAAAAGAACGCTTCTGTAGATTTTGGGATGTTCTCGACGGTGATGTTAACTTTTGTAGAAATTGCGAAGTTTCAGAATAGACCCTGAAGTATAAGATGATTCACTATTTAGTCCCCGGCCAACAAGGGTTTTCCGACCATTCTTATGTTAATCATGGATGTTCATGTCAGTTTGTAGTTTGTGTGCACCTCGACTAATTTTAAAGATCCTGAGAAACAACTAGAAAAATCTTCAATGGCACTACAGGTTTTGAACCAGTGATCTCTGAGGAGAGGATCCCTAAAAACCAAAATCTTATTGTTAGTTGAGCTAACCCCACATGGGTTTTTTCAAACTCGTTTGGTGCCTTGATTGACGGTCCAGTATTCTGCTCATCCCAAGTTAGGGGCTGTTTGACAGTTGTTGAATGATTTTGTGCAGAATGATTAAGAGGCTCTAAATGATATAGTGCAAAATAAAATATAATTATTTGGAAATTGTTTACAATGAAATTAGGGCGCTGAATGGTTAAGGGAGACTCATGATACAAAATCAAAATCCAGAGGGTTTTAGAACCATTAAGAGACAAATTTTTTTTTGCCAAACAAGTTTCATCTATTAACGATTCAGAGGCTGTCTCTTAATGAAACTACTAAGAAGTAAACAAACAACCCCTTTGGTAAGGGTTTATCAACTAAGCAGGAGTGGACCTGTGGGTCCCATATTTTTGCTTAACCGATTTTCACAAGTAGCTTTTTTTGGAGCATGAAAAGTGCAGACACTAAACTTTGAGAGATGCTTAAGGATATTAGAAAATACAAGTAACAATCAACCAAAAAACCAACCAACTCCATGGAAATCAACCAAAAAACAGTCCATCAAAATCAACTAAAAAACTTTAAAAAAAAACCTTGAAACATTGAACTCGGCTAAAAATACATTTGACAACTTTGTGGGTCTTGGACCCACCTTAAAAGTGTACCCACTTGACCAAAAAACAAGGGTCCACCATTGCATGTAAGAGCCACCTTTATCACTTACCTTACCAGCCTATTAGATAAGATCCATGGTTATTAAAATAACATAATATAAGCGTCTCTTACACGGTAAAGGCTAACCATTCACAATCATAAATTTTCTCTTACCAGATAAACTTCTTGGTTAACAAACTAACGCAGTATAATTGTTGGTAAATACCCTCATCTCTAATTGGATAGAACTATAGAAGTCTCATACACAATAAAAAAACAATAAATGTTTAGTAACCCGATAACAGCTAAGAATATTTAGGGGCCGTTTACCCAAATATTTACCCGATAAACGCTTACCGGTATGAGTCAATACCATAATCTATTTTACCATATAAGATTGTAGTATATTAAAAACAGTATCGTATGCAACAATATACTCGGTAAACGTTTACCTGGGTAAGAATCATCACCGTCATTTACAGGGTAAGACTCTTTATCCTTACAGTCCTTGTCATGTTCATCAGGTAAGGAAAGTTATCTAATTAACATTTCTTAGGTAAGTATTTAGTAAACAAACCCTAATTTCATTTATGTATTGGTTCAAATTTATTTGAATTAAAAAGGGTAATTAGTTAATTATTAAAGAGAGACACTTTATGAGTAGATAGTTTTCCTTTTCCATAACTTTGACCATTTGACTAAACATAAGCAATCATTTTGAATTCTTTTTCCACACTTGGCCAAAATCATTATAAAGTTGAACAATCATCAAAAGACAAAAATAACCCAACCACCTTAACAGAATATTTTGACTCCCATGAAGGGCAATTTTGTCCATAAAATGTCACATCCCTATGGATTTATGACACTTTCCCCTACAATTTATTTTATAGTCGTTTTTCTACTCAATTGATCAAAATAGTTAAGATTTCACAAGTAACAGTTTAATAACTTGCGAAATCCATTTTCGATGAATTTAATATTCATAAAGCAACACTTTAACAAGCTGTATAAGTAGTACGTCCACCATCACATTTTGTAAATAACATTTTAACAACTTGCAAAACTTCTATTTTATATTATATACTATATTATAAAGCATTTGAGAAAAATTCTTAAAAACCATTTTTTATGCATAAAGTAATGTTTATTGATGCATATTACTTAAAATTCAAGATTACAAGTAAATTATGCATAAATACAACTTATTAAAGCTTTATGTTTGAATTTTTGTAACTAACTGCAGATAAACATAATAAAATAGAGAATAAACATTTCATTTTAAATATAAAAAATCTAAAATATAGTTAAGATAATCATTGATCTCTAACAAAATACTTAATTATTATCTTTATAAAAAAATATATTGTTAAATAAAAAATAAAAAAAGTACATTAAAAAAATACACAAAAATGAGAAATTGTAAATAGTTAGTTTGGTACTAATATCAATATTCTTTTTTTTTTTCAATTTTATATGATATCTTCATATTTAAATTTTATTCAAAAATAAAAACATTATCGTTTTCTCAAAGCCACATAAAACCATATTATAACATCGATTAAGAAAAAAAAAAAAGTGAAACAATAACATCGATATGTATTTGGTTGTATTATACAAGTACTCTTCTAGTACCCAACATAAAGTGAATTTTGCAAGTTGTTAAACAAAACTATTCGGGTTTCGACTATAAAACGAATTGTCAAAGGTCAATAACGACTATTTTGAACAATTTTCCGAGAAACATGTAGGCATTAAATACACAAGAAAACAATTTCTAAAAAAAAAAGAATCAATAACCTTAAAATATAGCATTAAATACATGAATTTTTAAACAACAAACAAACTATTTAAAGTTACAATTCCAAATCAACATTACATTTAAATAAAAAATAAAAAAATAAAAACCAAATTGGTGACAAGTTTGCCATCAATAAATAATCAAAAGGCCAAAAAGGTCCTCTTTTACAACATGTCACACAATCTTTGTGGGGAAGCATTTTCTTGCCCAATATAAATAAAAATGAAGCTTGAAAATCTACCTCAACAACACAAACTCAACAATGATGTCAATTTCTTCAAATAATTACTAAAATCTGAAAATACCCGATTTCCGTCCTCAAATGTACATAGATCGATCGCCCTCGACTATTGCACTTCAGTTATCGGATTGAAGCGCATCAGAAATCCATTTGGATGCGGCTGTTTCAATATCGGGCTCAATCACCGAAGAAACTGAGATTGGAGTAACCGAGACCTGTTTTAAAACAAAAACAAAAAAAGCATGATCATTCTTTCGCACATACAAATGGTTTTAAGGGAATTTGAGTTCTTGATAGTTAACATCAAGATTGTATTTTCAATTTTCTAGCACAAACAAATAACATTATACTTCAGAATCAATGAATATTGAAAATAGTCAAAACCATATAGCTTGGTATATCCCACTCGGAGTAGGGGTCTGGGAGGGGTAAGATGTAGGCAGACCTAACCTCTAGTTCAAGAGTAGAGCGGTTGTTTCCGTGAGAATATAAGATGTATTTAGACCTAACCTCCTCAAGCTCAAGAGTAAAGCAGTTGTTTCAGTAAGAATATTAAAAATAGTCCCCCACAAAAATCTTTGGTAGGATCTTGGAGGGATAAGATGTATGCAGATCTGACCTCTAGCTCAAGAGCAGAGCAGTGGTTTTCGTGAGGATATTAAAAATAGTGCCCCACAAAAATTCTTGGTGAGGTATGAAAAGAGTAAGATGTATGCTCAATAGTAGAACGGTTGCTTCCATGAGAATATTGAAAATAGTCCCCCCACAAAAATCTTTGGTGGGATCAGAGAAGGTAAGATGTACGCAGATTTAACCTCTGGCTCAAAAGTAGAGCGACTGTTTCCGTAAGAATATTGAAAATAGTCCCCCACAAAAATCTTCGGTGGATGTACTGTAACAGGGGTAAGATCTAAGCAGACATAACCTCTACCGCAAAATAGAGTTGTTTCAGTGAGGACATTAAAAAAATAACCCCCGAACAAATTTCTTTGGTTGGTTAAAGTAAATCATTAAAAAGCAATAGTATGCGAATATATTCGAACTCGAAGCATCCTCTTTGATTTCAATATCAAATCCATGTACTTTCCAACTTCAAGATAGCATGATAAATATATATATATATACAACAATGTTTTCAATTTTTAGCACTTCTTAACATTTCTCAAAAGCTTAACGTAGTCATATCAATTTTCAAAAGCTCAACGAGGGTATTTAAACATATTCGAGATAATATACTTACGAATCCGTTCTGTAGGGCTCTGAAATCAAGATTCTCATCTGTGTCTTCTTGGTTGGTATCTTGCAACTGCATCGCCAATTATAGATGTTTTTTAATTAAGCCAAACGACCAATTATCAAATATATAAAGACTAAATAGCTCAAAATAACCTACCTCTAGCCTGAAATACTTCACTATCCTATTAAGGTCGGCTTTCCCCGCTACCCCAACTGATTCAACAACCTCCAAACTCTTCTTCTGTGAGTTTAACCGTCGTGCTGCACCCTTATACATATAACACAACAAAGCAATTAAACAAAAGTCGCAAAAACAACCAAATCAAATGAATCTAGTATATCATAGAGGTCAGATTTGGCGGTAAGATGTACACAACCCTTGCCTCTACCCCCAACCCCAAGGGTAGAATAGCTGCTTTNGGGGGGGGGGGGGGGTTAGGAAAGCGGGCTTGGCTTACCATTCTTTAAGAAATGGGCGGACCCAGACTGACTTGTTAGAATTAATGGGCAGTCATGGGCGAGGGAAAAAAATTTGGGCAGGCCCGCCCGGCCCATTAATATTTTATATAAAATAAAATTGAAAATTCTTGATACTTATCAATTCCCACTTAATTATGACTTATGATAATACCACTCTTTAAAAAACTAAAAAGTAAAAACATAATTACCTCAGTTGATCAATTCCTTATTATCTCATTTGGTCATTTCCTTGCGAAACAATTTTTTCTAAATTATGTACATTGTTAATGTATTTGCGTCTAATTTTAAGTAGGAAAAATTGTTATGTATTTCAAATTACTTTACATAACTTGTGATTTTATATAATTTTTGTGTTCTTAAAAATATAAAAAGGTTTTTAGGCCTGTTAGCCATTGGGCAAGCTAGGCCCGTTTATAGAGCGGGGATGGGCAAGTTTTCAAGCCCGTGAAAAAGGGCTTGTATTTTCCATATTAGGCTTGTTGGACATGAAAAATAGGTTAAGCTTGGCCCAAGCCCGCAAATGATTAGCTCTAGTAGAAATACAAGATGCAAAATGATCATAATATAGAAAATTTAACATCTAAGATTATTATGAGCTACTTACTGCTGCAGATGCATCTCGACCAAGCTGTGCAAGCTGCAAACCCATGCCTGGTTGATTGGCCATAAAACGTGAAGCCGCAGGATTCCTGTTGGCTGCAATAGCTTGCCAAATTGGTTTCGACCTCCATAAACTCTGCTTCGTTAACTTGAATCCCTACAAGCAATGAACGAACACAATTCTGTAAAGAAAATAGTTGGGGTTGTAATAGAATTCGAAAGCCACATCAAAAACCATTATATTGCAATTTTCAATTCCAGAAATTGGGCTGCAAAAAGCATGTAATGTTTTCATTGAACTCTGAAAACATAATAACAAAAGATATAGAAGATGACTTTACTACGAACTAGTTGCTAAGCAAGAATCCGTATTAAATATTGTTAAAGAGGAATTATCATACTGCTGCTAAGCAATGCATTTGGTATGCAGGTCAGGACTAGACTGGCGAAATCGAGGTAAGCGGGTGAAAGAATTGTGGATGTTTTAATTTGACAGAGGTAGTTTAGTAATTTAATTCTCATGTCCTATACTGTCCCTGGTACCAAATGCACCCTTAAAGAACAAACACAGACAGACAGAAGAGACTAGAGGGCTGTTTGGTTGTTTTTTTATCAAGTCTTGTATGGATAATGCTGTTTGTGTTGATTAATCAGTCTGTATAAATTGGGAAGGTTTTTGTTTGGAGGGTTTTTTCATAGATGGGATGAGCTTGTTTTTTAATTTGGAGAGGCATGCTTGGAAAAAACTTGGCTTTCTGCGTAAAGCTCCCTCTAAAAACTAACTGAATTAGCCACTTCCTATATCATGAAGCCACTATCAAGCAATCATGTATAGATGACTGAATAAGTTGCGAGTCCCACTAAGCTCATTAAGCTGCTAACAAACATGCCCTAGCATATGCATGTCTAAAGAAGCAGTATCGTGCATGTAAAACGCAAAGCAGAGTTACCAAGAGTCTATAAACATAAAATCGTGAAGTTAACAAAAACTTTGAGACGGACCTTGTTCTCTGAAGGGGATGTAGGAACGGTTATATGCAACGAAGAACTTTTGGGGAAGCTCCCTTTCTCTAAATCTCTTATGGCTGCCTTTATTACCGGCAAGCACACAGAAACAGCATCCTTGAAATGACTTTCTTGACTTTCACCCTTTTTCCTGGAACAGATTTAACAGTTGGTTCCATCTATTAAATGTGAATAGTGCATAAAAACGAGTGACGAAAAGTAGAGAAGGAAGAACAACAAAGCACAAAAAGAGCATTATTTAGTATTTACCAGCTAAGGGATAGCGATAAAGATGCAACCCCACTAAATAAGGCCTCTCTAGCTCCAGCTACGGCACTCGAGTAAAACCTGTTTGATTGCTAATTAATGATCTTGAAAATATTCTTGAAATGTTATATAATTACTGAAAAGAGAAATGCCATTAGAGACAGAACCATAGAAGAATTACTTACATATCATGCCCACAGCTTGGACCCTTGTTAACTCCAACAATCACCTGACCATAATGCCAAAATGCAAGCAATGAGAATTGAGTCAAATTTTACTAAAGGCACGTTTGGTTTGCGGGATTTGGAATTGAATTCAATTCTAAACATGAGATATAGAAATCCCATGGGGGTAGTTGGTATTTTGCCAGCTCTCATAGGATTTTTTTGTAATAATGTTTTACTAAAATCATATGATGACACCCTACGAAAACATACCAGAAGTGGCTTTGACCAAGCAAACAATGCCCCAGATAATGCTAAAGAAACACAATCCACAGGGGTACCTACATGAAAGATTCAAAACAAAACTTAGGTTTAGAATACAAAACGAACAAATCTTCACCATCATCAGATTGAAAGAAAACTTACTTTACTGGTTATTTTGCTATTAAGACATTGAATGGCTTATGTTAAACTTACATTCAAATTGAGGAGAACAACAATATGTGTGCATTAATCAAGGATGCAAAAAAGACAAACATACCAGAAACCTCATACGCAGTGGCACCTTTGATTTCAGCTGTACTCACTGCAATAGATTCTTGGTATGAAAACGAGTGGCCAGTCAATGATTTATCCCTGCAAAACCCATATCCAAATATCAACAATTTCCCACATAAATAATCATATCTATTAGAAATTGGGGTTTGGAGATGATTTGTGGACAGGGTAATCTAGTTGGATTGCAAAAGTTCACTTTCCAAATACAATAATTAGTCCCTTATTGCCTTGGGTATCACGAATATCGTATTGGGATAATCCAAGAGAAAACTCTATTCCCGAAGGATGTGAGATCGAGTCCTTAACTCCTTATATATATAAGATTCTTGATTACATATTTATATGAGAAATTGACAGTTACAGACAAGATTCAGGAGCAGTTACATCTGTATCAGAATCAGAAGCAACGTCCAGAGTTCTGGTTCCACGGTCCAGAGCTCTGATAGTCAAATTTCTACCAATTTCAGGAACAATTTCTATCTTGGACCCCACAAGGGGTACTGCCCCTAGAACCAAAGGGGGCTTTATGGCGATCTAAGGTGATGAAGACAACATTTGTGATTGTGCACTCCGCTCCTCCTAATTCATTTATGTTTGCCAATCTCACGTAATTCACAATCACACTAAAATGATTAATGAGACTAAAATCAACAACAATATTTGTTGGAATGATGGTAGAAATCCAATAAGCCACAAACAAATGAAACAGCTTGAAAATATGCGAAGCAAACATACAGAGAAATGGAATCAAAATTACAAAACCAATAAGAAACAAAACAACAATTGAGAACACATACAATCTATCACAAATCAAATAAAATATAAAAGAGGGTAAAGAAGATTACACTTGAGGAGCGCAGACACTGACATTATAGAGACCTTGAGCAACAAGAGCTTCAACGAGACACGTAAGACCAGGCGAATCGATCCCATCGGTATTGGTAACAAAAATCACAGGCTTAGAAGGATCATAATCATCAGGAGAAGAAGAAGAAGATTGTACGGTAGCAGCAGATTCATCATCCTTTTTATCATTCGATTTATCATCATCATCTTCATTATTCCCTTTCTTCTTAAGAACATCCTGTAGATTCGAAACAAAACCCGGAGGCAAGAAGTTGTTCCTCACGCCAGGAGTCGTCATCTCTTTTGCAGAAACAAAAAGGGGAAATGGAACCCTAGAGAGAGAGAGAGAAGGGAGGGGGGAAAAGGGGGATTTGATGATGGATGGAATTGGAAGAAAGGAATGGATAGAGCGATTCAAACGGCGAGTGTATATAAAAATGGCGATGGAGAGGAGTGTTTCTTGAATGGGGTACCACTAAAAATAATGAAGGAGAGTGAGTAGGAAATAATAATGACACATTTCCCCTTCCCTTTTGGGGACTTATTTATAGTTTATTTAATGCTACCACCACTCGCGCTACCAATCGCGTACCTATCACTTCAACCACCATATTTTTCCTCAAAAATACCAAAAAGTCTCAGGTTCAAATCTAGAAATGAATAAAAATTCTCTTGTGGTCATGGATATTCAAATACGATGATTCCGGGTTATCTGCAAAGCAAGGTGGTCGTTCTAAAATTAGTCGGCTTACATAGCAGGTTAGATATCCAGGTTAATAAAAAAAAGGGATCATGCGAAGCTGGACATTTTCTTTTTTAACCTCGATATCCAACTCGTTATGTGAACCGACTAATCTCAGACGACCACCTACTTTGTAGATAGTCCGGAGTCACCGTATTTGAACTTTCCTGATCACAAGGAGGTTTTTATTTCTCCTTAGATTTTAATCTGAGACCTCCTGATACTTTTGACCTGGAACCAAGCTCATTAAAATTGGATTTGGACATTTTTTCCATTGCAGTAAGATCATGTGAGAAGCCGGTTAATCAGTAAGAAACGAAAAGTTTCAATATCATATGTGATTATAAATTAAGTGGTGAGAACTCATTATATTGTGATAACCTGAAAACTAGTTATTATATGTTATTTTATATGATTTTTTCCATTTATAGTTATAATTTGTTAGCTCTCATTTCTTTAAATGTAAAAATATGGAAAAAGTAATACTGCAAGTGTTGACAGAAGATGATCTGTCACATAAGACCACAGAGGACCAACAGCAGAAGATGCTCAAGCGTACAAGTCTCAAGTGACAAAACCTCTGTCGTGTCTCACAGAGGTTCTGGAAACTGGTCCTCTGCAAAAACAATGCTACAAGACAAAGACGACAGAACCTCTGTCGTGTCTCACAGAGGTTCTGGAAGATTTCCTCTACGTCAATGTGCTTTCAAGTTATATCCAGCAGAGCCTATGTGATGTCTCACAGAGGGTCTGCAGCTTGTCTTCTGTGTAGATCTTCTTTAGTTGTTTTACTTAGGTTTATTAGTTGYTCGTGCTTATCACGTGTTCTTGTCTGTAATCTGTTTTGATCAAACGGCTTAGATTAATTTACTTTAGGTCGTGTCAGAAAATGGTTACTTGCTTGTATAAATAGCAGCGTAGACCCTTGTATTTCAGTGTGCTTCAGTATTGTAATTGTCAATTTTCATTCTATTGAAAATCATTTGAAGCTCCCTCTTGTGTTCATCAATCTTCTTCACTGTGTTCTTATTGATTTCTACTGTGGTTGATTTTTATCATTTCCGCTGCATTAACACTGTCAAACAGATCATCCAAGTAAGTAATTTACACCAAGAAACCGAGTTAATCGATCCTACATAATTTAATGTAGTGATTAACATATATTTATTTCACAAAGTGATTGTTTCATATGTAAACCTTTTTGGCATGTTTATGAAAGAAAAAAAAAAGATACACGTAAATAGGTTTTACATTATGCATTGAATACATGTGAAACAAATACATTGTAAAACAAATATATGTTAATCAATACATTAAATATTATACTTTGATCGAATTGAAAAAAATCATGTGAAACATACTCTTAAAGTAGAAGTTCTCATAAATCTTACAAGTTTTTAAGTTCTCAAATGATTAAGCTCCTACAAAGTAAAATCTCATGTAATACAATAATGACTTGATGGAAAAGTCGTTTGCTAAAATGTTTGTATCACATGTGATTATGTATTCATATCACATGTGATTATATGGGAGGAAATAGAAGGAAAGAAATTAAAACATTTAATATAATTAATAAAATGGTAAATTGTATGAAAAAAATAATGTACTTTAACTTGATTCATATTTTGGGTAACGTACTTTCAGAACTTTTATTTTGGTACATAAGATGTAAAGTCTTAAATATCCAAGTACTCAATTGAAAACTAATTTTAGATTGAAAAAAATACTAATTTTAGATTAAAAAAAAATCATGTCACTAACCACGTCAACAAATAATATTGAGTTTGATACCATATCACTTGTCACATCAGAATGATAACTGGTTAATGCTTCAACCGGTTATCCGAATACTTAAATGTTTAAAACTTTACATCCTATGTACCAAAATAGAACTTTTGAAAGTACGTTACTCAGAATAAGTATCAAGTTGAAGTACGTTACTTTTTCATGCAATTTGTCCTTAATAAAATTACAAGATCATCCAACCTTTATTTTTAAAAGGTATATTTGTAAAGGGTATTATTGTAAAAATACTTTTTTCTTCTCTTTGAATAATAAAACTCGAAGCAATGATTACTGGAAAACAAATCCAAGATTATCAGTTGAGCTAACACAACAAGCCTTTTAAAAGGGTCGTGTACATATAAATCTCACTAGGGTCCAGAGGGAACACTTGCAACATTACCGTGGGGCTGTAGGGGGACAGATGACACCTATATTGCAAAAGGATAGAAACAGTATTAATTATTTCTTTTATAAACCAGTAGATATTTCACTCATCATTTAAATAATAGTGACAAGTCGTGAGACATCGTCCTTTTTCCCTTATAATTTCAAAATTAAAATATACCTGTATATAATTTTTCAATCTCAAAAAATATGATTATATATTCTTGTTATATATTCAAAATCTATACTGTATTATAAAATATTTGACAAAAACTTTTAAAAATCATTTTTATGTATGAAACATTGTTTATTGATGCATGTTACTTAAAATTCAATATTACAAGTAATTTTGTGTAAATATAACTTATTAAAGCTCAATTTTTAAATTCGTGTAATTAACTGCAAATAAATATAATCAAATACATGATAAATGTTTATTTTAAATATAGAAAATCAAAAATATAAATAAGATAATCATTAAGTTATAACATAATATTTAAAAAATATATTATTAAACATAAATTAAATTATAAATAAAAGTTTTGAATTAAATAAATTACACAAAACAAAAACTTTTAAATAGTTAATTTGATAGTAATATCAATATAGTTTTTTCAATTTTTATGATATTTTATTCAAAAATAAAAACATTATCACTTTATCAAAACCACATAAAATCATATTATATTGACATAGATAAAGAATAAAATGAGACATTGAAATCGAGACGTGTCTCGATGCATTGCACGAATACCCTTCTAGTTATTATAAAAACATGATTTTTTTTTATTAACCTGGATATACAACCCACTATGCGAGCCGACTAATCCCAGAGCAACCACTTGTTTTGCAGGTAATCCGGAGTCACCACATTCGAACCTCCATGACCACAAAAAGTTTTTTATTTCTTATTAAATTTGAACCTAAGATCTCCAAACACTTTTAGTCTTTGAAGTTCAAATCCAAACAGATTTAAAACCATAATTTTTCAAATGTCATGATATTGCTTTTTAGTTACAAAAGCATAAAGCGACAATAATTGAAGACAAATTTGAATGTTTTTCAAAAAGAAATTAAATATACCTCACCAACCATATTTAATTAGGTTAGGCCTCCCATACCCATGGCCCATGGCCATGTAGAAGAGGGTAACATTGTAATTTAAACCTAACAAATGCATCTTCTTCAAATATATATATATATATATATATATATATATGGTTGCGTTCACGTGAGACTAAAGGTTTTTTGTGACACCCGTAAAACCAATTTATGTTTATTGATCAACTTTATAAGCTAATGATCTAACGGTCTAAAGTTGCACGGTGGCAATTTTGTGATTATTGAAAAGTCTCGTGGCAATTTTGTGATTATGAATATTCAGATTGTAGATCTAATCCAAGGGTTGATAATTGATCTCACGAAAAACTCTTGATCTCATATGATCCCAATTATATATATATATATATATATATATATATATATACATACATATATACACACACACACACACACTCTTATACAAATCAGATAAATCATAGAAACTTATAAATTATTTTTCATGTGTTGTTTCACATGTAAAATAACATATGTAAGAATGTAGTGTTTATACGATGTTTCAAATTTGAATAAACCTCATAAATCATAGAATTTTAAAAAGCAATTTTCATATATTGTTTCACAAATAAAACAAATGCGTGAAAATGTAGTGTTTATACAATATCGTTTCATACTCCATCCGTTCCAAATTAAGTGTCCACATTTCTATTTTAGTTTGTCTCAAAATAAGTGTACACTTTCAAAAGTAAGCTTTTGTTTTTCCATTTTACTCTTAATTATGAGACTGCGAACGTTTCTCTCACTATTATCAACAGTGAAAGTGTCATTTAGTTATTAAAAAAGTGTAATAATTATATATTCCTAAGACCGTGTGAACATTTATTTTGGGATGAAAGAAGTATATGAAATGTTCAAACACTTTTTTCTTAGTGGGAAGAAATAATTTTGAACTACTGAAGCAACATTGTATAAACATTGCACTTTTCACACATCTTAACACATGAAAACTAGTTTGCATGAAATATGAATTATTGGGTTCGTAAAAGAACGAGATTCTAATCAAGTATAATACTATAAAAGTTCTTTTTTGGGTAACACATGGGTATTCGAGCCAATTTGTATACACCGCAACTAATCCCATGAGATACTGAAGATAACATTATAATAGAGGTGATCATTTGCGGGCCTAGGCCCGGGCCTAACTTGTTTTTTTGTCCAACGGGCCTAATATTGTAAACTCAAACCTTTTTTTCGGGCTTGACAACTTGTCATTGCCCGCCCTATAAACGAGTCAGGCTTGTCCACGAGCTAACGAGCCTAAAAGTGTAACTCTTATAATCTAGAAACTTGATCACTAACAATTAATTAACAAATGTGAAATCAAAAAGTAAAGGAAAAACACTGTTATAATTAAATTTTCAAGCAACTAAAGTGATCATGGATCTCAACAAGTGGAGAAAGAAACGAAAATAAAATCCAGAGTTGAACATCTTAATGAGATCATTAAGAGATGAACAAACAACCCCTTAGCCTTTTGGGTTCTCAAAAATAACCAAAGAATTTCATTCTTTAACTTTAATAATTTAATTTTTAAATATACAAGTATAATTTTAACTAATGGTAAAAAAATATTAATTATAAAATATAAACAGGCTGAACGGGTCTGTCCATATTTATTTTACATTTCCCATGAACAAACTCAGACCCGTCCATTTTCTCGATAATGGTTGTTTAATCCCGTATTTCTAACGGGCCAGATGGGCCGGGTCTAATGGGTAGTTCCGTCCATAATCATCTCTACATTATAATACCATAAAAGTTGATAATGCCACAAATTTGAATTCAATGAGGCACAATACATCTCAGGACCTTATGGGTTCAACCAAAATCAACACATAAAACACTAAGAACCTGAGGGGCGAGGGGGGAGGGGCAATTGCCACATAAAAGAAAGTAAATGTTTTCGTTGTTAGTTTTTTCTTAATCTTTTAGTTTCACTTTAAGTGCTTCGATAACTGCGGAAAAGTCGTGATCGCTTAAGCCATGAGACTTGGCCACCTTGTATAGCTCATTTGCAGCAGCTGCAATCGGTGTTGATTGAGAAACGGATTCGGCTAAACCCAAAGCAAGTCTCATATCCTACAACAGAAAACCCGCATCGTATAAGCCAACAATTATATCAAGGGTGCAATTGGTATTGCCGACGGGACTGGACGGGTGAGTGAGGTAGGTGGGTGAAAGAATTGTACAACGTTTTAGGGTTTTAATTTGAGATGGGTAATTTAGTAATTTACCAATCTTGTCTCATTTCTCTAATTTTTGTCCCAACTACTTCAAGGGGACAAACAAATGCATCTTTATCCCAACTTCGGGGAGCAGAGCAGACATCAATTTAAAGCGGGTGCAACCTTTAAGACCCCTAAAAAAATTCCATTACGTCAAGATGGTAGAGGGGGTGCATGGGGGCAACTTAGTAGGTTCACTCCTGCAACTAGTTTTTGTTTTGTCTTGTCTTGTCTTGTCTTTTTCAGTATCATGTCTTGTCGTTTACTCATTTTTGTATTTCTAATAATATCACACACATTCGATCGCATTGAATTTGTAACTCGTGGGAAGCCATACCTTCTGCTGATGCTTCAAAGGAAAAGCAGTAGGGTATCTGGATTGCACCATTGAAGGACCTTTCATTGAGAACATTGGTGCACTAATGGCACCCTGTGAGATTACCTGCAAAAAGACCACAAATCCACTTCAAATTTAAAGATGCTTGTTTAGACTTGGTCAAAAGATTGTTTATTGTAACAACTCGTTCCACATGGATAGAAAATGGGATTTGTGAGCTCCTTGTAAGTCTTAAATTGTGGGCTACCAATAACTTTCACCATGGTTTTAAGTTGGATTTGAAGTTATTAGGTCAGTCTGTGGCTTTTGGCTTTGGTCTGTTACTTAAAAAATAACATGAAAACTTGAATCTTTTTGGCATTTCAGATTATGCAGAAGCCAAAAACCAGACGAACCCAATATATCCTACATAGGGGGTAGGGTCGGATGAGACGTGAGAAAAGTGAGAGTAACATAAGGGCGTCTTCATTCTCTATAATTTCTCTAAAGTAAAGAACTGAAAGTTAAAATCTCTAAGAAGAACTACATTCAACTCCAACATATTCTCTATTTTAGAGATTTCAGCATTAATTATATTATTAAAACATTCTATAATTTTATAGTCCCAATACACTTTTTAGAAAAAACTTTATATAAAATAAGAATTTAATCTCATTGGTGGCAGAGGTGGACAAGTAATTTTTTCAATTGGTGGCAAATTTGACTATGAAAAATATCTTTTTTTCCCCACAACATCAGTATTGATACGATGGTTGGTTCCTTGTCCATATATAGAGACTCATGTTCCAGTCTGATCTACACATATTTTTAAAAACATGGGAGGTATATTAAAAAAACACCAAAATTTAAGAACAACAAATTTGTCAACGGGACTCAAACCTGGGCCTTTTGTACATAGGTGGGAGCATTTACCATCTTCGCCATTAAAGTCTTATGCTAATATTTCGGTTTCAATAACTATAAAGTGGCACCCAACAAAACAATGCGGTGGCACCCTCCAAAAACAAATTTTTTCCCCTTGCGACGGAACCATGAAGCGTGGCCCGTGCCACCGCATCATTCCATGTGGGTCCCTCCCTGATTGGTGGGAATGAACAAATGAAATCATTTCTCTCTTCTCACATCAAGTTTTGGAGAATTCTCTAAACTTGGAGTTTTCTCTCTTGTTTTCTCTATTTTAGACAACAATATAGAAAATCTGTTGAAACAAAATAGAGAACAAAATCTACATTTTCTCTATTTTAGAGAATCTGTTGGAGACGCTCTAACACGCAATAGGAACGAGGAACGTAAGATAACAGAATATGCATAAGCCAGTTTGATAAAAAAGGGCATTCCTATCCGAGCTCTCTTATTATATTGCTAATCAAAATGAGTTAATTTCGGAGTACCTCCACAACCACATTTGGATCAAGTCCAACTTTCTCACCAAGAAGCAATCCTTCAGCAAATGAAGTCATCATACTACAAATGGCATTAAATGGAAAGTTAATTAAGCATAATACACAATGAAAGAAATTACTGAGCAAGAAAAAAAATTGCACAACCTTCCCATGATCATGTTCACAACAAGTTTCATCGCGGCTCCATTTCCAACGTCTCCTAGATAAAATCTTGACTGGAGAGATAGCATAAACAGCAGTTGGTGTGGAGAGAAAAACCAGCTCAAGCTTGATGGGGGGAGGGATGGGGTTCAAATTAAGCTAAAATAAACCAAAGGGTCATTGGTCAATGGTCCAGTAGTACCCAGTAAATCCCAAACTCCCACCAAGGGGCCTTTGGCCTAGCGGTATGTGAGTCCTTGGCCTCCTAGGAGGTCAAGGGTTCAAACCTCACCAAAGGTGACGAGGATGTGTGAGTTTATTTGTTCTATTTGCCGTATATAAATATTATATACTAAAAAAAATCCCAAACTCCCAGAGGTCAAGGGTTCAAGTCTTCCCCAAGGTTTTAAAGAACGCGTTATGGTGCCATAACGTCGAGGCGTGGCCTTGCCACCACGTTAAAGCCCGTGGCGCGACTCTGAGGCGTGGCTTGCAATGGTGGGTTACAGCGTGTTATGGCAGGTTATACTCAAGGCGTGAATGGGTTTTTTTTTACTTTATTTTATATATAAATTATGGCTTATTAAATTAAATATTGATGATTCTAATTATTCACTGAGAGCGAGAATTATTAACCACAAGTTGAAGTCGAGGAAGATTTTGAATTCAATTCCGATGACAAAAGTAATCGATTTACATTGAAGGATAGTTTCTTTATAAGATACATCTAATTTAATCCAATCTAAGATGCTTTTGCAATATGATATTAGAATTTTAGATTAGAGATGTATGGATCAATTTGTTTATAGTTTTCTGAATTTAATTTGTTTATAGTTTTATATGAATTTAATTTGTTTAATCATTATTGTTCAATACACTGACACACACATACATCTGTATATATACTATATATACAGATTTTTCACCTTAAGTCATGGCTTGAAAAACGTCATGACCTCGCCGCCAGGGGCGGAACATGGTCGTTGTAGTCTACAGGGACGAAATATAATAATACAAAAATTTAGAGTCCAAATGATACGTATGTAACTTTTTTTTTCTATGATCTAATATTAAATTTTAGAGAAAATTTGTTAATGGAAGACTAAGGGTTCGTTTACCAAATGCTTATCCGATAAGTTTTTACCAAGTCATATTATCTTACCGGATGGACATGGCAAGGACCGAGAATCTTACTCGGTAAGAGCGATGGTAAGATCAAGAATCTTACCTTGTAAGTAAAGATGACGACTCCCTGTTAGCATTTACAGGGTAAATCACTGCATATGATGTCATTCGAATGGAGTACAAATCTTACCCAACAAGGTAAGTGATAGTGTTAAATTTTATTGGTAAGCGCTTTGAGCATCCGCAATGGTTAAGTCTTTAAAAGACTTGATCTATTTTCCACATCAGATTTCCAGTAAACAAGAACCATCTTCAAATACTTACTCCAATGGTCAAGTCTTTCAAAAGCTTCTTTTTGTATTTTTAATTCATTTTTAATGCACGTACATGAATCTTCAAACACTTGACATCCCCCAAGCTTTTGGATGTCAAGCCATTCTTCAAGTTATTACTCCAATGGGTAGCCTTTTCATCAAGTAGTTCTCAACCTTTTCATCAAGCCTTTATTTTTACCATTGGAGATGCTCTTACCGGGTAAGTGTTTGGGTAAACGGCCTCTAAAACTCAAAACCTTTAAACAATTAACCGGAAAATAGTAATACAAATTTATTATGTTTTTGTACTATTATGAATTAATAAAAACAAAACCTTCAGATTAGTAATATAACACTATATACCAACTTAATCATTATTTCTTTTTATATTATTTAAAAACTAATTTTTATATATAATTGATATTAATAACTTAATGTGTAATGCATGGAAGAAAAAATGATAAATTGAAAACTGCAACGTTCGGGATTTGATATTGTGACCTCAAAGATATGATAACCAAGTGAACCAATTGAGCTGCCAACTCTATGTGTCCTTCATAGTTCATGTATAGTATTTGAGTCAAAAAGCGGGGTGGCCATGGCCCCCAAAGGCCCCTATGGGGTGCCGCCATTGCTCGCCGCCTCACCATGCCTCACGCCATTTAGAACCTTGGTCTTACCAAAGGTGAGTAGTGTGTATGAATTTTGCAGTATATAAATATTATATACTTAAAAAAGCTAAAATAAGGAAATGGAGCACCTTCCCCATTATGTCCAAGTATAGAGCAACTTTGTCATATAAAGATTTGTCACCTGAAAAAAGGGATCTTTTAGATGCTTCAAATGTCGAAACTGAGGCTAAAGGGATGATTTAGGTCATCATTTTCTACCTGCTGTGAGGAATATTAGCTGTCCATCCTCTGCAGGCTTTTTAGACCCTGAAACCGGAGCCTAAAGCAATCGAACAAAACCCTTTAATATTGACCATAAATAACGAAAGGAGAAACATAATATTTACAATTTTGCTTTAAAATAAATGAAATAGAACAACACTGCCTTCTATTTTCTTTTTGTGTTGTTTTTTAATTTGCTAAACTGAAAGATAACTAGTTACCTCCAAAAACAGTGCTCCGGTTTCTTTTATTTGTTCATTTATCAACTTGGATGTGGCTCCATCGACCGTTGAGATATCGACATACCTACAAGTACCCATCCAGAGAACAAATATTGAATAAACAATCTTCAAAAAGAACTATTCCTTCGGTCATAAAACAGATGCAACAATTTCCATTTTGGTTGTCTCGAAAGAAATGCAACATTTCACTGTTGGCAAGGTTACATTCTACTATTTGTTTTTTTGCCCTTAAGTAATCATTAGCAGATATTAATGGCATTGACTTTGGTCCACAAGATATTTGACAAATAGTCAAACAATTTTTAAAACTAAGTGGTTCAAATTATATGTCTCAATTTAAATAGGGCATAAACAATATAAGTTTATGATGCTTGGTTTGCTAAACCAAACCAAATGGACCTAGTGTATCCCACCTGATGAGGTGGATCGAGGGAAGGTAAGAGGCTGTTTGGTTGGTTTTCCATTAAGTCCTGTATGAATAAAGCTGTCTATGTGGATAAATCTGTTTGTATGGATTGGAAAGGTTTTTGTTTGGAAGGATTTTTTCATAGATGGAAGGAGCGTGTTTTTAATTGAGAGGGACAGGTTTTAAAAAAACTTGGTCATCTGCATAAAGCTCCCCCCCCCCCCCCCAAACACAAGCTTACTGAATAACCCACATTCTATATCATTAAGCCACTACCAAATAGCCATGTATAGCTGACTGAATAAGTTGTGAGGACCATTACGCTCATTAAGTTGCTAACAAACAAGCCCTAAGATATACATAGATCTGACCTCTACCCCAAAGAGTAAAGTGGTTGTTTATGCTCGGCCTATGAAAAGTGTGACAGAGATAATGCACACTTCTTGAAGGCAAGCCGCTCCATCGATAAAGAAACTTTATATTTTAAGAAGAAACAACTTTTGTTATAATCAAAATTTAATTCCTGCAATTTGTAGGATACTCCATATTCACCTAAAGAACGAATTATTATATGCTTTTACTGCGAAACCATAGGAATATATACCCTTTTCCTGTACCCATCCCACTTGCAGCACCATCTTCTCCACAAGCAACAACCATCTGATTGTAAAAGCTATCACAATCAGCCACCATCCTTGAAGCATTAAAAAAGAAGAACACTGTAATGACATACTCACTGCACTTTCAGGATCAGCAAGCATGGCAAATGTGATATCACAAGATGCTGCAACTTCTGCCGGAGATGGCTTATATCTGCACATACAGAGCAGAAATTTATATAATTGATAAGAAAATTATTAGGGGAGAGGGAACTATTGGATTTCGAGCTGGATTTACTCAGTTATATATGTTTTAACTTTTAGCCCAACTATACATGTTTTAGCCCAATTATAATGTTTTATGCTGTTACTCTTTAAGCTGATTTGGCAATCTTTGATTCCGGCTTTCAAAGAATGTTAGAAGAATGATTATGTTTTAACTAAGCCAAACCAAACGATCCCAGTATATCCCGCTCAAGAGCAGGGTCTTGGGGTGGGGATGTAAGGAGACTTGACCTCTACGCGAAAGGATAGAGTTGTTGTTTATGTGAAGACCCCTGATTTGTGTAAAAGTGTGAACAAAATGGAAGAGATAGAAGTAAGGAAGAAAGAAAGGAAAAAGGAAAAACACATATTCATCTAGTAATCAACTCTGGATACACATTCATTGCATGAAGGCATGCTTGACATATTACCATGACCTGTTAATGTAACATTTTATAAAGGATGCAAATAATTAAAGCTAAATTATGTAGAGCATGATCATATATGAAACCAAATAATATTTCCATAGAGACTAGAAAACTGTGGTTATAAGTTGTGCTACAAAGCTTTTACAAGTCACTCATGAATACTTACTTCGCACCCAGATCAATGAGAGGATCACATTTGCTCTTTGTCCTATTCCAAACAGTCACATCGCATCTACAACAAACCAATCAAAATATCAGAAGATAATTATGTGATGTTGCTTTTTTGGGTCCAGAAAAATGATTAACACAATGAACATGAGAGTTAAATAGAATTGGCAAGCAAGTTTATGTAGAAAATTTGATTCCTACCCGGCTTTTAACAGATTGTGTGCCATTGGGGAACCCATAATTCCAAGACCAAGAAAGCCCAAGCGTGTGGGATTTTCATCTGCCAAACAAAATAAAACATGGGTGGAATATTCATGACATAATCCCACAAGAAAACACATCAAATCAGTTAAGCTAGTAATACCAAACGTGACTTGGGGGCTGTTTGATTGGTTTTCCATTTTATCCTGCATGGATAAGGTTGTCTAGTGGATTAATTTATCTGTATGGATTATGAAGGTTTTTGTTCGGGAGGGCTTTTCCATAGATGGAAGGAACATGTTTTTTAAAAGGAGTGACAGGTTATAAAGCTCCCCCTTAGGAGCCTTTTGGTTAGTTTTCCATACAGTATGGACAAAGTTGTCTGTGTAGATTAATTTGTCTTCATAGATTGAGAAGGTTTTTGTTTTGGAGGGTTTTTCATTGATAGGAGCGTGTTTTTCAATTGGGAATGAGGTTTGAAAAAAACTTGGTTGCATAATGTTCTCTCCTAAAAGCTTACTAAATAAGCCACTTTCTATATCATTAAGCCACTACCAAACAGTCATGTATAGCTGACCGAATAAGTGGCGAGTCTCATGAAGCTTGTTAAGCTGCTAACAAATGGGCCCTTAGAAGCTTATAGAATAAGTCACCTTCTATATTATTAAGCCACTACCAAACAGTCATATATAGCTGACCAAATAAGTTGCGAGTCCCATTAAGTCCATTAAGCTGCTAACAAACAGACCCATAGTGTAGGTAATCCCTAAGTCTGTGCATTATAATTTTCAAGATAGGGCCGAATCTGACAGTCATGTAACGTTTTCATACCAAAACAGAGATGCTAAACACATTACACATTCCATATTTTACAACTGTAGTTGAACATTTCTATCAATTCTAAATTCGAGTTCAATTTGGCAGAAGCAAAACCAGAACTCAATCAATTCATTCGGAAAACGAGATATTAACTGAAATCTAATCCATCGATCATTCTATTAGTAACTTTGATGAAAATGGGACAAAAATGAACACAATGATATGATCATATACAACTGTAGTTGAACATTTCTATCAATTCAAAATTCGAGTTCAATTTGGCAGAAACAAAACAAGAATTCAACCAATCCATTCGGAATGAGATGTATTAACTGAAACCTAATCATATTAGTTCATTTGATTAGAATTGGACAAAATGAACACAATGGTGTGATCATATACAACTGTAGTTGAACAAATTCTAAATTCGAGTTCAATTTAGCAGAAGCAAAAGCAGAATACATTCGGAACGAAATGTATTATCTGAACTCTAATCCATCATCAAAACCCTACTAATAATCATAGCTAAAGCACACACGTCGATTAAGAAATCCAAATCTACAGCCAAACGTAAACCGAATTAAAAAATGAATACATAAAGAAGTACCTGGACCTTTGGGAGCGGAGGATTGAGAAGAAAATACTTTGAAAGAGAAAGAAGTTTGGGGGAATTTGGAAATGGATACTGGTTTAAAGTGTTGGGGAAGTGAAGGGCAAAAGCTTGCTGCTGCCATGGCGGTCCAATGGTGACTGTAATTGGCCCCTCTGGCCAAGCTCACCATAGCTATGTGTTGCGCCAATGTGCTCACACATTTCAATGCATTTTCTATCTACTTGCGGATAACATTTTTGGGTGGGGGGGTCAAAAGTTAGGGGCTAAAAACGCATGTTTTTGTTAGATGGAGGACGTTTAATGGTTCTTTCTCAAAGATGAAGGGAGGTTTTGTAAAACATGCTTTAAGTTAAAGGACGTTTTTGAAAATTGTGCTTTAATCCTTTTTTCCAAAATAAATAACAAAGTACTGTTTTGAGAAGTAAAAGAATAGTATATTTCTAATTTAATATGTAATAATAAAATATTTGATAAAAATTTAAAAAAAATATTTTTAATGTATGAAGTACTGTTTATTGATGCATATTACTTAAAATTCAATATTACAAATAAATTGTACGTAAATACAACTTATTAAAGCTTTATGTTTGAATTCGTGTAATTAACTACAAATAAACATAGTCAAATACAAGATAAACATTTCATTTTAAATATAAAAAATCTAAAATATAATTAAGATAATCATTAAGTTCTAACAAAATACTTAATTATTATTCTTATAAAAAATAGTATATAATTAAATCAAAAATAAAATTACTTCGTTACTAAATCTAAATTAAATAATATTAAAAAAATTGCATTAAAAAAATTACATAAAAAACTAGAACTTTTAAATAGTTAATTTGATACTAATATTGATATATTTGTTTTCGAAATTTTATGATATCTTCAAATTTATGTTTTATTCAAAAATAAAAACATTATTTTTTTCTCAAAACCACATAAAAACCGTATCAAAATATCTAGAGACTTGGAATAAAAAAAACATCAAGATATATCTCGTTACATTATATGAATCCAATATCTAAAACTTTCTTTTTATTTGTCTTTTATTGTTCTTCAAATCCTCAACAACAACGTTTCTCAATCCATTAACCTTAATTGATCATTTATCTCAATCGATTATTACCAAATCAATCCTCACATCTCTCAATTAATGTATTTTAATAGGATGTAAATGTGTTAAACACTATTAATGACATATAAATGAATGTTAATTACATAATTTAGATGTAAATTTCATAATGATGATGAAGAAATATGTGAAATTGTATAAATTAATCTATAAATTCAACGCTATAATTTTTAATGACTAAAATAGACAATTTAAACAAATTCAGACGTTTATCGTTTTACAAAAACAAACACTTTTATTTATTCAAATTTCAGACTTCAACACCACCTCTTATAAATCGGAAGTGAAATAAGACTTCGAACCTCTAAAAAAAACAAATGTCACCTTACTGGTAAGAGTCGAACAGTCTATTTACTTTATCCGATAAGACTATAATCATCAAAACAATATCATATGCAACAATTTACCTAGTAATCACTTACCAAATAACCACCAGATAAAACTATTCATCCTTATCAATGCTCTTATCAAATAAGTTTTTTGACATTTATCATCAACAATTAGATCATAAAAAAATTGTAATTTTTGATTAAAAAACCAATATAAAAAATAAAAATATCAACATTTAAAAAACAAATATGAAAATATGATCAAACAGCCCCCAAAAAACAGTTTTGCTTTTACAGTTTGTATATGATACAATTTAACCTCAGCTTCCAAGTTCCATAAATTCACCCAAAAAATAAGAACACATTGCAATGGAAAATCCAATCTAAACTTCAAAACAACAAATTCTACATTACCACCTAATAATTTGACCCCAAATCACTTCCTATAAGGATGGAACCTACCACTACCACCACCACCGCCGCCACCACTGGTACTACTACTGCCACCACCGCCCCCGTATCCTTTGCTACCATCAAATCCATACTCATCACCAGCTGGACCTCCACCTCCTCCCCTACCAAATCCTTTGCCACCAAAACCAGAACCACCACTTCCATAACCCCTACCACCACCATAACCAGCAGGACCACCATAACCACCGTACCCACCGCCTGGATATCCACCACCATACATGGGGCCACCAAAACCAAACGCATATCCATATCCACCATAACCACCGTAAAAACCTGCAGAGCCACCACCGTAGCCTCCCCCATAACTGTCATAGCCAGGATAACCGCCCCCATAGCTGTCATATCCTCTCCCTGCTTTTCCACCATACCCACCTCCATATCCACCTGAACTCCTGCCCATGCCACCACCACCACCACCACCACCACCATACCACTTTGAACCACCGTCACCATGCTGGGACCGGCTGTCATAAGAGTAATCACCGCCAGCCCTTTTTGGTTCCGCCCTCTTTATCTCCACCTAATACAAATTAGGTACGGTCAACTCATATACTTTTAAACACAACCAAACAAAACAAAGCGATCCCAATATGTCCCACCCTAAGGTGGGGCTGGGGTGGGAGGTACGCAGACCTAACCTCTACCTCAAAGAGTAGGGCGGCTCTTTCCATGAAGACCCCCATCTATTGAGAAGTGTGTGGAATAAAAGCAACGTTTCCCCTAAGAAATGTATACTAATAAAAACAACCGAATAACCTAAATTAGCTCAAAACCATATGGGTGCGTTTGGTACATTGGATTGGACAGATTAGACAAAACAATGATCATGTTCCACGTTCCACGTTCGGCAGGACTTTTATGTGGAATTGGGGTGGAACAGGTTTTGTTCTAAAAAAATATTTATTTTATTATAAATTACATAATTAATCAAAATATATAAACAACTCATTAGAGTTAAATTGGTCATTTAATCTGTTCCGTCCAGTTCCGTTTTACCAAACGCTGAACAATTGTTTTGTGTTGTCTTGTCTGGATACTAAACGCACCCTATACTAATTTCCCCCAAAGTGGGGTCGGGTGGGATGTGCACAGACTCAACCTCTACTATCAAAGAGTACGGCGGCAAGTAGGCCCGGCTGTTTCCGTGAAGACCCCTGTGATTTGTGAGTAGTGTGTGGATAAAAGAAGAGAGTTTCCTGAAAGAAAAATACACTTCTAAATGCAACCTATTAACCTAATTTAGTTCAAAAGCATATACTTACTTGCTTTCCCCCAAGTTCATGTAGTTGACCATCAGCAAATATCTTTTCTACAGCATCTTCGCTGTCAAATGTTACAAAACCGAATCCTCTTGATCTTCCGGTGGTGCGATCCAACATAATCTGATGCTCAATAATATCACCGTAAGAAGAGAAATACTCCCTCAACTCATCTGCACGTCAAATAATGTTATCGATCTTCACAATCTTGTCCAATAAGGGTGAGTTTGAGTTTGGTATGCGGACAGGACAGGACTAGACGGACGAGAGTGAGGTAGGTGGGTGAATGAATTCCAAAAGGTTTTAGAGTTTTAATTTGACATGGATAATTTAGTAATTTACCAATCTTGTCTCATCTCCCAGATTTTTTTTGTCCCGCCTGTTTTGGTGGGATAGAAAAAATGCATTTTTGTCCCACCCAGGTCATGTCAAGTCCCAATATGATGTCGCGCCAAACATGGGATAACAAGTTTTTGTATTGTTCTGTCCTGTCCTGTCCCACGTACCGAATGCAACAACCCGGACTATACTATCAAAAAAGCACCAGAATGTTACCTTCTGTTAAAGTTAACGGTATACCACCAACAAATATTTTCTTTGTTCTTGATATTCCTCTTACCTGCATATCCTCCCTAGGAACTGTCCTCTTAACTTCCACCTGAATCAAGAACACATTAAAATATTAAAGCCGTAGAGAAAAGTTCAAATAAATATTTTGAGAACCTAGGATCCAACTATTTCATCATGAAGAATAACCATAAATATCATGCATTTTTATCATGAATATGATGTATTTTCGTCAATGAATATCTATCACAGCATTCATTGTGAATAAAACATGAATTGTTGGTTTTTTGGGTTCTCAAAATATTTACAGTTCTCAATTGAATTTGCCCTGAAAGCCATATGCATGTCCTTACCGGTCTGCCATCTATGACATGATCTTGCTGCAGGACCTTATCAGCATCTGCTGGGTCAGCAAATGTTACAAACCCAAAACCCCGTGGTCGTCCAGTAATTTTATCCATCATTATCACAGAATCCGTTAATTCTCCATAGTTGCTGAAGTAATTGCCAAAGGACTCTAAGGAAAGGGGAAAAAACACAAATCACCAAGTTAGAAAGTTTTGAGACATGTAGAAACGCATAGACTTATGCTGGTCACATGCAAATTTGATATATAACGAAAATGTTTAAAAGATGCATTCCATGGTTTGCAAAGATACTTTGCACAATTAGCTCATACACCAAGACATGCAATACTTCTGCATTTATCACTGGGAAAGAAATTTGTAAAACAAACATTGTTACATAAATACAATTGTTAATCACAACAGGCACCAAAAGTTATGGTCTGACTTAGGATGAAATCATGAATACATGCTTATAGTTGTCAACATTATCCCCACCCTATCCCCCCGAAGATATAAGCACGCATTTAGTGTTCCTTTATGCTATCGGTATTATACAAAAGAAAGAGTATGAAATATATTCAGTTGACCATAGTTAATAAGGACAATTTACTGGCGTTTCAGGAATTATAATCTCCAATGGCATGCATTTTCCCTCCTCCCACGGACCCGCCCAAACAAAACCCAAAATATTTTAATGTTTTATTGGAAATCTTAAGTTTCTCATGAAAATATGATAGTTGATAGAGGATTATTGAAAAGAGATTTCCCAAGTACATTCTTGATTTTTTCATCAATCTTTCAAATACTCAAATATATGTGTTGGGTACACACAGAAAATGACCAAGATATATGGTTGGGAAAGATATGAATAACAGTGTGCTAGACAAGATAACACGAGTTCTGGTATATTTTTTTTTGCAAACAATGAGCAGAAAAACTCCTAAAATACTAAAGCAAAGATGAATGCAAGTAGCTATCTTCTTGTTATTCCTCTTACTTTGTGGGACCCTAGCATATAGTTTTCGTATTGCTACAAAAAGTTTTAGATGTCGTAAATTTAATAGTTCCATTTGTCAGACTTCGAGAAAATGTTATGATATCATAGAATACTGATGTGATCCTTCATGAAATAAAATAAAGTCATATACGGGTTGTTTTGCGATTGAACTTGCTATCATGGTTGATAGCTTGCAAAGGTAGGTGCTACCCTCTTTGTTAACCATTCTTTTTATTCTCATTCACGTCATCATACGTAGATTAAACTTGGAATAAAAATGAATTTCTCCAACTACAAAGTGTTCCGTAGATTCACTGCCATGTCAAGCTAAGATGCCAATCCATTAAGGTCATGTAACAAAATGCCACCTAGCTATTCTTCCTATTAATATGAAATTGCGAAGAATCATACTATGGGCTTATATTATCAGGTCAGCTCTACTGCCTGCTTAAATTGTCTTCTGGGGCACTCTGTGATAAAGACATCACCAGCTTTCTATACTGGAAGAATTCACAGCAAGATATCATAGCAAACAATAATCAACCATTGAAAACAATATTCACACATCTAATGAGAATGAATCAGCTAGAATCAAAAGATTGCTGACAATATATGGAACTGAACTAACATAATCCCTCCAGAATACCACTAAAATCATACAGGAACTTTTTGCGAACAACCCAAGTAACATTCTAAAAGTCTATCATTGATGAATGCATGCGTTTTCATGCATTCTAGGAATGCCTTTGGTACGTGAGACAACACAATACATAACAACAACTTGTTGTTTCACGTTTGGTGCAACATTTAGACCGGACAGGACTCAATGAGACAAAAAAGTATTTTTTTTTTTTCTCATGAGAGATACACAAACATTAGTAAATTACTAAACTACCCTTGTCAAGTTAAAACCGTAAAACTATGCACAATTCACATGGCTACCTCATTCTCACAGTCAAGCCCGGTCTATGTACCAAATGCACCCATGTACAGCCTTATTTTATGGCCCCTTTTCAAGATAAACAGCATGACAAATGGAGTGTCTTGAACGTACCTTCTGATGTCTCCCAAGCAATGCCTCCAACAAAGAGTTTGCTATCACACAAGAAAAACAACAGTTACTTTCAAGCTCGTTCCACAATGCCCAACTTTTTTTTTCTTTTTCTTTTTCTTATCCTGGATGAACACAGGAAGGATAGTGTAATTGAAACATACGACTACCTCTCTCCCCAACTTCACACATCAAATTAATTTCATGAATAACTACACACTGAAACTAGAAGACTAAAAAGTAACACAATTTTCTAAACCCTAAGGGACCCAAATGTACACAAGCTATACAACAAACTAACCCTGCTGAAGAATCACGATTACTGTCATTGATTGAATGCTTTATCTCATTGCCTCCACTATCATCTACGTTATCAACATCTTCGTGATTTCGATCGTTGTTGTCAAACTCTAGATGTTCATCACCTCCATTAACGAAAGGGATGACTCCAACATCATCACCATGATCCATTTCTCGCTAAAATTTGACACCCCCTCTTAATCTCTTTCTTATGTCCTACCTATCAAAAAAAATACCTGCAAACGATAAGTATTGTTTAATCTAAGCTCTAAACCTTATTCATTAGGCTGTCGAGACCTTGATTAACTCTAATAACAGAAGGAGATAGCACGAAGAACCCCTTAACAGAGGGAATCAAAGGCAACTTCGATAACAACCTGAATAAGAATCCGTATGATTGGAAAAAAGAGAAAATGGATAGAGAAATCGTTGATTTTGATTCGTAATTTTTTGGGTTTTGATAGTGAGGGTTGGATAGAGCTCTGAAAAAAAAACCCTAGCTCGTCGTGGTTGAGGAAGATAGACGCCGCCTTGTATGGTTTTTGTTCTTCCCGTTTATCTATATTTGCTTAAATTACATAAATGGACCCTCAAGTATTATAAAACTTACACTTTTAACCCAAAACTACTTTTTTCTTCATTTTTTATCCAAGTAACCGGATTTTATATCACTTTAGTCCAAACCCTACTGTAGTTACAAGATCGGGGGACCGTGGTCCATTGGTGTTGTTTATGCAATTAACCATAATATGTGTCATGAACGCAACAAGGATAATTCAACCATATATTTTGCCAAAAAAAATGTTAGCTTTACCGATGCACTACAAGACCTGGGTCCGGAATAGGGTGTTGGGAAAAGAGTGACTTGAAAGTACCTGACTTACATCCAAGGTCTTAAAGAACATGAGGCAAGACATTACATTATGGCAAGATCAGACCTAAAGCATTACGAGCTACGTTGAGGTCATTGGGTTTTTCAAGACGTGTCCTAGGGTGATATATGTATACATATATACATGTATGTATACATGAAGGATTGTGTGATAATAAGAGTTAAGTTGATAAACATAAAAGATGTTTGTGATTGCTTATTTAAAACAACTTATGTTTTTCTATAAAAACATTTATCAACTTATTATAAGTCATAAGAGTTTAAATTCTTCAAAAACTTCTTATTACCGATTTGGCATCAGTATAAGTTGTATATCCAAGCACTCGAAAGTGTTTATTACCGGTATTACACCGGAATAAGTCAGTAAGTTGTTTTTATAAACAATCTCATACACCCAAATAATAAGGGGTCTGGACCCTTTATCACTTTCAATCTCACTCTCATCTCATAAACTATGCTTCTTACAACAATTGATCTGGTCTCGTTAGGGTTGATCTCCAATTATGATTGATTTAAGAATGTAGATCTCTTCTTACTCTTTTCACATGACTTTTCATTCTCACTTGAACTCAACTAAACTCTCTCTCTCTCTTTATATATATATAGGGCCCGTAAGACTAATTTATGTTCGTTGATCAACTTTATAAGCTAATGATCTAATGGTCTAAAGTTGCACGGTGACAATTTTGGGATTATTGAGAAGTCTCGTGACAATTTTGTGATTATAAATGTTCAGATTGTAAATTTAATAAAATAGTTGAAAATTGGTCTTACGGGTCTCACATGATCCCAAGTCTCTCTCTCTCTCTATATATATATATATATAACATACATATACTTGTGTGTGTTAGCGTTCTAGATAATATCATGGAACAATTTTAATTCATATAAAGCAATAGAATTAAAAAGGAACAATAAACCACTTATATCGAACTTATACACAATTATATCAATAGTTAAAAAATGGGATTAAATCTCGAGTCTACTCACTGCTTTCTTCAATCTTCAAGTAATTACCGTTTAACTCTTCATGTGCGGGAATGAGAATAAAGATTTCCATACTAAGGGTTTTTAGCTTTTGTGTTTCAATTTAATGTTTATATAAGCATTATGTGTCATGCATAATTACCACTTACCCCCATGTTATATGTTAAAAAAAAGGTAAAAAAAAATGCCCTACAAAAATAATGTGTCATAACATGCAATAACACGCATTAACACGTTACAAACGGAAGCAGACTTTAGAGTGGATCCACAAGGATTGATTGACGCCATAACGAGTTATTTAAAACCATGCTTAAATCCTATCACTGAAATAAACTTTCTCATCCACTGTCCTCTGACTACAAGGTAATTTTTCAGTTGGAGTAGAAGTGGATCCTGATCAATGAATCATTCCGATTCATTTTCACGAAGGAATTGGAATGAAATAATATCGATTCGGACAGAAAAATAACCGACTTTCTTTGAATTTGAAGTAATAAGACTATCCCAAGTGTATGTTCATGACTCTATTAGGTGCACCATGTTGATAGGAAACAACATATACATTGTACACGTTCCAATCTAATAGATAAAACTACTGTTTTCAATTAAAATTTTATTTTATTTCAAAATGTGAAACTAAATTACAATTTACAATACATTTGATACAGTATCATAGGTCATAGAACTAACGAATATTACAATTGTTTTATGCATAATATAGATTTTTAACGTGTAGGTGGTTAAAAAAACACCCATTTTATAGTTTAGGGTTTATTTGTTTATCTCTCAATAGTTTCATTAAGAGACAACATCTGAATTGTTTAAAGGTAAATCTTGTTTGACAATTTTTTTAATCTACTAATGGTTATAAAACCATCAGAATGATTTTGTATCATGAGTCTCCCTTAACCATCAAACGCCCTAATTTCATTGTAAACAATTACCAAACAATTATATATCATAAGAGTTCCTTAATCATTGTGTACCAAACCATTTAATAACTACCAAACAACCCCTTAATATATATGACAAGTCTTTACTGCATTCTAGTTAAATATGTTGGTTTTCATATGATATCGTATGGTTTTATGTAATATGTCAAATTATATAATAAACAAAAAAGTACAATATTTAATTTCAATTCAAGGGTTTTTATGAACCTTTTAAATTAACAAAGCATAAATTTTAAAATTTATCAATAATAAAAAATAAAAAATAAAAAATAAAAAATAAAAAATAAAAAATAAAAATAAAAATTTTATTGCATGACCGAACAATTGAGTAAATTAACTTTTTAGTCCTTGTAGTTCGTTGAAATTCTTATTTTTGTTATTATAGTTTTCAAATTACAATTTTCATCCTTGTGGTTTGTAATTTACTGTATTTTCGTCTATGAGTATAACTCTTACTTTTAAAAATAAATTATCAAAACAGTAAAGAATTGTAAATCAATGAAATAAAAATAACAATAAATTATAAATCATAGACGAAAACAACAATAAATTGTAAACTATATAGATGAAAATCATAAATTTTAAAATAAAGGGACGAAAATGGCATTTTTAACAAACCACAGGGACTAACAACGTAATTCACTCAAAACAATTATATGTGTGTGTATATATGGTCACTTCACGTCACAAGGCTATAACCCCTTTCGCTTCCTCAACGAAGTTTACACTTCGCATCCCTCCCTTCAACTTCGCTTCTCTTTTCTAGGGTTTTCACTAGGGTTTCTGTCATACCATCTCACCTCATGGGCAACAACAAGAAAGAACAGCTAAATATGTCCGATCTCGGCGCCTCCCTACCGGCTGCCGCCGCCGGTATGTTCTCTTTTTGTCATAAAACCGTTTGCTCCATCTGTTGCTAACTTGTAAGGTTAACTAGGAATTCACTGATATGTTTGGCTAATCACGCAGCTCTTAGCGCGGAGGATCGTGCTGGGCTTGTGAACGCTCTGAAGGTTTGAAAAACTGATATTAGTTTTCATGTTTTATTCATCTGTCAGATACCGTTCTTCGTTATGATTAGATGGATCGGTGATAAATCGATTTATTGTGGATGTTTTTACAGAATAAGCTTCAAAATCTGGCGGGACAACACTCGGATATTCTCGAGAGTTTGACTCCACCAGTTCGAAAGAGAGTTGAAGTTTTGAGAGAGATCCAGGTAACGGAGATTAAGCAGATTGTTAATTGCAGCTGTTGATTATTGTTATTATCGCACAATGTGCTTAATTAAATGTGATTTATTGATCTATTAGTTCTCAGATTACTGTAATATTTCATTAGCTAGTTTTTTTTTGTTTCCAGTGGTTGTTAATGGAAGTAAATGCTATTTTAAACAACCTATTCTTATGATGCCGTAGTGTATTTTATGCCTACATCTTACATTGGGTATAGTATAATTAATAGTTCAGACTCCGAAATCCAGGGAGGGGAACTGTTGATTGGCAGTGCAAGATCGGTGGAAATTTGTTATGAAGTTTCTGGCTAGCAGGCCCTACGCAGAATACACTACGTTTATGAGATTTATCGACATGAAAGTAGGAAGATGCTGTAATTTAATGTTTGGTTTATAGGTGAACCGAGCAGGATGACTTACATATGGCAGTTTTTGCATCTCACTTTTTTGAAGTATATAGTATTTATATACTGCAAATTGAACTTACACACTCATTTTTGGTGAGGTTGGAACCCTTGGCCTCTAGGAAGGTCTGTTTACTGCCTACTGCTGGGCCAATGGGAACCGGATTGTTCTCTTGATTGATGAATCAACTTGCCCTTGAATGCTACTTCGTCTTGCATGCTATTCGGATGACCTCGACTAACGAATCACGTCTGTCAGTGCATGTAATAGGTCTCCTAGAAACAACAGTCATTTAATTCATAGACAATGTTCTCATTGACTGTTCCATTGTGGGAAACAGCACAGTTTTTTATCTATAATCTTATAATTGCTACAAATTTTTTCCATTTATTATAGTTTAAATTAGAGAATTTTTATTTTTGAAGTTTCTCATAATTAAAACACAATTATTTCTTAATTTATTTTATATCACTGTCAAAGCATATACCGAGGTAATATGAGTCAAGATTCAAGCTGACAAAGTTGATGAGTTTTCAGTTTTTTTTTGTTACAGGTTGCAATTCATTTGCACAAACATCTGACTGTTGTTACAAAGTGCTTATTTCTGTGCATATACATTTATCATAGTGGATACTTTTTAATTCTTTTGCTCAATGCTAACTGCTTCTGATGTTTTATTATTTGCAGAGCGAGCATGATGAACTGGAGGCGAAGTTTTTTGAAGAGAGAGCAGCATTGGAATTGAAATACCAGAAGCTGTACGAGCCACTGTATTCAAAGGTATACGAGTTTTCTCATGTCTGGTCATTGTCGGATTGACATATGGCCATTGTCGGATTGACATATGGCCATCGTCCTGTTACTGTGCTTACATTGCATGTTGCATTTATAGGCTGTTCTTTTTTAGAATTAATGGTATGGGGAGGGATATAGGTCAGCAAAATCATTTATTCGTGGGATCTTTAGTTTGTTTGACTATGCGGGCTACTTGCTTGCCTAATGAAATTTTCAGAAAATTTACCTTTCTAGCATCCCATTTCTCATGATGTCACTTCCAAGTGCCAGATCTTACAATAGGATGGGAAGAAGATTGGTGAACTGTGACAATGAATAAGAGAACCGAAGAAGTAATAGGCAGTTTTGAAAAGTAGAAACAGATCTAAGTTAATTGACACTTGAATAATATTGTCATAAAGAAAACAAACAGTTAGGAATAAATGCTTTTCAAACCTTAAATGTTTTGTCACAAAACACTTTTTCATTTTTAACCGGCTAAACAAGGCATAAAAAACTAAGTTTGTATGTGTTTTTGAATGCTTGCCTACCTTGCCCTTCCCATCCATCTGGAGTAAGATGCATGTGGGTAATACCAGAACTCCAAGATCTAACACGTATACATCAGTAGGTTTATTTTTATAACTCAATCTCACAAGACATAGTTTGTAAGACGTATCAGTGCTTATGAGTTCAAGAAGTTTTCGGTAGATTGAAAATTATATAGAGAGGATATCCATGTTTTACCCAAGCTGCCTATTGGAATTTGGAATAAAAGATGTTGAGAACAAGGGAGATAGAAATACTTGTCTACAAAGAGATAGAACTATTGCCATATATAAGAATGGTTTCCTAATTAATTGCTGACAAAGACTTTGGACATGATCTTTGCTCATTCTTTCTTTTATTCTTAACAGTATAACCGATGTAGGTATGATGCAACAGCCTTGAATATGGGCAGAACATGATAAAGTGAATGATGTTGTTGAATTTGCTCTAAATACTATTGTGTATACTGAACCATTATGTTTTGGAACTACAGAGATATGACATAGTGAATGGTGTTGTTGAAGTTGGAGAGAAGGATGAAGCTGCAACAGACCAGACAGATGGTGATGCTAAAGAAGGTAACATAATTTCTATATAATTTAACCCTGCTTTTCATATATGCTTCCCATCTCTTTTCTGTGTTTAAGATCCAAATTTATTATTTTCAATTTTTTTCAGAAAAGGGTGTCCCTGATTTTTGGCTAACTGCAATGAAGACCCATGAAATATTGGCAGAGGAGGTAGGAATCCTGTTAATGATCTGTATGTTTGTTGTATGCTTTGTCATGATTATGGTTTTTAGTTCTGATTTTGATTTTGGTTCTATCATCAGATCTCTGAACGAGATGAAGATGCTCTCAAATATTTGAAGGATATCAAGTGGTGTCGGATTGATGACCCTAAGGGTTTTAAGCTCGAGTTCTTTTTTGATACCAATCCATATTTTAAAAACACAGTTTTGACCAAAGTATATCATATGATCGATGATGATGAGCCTATTTTAGAGAAGGCAATAGGGTAAACATCCATATTCAGTTTCCCACGTTTTAGGCTTTTAGCATATCCTTCTTAATCCCGTGTTATGCTTGGGACTTCGCAGCACAACCATTGAATGGTTACCAGGGAAATGCTTGACACAAAAGATCTTAAAGAAGAAGCCAAAGAAGGGATCGAAGAATGCTAAACCTATCACAAAGACCGAGAATTGTGAAAGTTTCTTCAACTTCTTTAACCCTCCACAGGTTCCTGAGGATGAGGATGATATCGACGAAGAGGAGGTAGGATCTTATTTTAACACACATATTTCGGGAGTTGATCGACACATTTAAGCTCAAATGAATTGTAACCAGTATGAGGCTATAATTGGCAGGCTGAAGAACTTCAGAATCAAATGGAGCAAGACTATGACGTTGGGTGAGTGATATAATATTATTTTACTGGTATAAATTTAAAATTTTGTATCTGAAGTCACGACTGATGTGTTCTTTTACTTGCTATGTAGGTCAACCATACGCGACAAGATTATCCCACATGCTGTTTCATGGTTTACAGGTGAGGCTGTTCAGGAGGATGAGTTTGATGGTATAGAAGAAGATGATGATGATGAGGATGATGATGATGATGAAGAAATTGATGATGATGAAGACGAAGAAGATGATGAGGATGACGATGAGGATGATGAAGATGAAGAGGAGGAGGAGAGCAAGAGCAAGAAGAAAACAAAGGTGACATATCCTTCCTTTCACTTTTGAGTGTCGACTTTACTTTTTGGCTCTTGTGGTTTGCCCAAGAATCAAAAAATCGTCCCTCTGCTTAAATAAGTCCCGCAAGAGTCAACTAATGCATTTTGCTGTTAAAAAGACCAAAATGCCCTTTTATCTGAAAATCTTCTCTATGCTTCAATAAGTCCCGAAAGAGTCAACAAATGCATTTGGATGTTAAAAAGACCAAAATGTTCTTTTATTTCAAAATCGTCTCTTGCTTCAGTAAGTCTCGAAAGAGTCATCGTATGCATATTGCTGTTAAAAAGACCAAAATGCTTATTTCTGGACTTACTAAAGCGCACAAGGATGATTTTCATGTTTTTGGTTAAACCATAGGAACCAATAGTGGACTTCTCTCTACTTTTTTTATGAATATACTCTGATTCATGTAATCTATATATACTACTTACTTCCTCCAATATATACTAATATATTTGTTCTTATATTTTGTTTCATGTAATCTTGCAGCCTTCTGCACGGAAGGTAAGAACACGACACTTGGATGAGCATTTTATGTTTTTTTTTTATAATTCTATCTGTCTCAAAATAAGTGTCCACATTTCTATTTTAAAAACTTAGGACTTGTTTGTTAGCAGCTTAACAGTCTTAATAAGGCTCGCAACTTATTTCGTCAGCTATACATGACAATTTGGTAGTGGCTTAATGATATAGAAGGTGGCTTATTCAGTATGCTTCTAGGGCAGAGCTTTATGCAGAAAGCGATTTTTTTTCCAAACCTGCTCCCGATTAAAAAACACGCTTCTTTCATCTATGAAAAATCCTCCCAATTAAAGAACACCCCTTCCCGTATACGTAAAAACCTTTCCAATATATACATACACATTAATTCACACAAATAGCTTTATCCATACAGGACTTAATGAAAAACCAACCAAACACAGCCCCTTTACAATTCTATCATTAATTATGAGATTGAGAAATTTGTTGTTCCATCTGTTATGAAGGGTAAAATTGTCTATTAGTGGATTAAAAGTGAACAATTTTAAAAGCTGTCATAGTAATTGTGGACATTTATTTGGGACGGAGGGAGTATCTATATATTGAATTGATTCAAAGGTGATCAATTATTTAACATTTGGCATTTTTTGAACTGCAGAAGGGTAGCATCCTACATGCAGCAGGTGGTGCTGGAGAACAGGGTGAGAGACCTCCTGAATGCAAGCAACAATAGCTTTTTAAGGCTGCAAGAGGTGTGATTTGGTGTTCGTTGTCGAGGGTTTTGAAGTCTTGGTTTTTTTTCCTTGAGAAATTTGGCCCGTTTTTGTGTTGGATTCTTTGTGTATCGGAGTTCTATTTATCTGTCAAAATGTCCAGTTTTTGTTTATTTATATATGTTAGGTTACAATCTTGATTTGTGAAAAGGTACAATTGAAATATGTACGTTTTCTCCCATTTTCCCGGGTATGTTTTTGAAGTGGTAAACGTTATATGTTCGATGTCTTGCATGAATTCGTGCTTTTATTCGAAGGTAGTGATTGTTGTTTGTATTCGAGATGTTTGATGGTCTTCGAGTTTTTTTTGTTAATCGTTGGTGTTCCGGTGAGCAGCCTTGTAGGTTCTTTTTCTTCTGTAAAATTGTATTATGCATATACAGGTGAAGGATTGTGTGAGGAGGAATATTTATGATGAGAAGCATAAAAAGAAATCCAAACTCTTGAATTGTGTTTTACAAGGGAAGTGATCCGGTGCATCTTGTTAGTGTTGATATTCAATTAGGATTGATTTAAGGGTGTAGATATCTTTTTATGTTTCTCATCATAACTTTCCTTTTCACCGGAACTTAACCGTGTATATACACCTTCGGTGAAAAACATGAGAAATGGTGAATGTTACGGGACGTTTTTTTTGTGAAGGCAGTTAATCGTATTTTGATAGAAAATATGAGTTAACATTTATCGTACTTAAATAATATTTTAAGTGTGCATTTAGCCAACAACTCATATTTTCTATCAAAATACGATGAATATTATATATAGGAGGTTTAATGTGTAAATTATGTTATCTGTACAAATGTATAAAACTCATCCAATAAATTATAAATTTTCATTTTTTTGTAATTATGAGAGATTGATTAATCATTTTTATTGTGTAGGATATTAATAATGGATATTATCATCTTTATTTATTAATTTTAGAGAAATACATGAAACCGTTTTTTTAAAATTTCATAAGTATTATATGAAACAATTTCATTAGCATATATGAAACAATTTCATTAAAAAAGTATTATATAAAACAATTTCATAAGATTAAACAATGAAATCGATGGATGGAGGTAATTTGCACGGTTTGTACAAATATGAGTTATTTGCATTTGATCGTTCTCTCTCTCTCTCTCTCTCTATATATATATATATATATATATATATAGGGTTGGGTTCACGTGAGACCAACGGTTTTTTGTGAGACCCGTAAGACCAATTTATGTTCATTGATCAACTTTATAAGCTAATGATCTAATGGTCTAAAGTTGCACGGTGACAATTTTGTAATTATTGAGAAGTCTCGTGACGTTTATGCATGTTCAAATCTGACGATTATAAATCTAATCCAAGGGTTGAGAATTGGTCTTACAGGTCTCATGAAAAACCATTGGTCTCACATGATCCCAAGACTATATATATATATATATATATATATGATCTTAACCGTAGATCATTTTTAATCTCATTTTCACTCATGAATTGCGTTTTAGAAGAGAATTGATCTGATGCATCTCGGTTTCTGGTAAGAATTGAAGTTATGGTAAGAAATATAAGAAGATATTTCCATATTTGGATCAATCCTAATTGAATGTCAACACTAATAAGGTACAACGAAATACACCGTATCAATTCTCTTCTAAAGCACAATTCATGAGTCGAAATGATATTAAAAATGATAAAAGGGTTAAGATCATTTATTACGCTTCTAACCATAACTTTTCTTCTCATACGATTCTTTACATATACATATGTGTGTATTAAAATACTATTTTTATTTTTTTGATAGGAAAAAGATAAAACAATAGACACAAAGATAAAACGATTCTTAATTTAACAGAGTTAAATGAGAGTTTAATCAAAGAGACCACCAAAATAAATTGAATACCATAAAAACCAAATCCATATACATGTTATAGGGGGTGTTTGGGATTGCTTATAAAAACAATTTATTGACTTATTCCGGTGTGACACCGGTAATAAACACTTTTGAGTGTTTGGATAAACAACTTATACCGGTGCCAAACCGGTAATAAGTAGTTTTTGAATAAGTTGAACCCTTCTTATTTATAATAAGTTACCGGTGCCAAACCGGTAATAAGTAGTTTTTGAATAAGTTGAACCCTTCTTACTTATAATAAGTTGATAAGTGCTTTTATAAAAAAATATAAATTATTTCAAATAAGCAATCTCAAACACCCCATAAAGATCCTCGTCAAGTCAAAGACCTTCCAACCTAGTGGTAAAGGCTTGGGCATGGCATAGTCATGAACCCGAGTTCGAGCCTTGAGAAAGGAGTGTTGGCGACATTTAAGTGGGGCCATGTTTAGCCTCCAAATTTGCCGAGGATTAGTCGGGCTTTGACCCGGACACCCTTAAAAAAAAGATCCTCGTCAAAAAATATAAAAACATATGCGCCAAATCGACATTTCACTCGTTATATTATTAAACCACTAAATGTTAAAACGGAAATTAGTGAAGCTTTAAAATTCGATGGAGGTCGGCTGTGGGCATAAAAGGTCACACGACTGCTTTCTTCTATTTCAAGAGGGAGCAGAGCGTTTTGTTGAGCGAAAGAGGGAAGAACGATGTCGTACTTGCTACCGCACTTGCACTCAGGCTGGGCCGTCGATCAAGCCATCCTCGCCGAGGAGGAACGTCTCGTTGTCATCCGCTTCGGCCATGATTGGGATGAAACTTGTATGCAGGTGCGTAAAACCCTAGTTTTTCTCTTTCTCTCTTGCTCACTTTACTTTATTCTAATTAATCTTCTTGTTAATCGATGATTATTATTGGTTTACTTAATACGTCACCATATCTGCTTCGATCCGACTCCCAATTCAGTTGGATGTTGAAGTCGAGTTCGAACATTAGGGTTAGGGTATCATCTATAGCTGTAAGTAATTTTTGATCTTCTTTCTTAAATGGAATGGATGATTGAATTATTGGAGTGTTTATTGGTTATTGTTTCTATTTGTTGATGATGGTATGCAACTTACATAAAACTAGTATTACGACCATTGCTACTGATCTGTTTTAGATATTAATGGTTCATCATAGCTATGTTACGATTAAATTATGGGTTAGTACTTGCATCGGGTTGAAAATGAAAAATCTATCTGGTATCTAATATTGTGTATGCGTTATTGGAACAAATATCTTGCTACCATGAAGTATGCTCTAGAACTCTGGTAATTGAAGTTGCATAAGCGGGGAAACATCTTCCAACTTGGTTTCAACTATAACTATAACACCACCCAAACCAAAACTTAATTTAATGGCTGCTTGGTTGGTTTTCCAGTTAGATTCAGGCATGCTACACTTTTTAGTTATTGGGAGAGCCCAAGTACTCTCTTTCCGATTCAGGAAAGAACTCTCATTCCACGTGCCCCATGCGACTTGGATCAGAGCGTAAGCTAGTGATGCTTTCGGCTACTGGACTTGCGTTAAGTCATGATTGATAAATCTATCTCATGTGGATTAATCTGTCTGCATAGATTCGGAATTTTTTTGTTTGGAAGGTTTTTTTTTTCATAGATGGAAGGAACATGTTTTTTAATTGAGAGTGTCACTTTTAGAAAAAACTTGGCTTTCTGCGTGCAACTCCTCCCTGAAAGCTTACTGAATAAGCCACTTTCTATATCACTAATCCATTACCAAGCAATCTTGTATTGCTGACCAAATAAGCTGTGAGTCTCATTAAAGCCCAGCTGCTAACAAATAGACCCTTAGTGGTTTTTCCAGAGTAAATAAAAAGTTCCCTGAGAGAAGCCTCGTGTGCAGGTGGTCTCTGTAATGGAAGATTCATTAGGTGATGAGCTTGTGCTTGTATTGGTTATCCATTAAAGTCTTTAGAGAATTCTTAAATCTAATGCCATGGGCTTATGCAATGAATACAAATGTCAAGTCACAAATTGGTATGGCTTGAAATTTTGAAAACACTTAGAATTGAGTAAGACATGGTATTAGACATTGTGAAGTATTGATGTGTGATAAAACCCCTAAAATGCAACGAAATTTAGCATCCAACGTTTCTTGGTTTTAGTAACTTAGATGCTTAAAAAGTCCAAAAGTTTTCTATCTCCCTTTTAGCGATCCGTTATCTCTCTGCTCTTGCCCATCTTTGGCGAAAATCGGTCGGTGGATTCCACTGCCCCTCCCGTGGTTTTCTTCGTATGCAGGCACTATCCACCATCCCTGCCCCTTCCCTTCTACCTTCTCAACCCGATGATCGTGACCCCTCTCCCTTTGCCCCCTTTACCTTCTCCCTACGCTCCTCCTTGCATATCTCCATCCTCCGCACTGATGACCTAAACCCCCTCCCTCCCTCCCTCCCTTTTACCATAATTGCTCCCTTTTTTGTTTGAGCCTCACAGAAAATCTCAAACACTCCACTCAACTGACCTACTACCTCCTCCACCTTACCCTTTTCCTCTCTTGTTGATAATCTTGAATGAAATGGGGTTAAAGGCAGTAAGAAAGTTAAAAAAAGATACAATACTTCCATATTAACTTTACATGCTTCAATTTTAACAAATAGTTTATCTAATTTTAATGTTAAAAGCAGTTTATTTTGCAAAAATATATCTATATTATAATTAGTACTTTGAAAACTTTAATTTAAATATAAAATTATATACATCCCCCTTGCTCATCATTGACCACAAACCTTGCCCTCCCGACATCACTCTGCTTTGGACACAAACTCATATCACCTCTCATCACCGCTTTCAAGCACTTATTAAATGTGCCTTTTATATTTATTTGAGAATATATTAGTTGTTGCATCTTTAGCACATCTCAACCTGTTGTGGCATGTAGTATCTTCTTATATATTAACTGTATTAATCGTGCTTGGGGGACGTCAAATGTCATGAAGTCAATGTTTTTGTCGAATATTTAGCAAAGGGGAAAGTGAAAGGGGAACTGAGGAAAATGGTGGGAGGGATAAGGCTGTAGCCTGTAGGCATTAACTAGATCCCTATTGAGGTTGTACCTGGGGGAGCCGGTTGTGGTGGTACCTGGCTACCTGCTATATACTCCCTCCATTCCAAAATAAATATTCATGATGAAAAAAAGCACAATTTTAGGAATATGTAAATATTAAACTTTTTAATTAACAAAATGACAATATTACCCTTGATTATAGAGAGTAATTTCTTCCATCACATAATTAAGTGTAGAATGTGAAAATAGACATTTACTTTTGGGACAAACTAAAATAGTAACGTAGACACCTATTTTGGAATGGGGGGGAGTAATAAGCAAAAGGATGCACAAATTTACGGCAACTTTCACCAAATAAAGCTACTTAGTCAGACCATGAAACTTGGGATAGAGTGATTGAGGCCGGGAAAAACCAATTCGGGTTTATGCTATGTAAGTTGACAACTGACGCAATCCACATCCTCGAATGCCTCATCGATAACCATAGATAGCATAGTAAGGACCTACACTTGATGATCATATACCTATGATATGTACCCCAGGACGTGGTTTGGAGGAGTATGGAGGAGAGATGGGTAGCAATCTTTCATATCTCAATATCGTTTTTGCAGAACTAGTCTTTACAGAAACAATCTCTCTACCCTTTATGATAGAGAAACTGTCTAGGAAAAAATCCTACCTTCAAGCAGAATTTTTCTACTACTAATGTGATGGATCAAATTGCTTAACCAACAAGGATCACACCTACAATTTGCCTTTGCATTGTTTTAATTTTTACCTACAATATATTTGATTTATTTTATTATTATAATTATTTGTGTTTGATCTTTAGTCTTTACCTCTTTGATAACTCAACCTAAAGGAAACAAGTTCTACTGTCCAAACTGTTTATATGTGATTCTAACCTCTAAAGAGTTGACCTTAAATTCTATCTCAACTTACCTTCAGTATCTAGAAGTTGGTTAATCTGACCAAAGGGTCATTGGCCCAGCGGTACCATGGTTACCGGTAGACATCAACCTTTTCTTGGAAGGGTATCCTAGGCTATGCCCGAAGAAATGCCGGCAAATTGCGACTATAAAACATCAACCTTGATAAGCTCAGTTTCCAAAATTAGTTTGGACGTCTACAATTGAACCCGGGGCAGATGGGATATTCCACCACATCACCCTTGGGACTCAACCTCTATGTTACAACCCTTGTGGTTAAACATCACCAAAGCCAAGGATTGTATACGAGTATTTGCCTTGTATATAAATATTATATATTTAAAAAACAGTTGGTTAATCCCTCCATTTTTTATCGTTACTAGATGGATGAAGTACTTGCTTCCGTTGCTGAGACGTTAAAGAACTTTGCAGTGATATACTTGGTTGATATCACGGAAGTGCCGGACTTCAACACGATGTATGAGCTTTACGACCCATCAACGATAATGTTCTTCTTCAGGAACAAACACATCATGATTGATCTCGGTACGGGTAACAACAATAAGATCAACTGGGCTATGAAGGACAAACAGGAATTCATAGACATCGTTGAGACCGTGTACCGTGGGGCCCGGAAGGGTCGTGGTTTGGTCATTGCACCTAAAGACTATTCCACCAAGTACCGTTACTAAAACCCCGAACCGTGTCGTAAAATCAAAACCGATAAAACTGGTTGTGACCTCATTGAAATCAGTGGTCTTTATGTATTCATTGAATTGGGTTCACTTTTGCACCTTTGAATATGTTGCTTGTGTTTTCATGTTGAATGCTACTGCTACTGCTACTGTTTGTGTGTATTGAGCTGCTGTTAATGTTATGTTTTAAGCAGGGTTCTAAAGTAACAGTCAATACAGTTTTATAAGTAAATGCAATCATCACATTTTTAATTATTTAAACGACAATTTTACCCTTGATAATAGAGGAAGTAATGAAGTTTATACTGTTTTATAAGTCAATTAGGTTCGATCCCGTGTATTACACGGAATAATTTTAAAAAATTAAATCATGTCAGGAAGTTTATATTGTTATATAAGTCAATATTGTTTCAAAACCATTTTAAGTTATTCAAACCCTTTGCAGCTGATGTCATAATTGTCCAACCAATATGTGAACGACTTCTCGCTCGGATTCTGACTGACGCTTGAAATTAGCTAAGCATTTATTCGAATAAATATAGAACCTTATCACAAGCACCCCACCCCACCCCACCCCATACGACTTACTGCCTGGGAGAGTAAGTTTGTATGCCTGTTGGGTCTTCTATGGTATTTGGATCTTGCCATCGATCTCCTCTTTTTTGATCTATGTATACATACTCCATTAAATTGTTGTAAAAGGAGGGTTGAAAGACGAAAAAATGAATCAAAAAGAGAGAGATCGATGGTAGAGGTCAATAGCAACGACATGTGGTATGGAGGGCAGACAACGATGCGGCAAGAGGTGGGTGAGTAGAAATGATGCCGTTGGTGCAATGGTTTAAATTTCGTAGGATTTGGGAACAATAAAACTGATTTTAAATTTTTTCTTTTAATTTTTAAATATTCTTAGACAGTTATATATAATTGTTTGAGTTAAAAGAATATGTACATAACCAATTTTTAAAAGCTTGATATTATATATAAAAAACTATTTAAAAAAATAATTTATGAATTAACCATTGAAAATAAAAAGTTCCTTAATTTTTATTTAATAATTTATTTATGAATTTGTGAGTATAACTAATTTCCGGTTAACCATTTGTTTCACACACGTAATTTTCCATAAAAAGAGATTTATGCCACGTGTACAACCGCCATCTACAACCTCACTCCCACTCTCACTCCCCTCACCGCTTTACAAAACTCCAACCGCCACCGCCATCGCCACCGTCCATTAATTCTCCTCCCACCACCACAAAACAACCACCACCAATCCCCTCCCTCCCGCCACGCCGGAGCCGCATCCGACTTTCTTCTCATTTCCACCATTTTTATTCCAGTTCCATTCCCATTATGACCAACCATAACCACCACCACCACAGACTCATCCACCACCACAACCACCACCTCCTGCCACCGCATACCACCCGTTCCACCTCCACCATCCAAGCCTGCGCCGCCTGCCGCTACCAACGCCGGAAATGTGCCCCAGATTGCATTCTCGCACCTTATTTCCCTCACGATCGCCAACGTCAATTCCAAAACGCCCATAAACTCTTTGGCGTCAGTAACATCACCAAAATCATCCGCCACCTCGATCAACCACAAAAAGACGAAGCCATGCGCACCATCATCTACCAAGCGGACGTCCGTGCTCAAGATCCCGTCGGCGGATGCTACCGAATCATCCGCGAACTCCAGCGTCAAATCGACGTATCTTGTTCCGATCTCGAAATCGTTCTCCAACAGCTGGCATTTTGTCGAACACTTTCTGTGCAAAACCACACACATCTTAATCACGATCAAATCGTTATCGATGAGGTGAATTGTGATATCCATGTCGTTAACAATTCCGATGATCCGGTCGCCGGAGATGAACGTCGTCGTCATAGTCTTGATTTTGATTTACGAAATTATCTTTGCACCAAGAAGAATGTGAAGATCATGAGCGATATATTATTGTAAAGAAGGATTTGAAGGAAGAAGATGGTGGGTGGGAAGAGAATCAGGCGGCGGTGCCGGTTCAATCGTGGGTCGCCGTGAATGATTCATCACCGCCGTCCGCCGATGGTTTTGAGGTGAAACCTCAACCAATACAGACATTACATGCTTCAGTATGTGATGAATTCAAATCGCTTCTGCTTGATGATATTCCACCGGGAGATAGAAACGAACTCAAATTCGAATTCAGAACCAGGTTTGAATTCAATCCTTTTTCCAATAACTTGTTTGTCAAAATCATCAAGAAATTCTTTCGGACCAATTTGGTGGGAAAATCACATTTCGATTTGATCCAGTTCTACATCTGATGATGGTTAATAAATTCCGTTAATTGTTCTTTTATCCATTTTTTTTTATCTTTTATCCGATTAAAAAAATTAATTTTATGATTTTAGTCCAAGTGATTTTTGATTGTTCAAAAAACAAAAAATTCAAAAATGACGAATATGCCCCTTATTTACGGAATTATTTAACGGCCTTCAGAGGTAGGGATCAAATCCGAACGTTTTGTTAAACTACGATAGTCATCTTGTAATTTCAAAATTATAATGATGAAAATTATTCAACTTCATTTCAAACGCTATAAACCAAACATATCAAATATTTTAAATCCATTCAATTCCAAATCTTTTCACGAGATCCAGATCCCTTGAAAAGATTCCGTCGAACCAAACAGTTGGTCGTTTTTCAGCTTCCCTTCTATCTTGTTACTATAAAATCGACTTTAAAAGACGTCAAATAAATGTATTAAGTTTATAGTATCATACAATTGTGTAATATATACACATCTTTTATATGACATTTTTATTCATTTAAAAAGTTTGTTACAATGTTAAAAGTTATATTAAACAATGTATTATGATATTCAAACGATTTATAAAGCCGATTTTATTGTAGTGGTTCTTAATCTTATAGACTATTTGTCAGTTGCTGAATGGTTTAATGCATAATGATTAATTGGTCAGATTGATTAAGAGACTCTTATGATGTAGTTCAAAATGTAATATAATTGTTTGGTAATTGTTCAATATGAAATTATGATGTTGAATGGTTGGGGAAGACCCAAAATACAAAATCATTCAAAAGGTTTTAGAACCATTAAAATATTTTTTTTTTCAAATAAAATTTATATTTTAACAATTCAGATGTTGTCTCTTAATAGATTTTTTAATGAGATAATTATCGTTTTGATTTTAATTTTGATTTTTAGTGAGGAGAATTTATTTAGTGAAGAAAAGCACAAAGTTATAGTAAAAGAAGAGAAGGATGCTACTTTATCCACCATCAAACATCATAAAGCAACTCATCTGGAGGGAGAATAAAGCTGCCACCCCATTTCAGCACCAGGTTCTGCATTTCTTTTCTTCCATCTACCAGATTTCGTTAGCTTTTATATACATGATTAATCATTAATTTGTAGTAATTGTAAGGTCTAATATAAATTAATTATTTTATTATATTAATTAAGAAAAAAGATGTATTAATTTTATTAATATTTTTTAAAGGTTATCAATCAAAGAAATTGATATTATTTCCTTATTAATCAAAAAAATTATGGAAGTTTTTTTCTATGAAGTTACAATTAAGAAAATAAATATATAATTTCTTACTGTTAAAAGTTATTGGGTATCGCACTGGTAACATAGTGGTATCACAGTTGTATTCATCAACCAGATATGGTATCATTGTGTGTATCACAGTGTATTTTTTTCGTTATACGAAGTGTAACACAATATATCAGGTAATGTTTTCTTTACCAAGTGTATCACACTATGTTTTTTCGTTATTTTATAACGCGTATCACAATGTGCATCATATGTCGATATGGTATTCGTTAGAGAGGGTTGAGAGGAGAGAGAAGAAATTTAGAATGACTACAATGCCCTTAATTAATATTTTTGTTAAAATTATCAAAATTATTAATTTCCTAAATTAAACTTTGATTTGTGGTTAAAATTGGATCTCACGTTTACCACAAACTAATTAGTTCTTCGTTAAATGGACTCTCTCTCTCTCTCACACGCGCACACACACACACACACACACACATATATATATATATATATCACGTAAGACGAGTCTGTTTTCGTGAGACTCATAAGATTATTTTTATGAACTTAAAACTTCACAACAAAACGTTGTGAAGGTAAAGAAAAGCCGAACCTTTATAGCAAAAACACTATGAAGGTTACCTTTACAGCTTTTTGCTATGAAGTTTAAAGTGTAAAAAAGTGGTCTAACGTATCTCATGAAAACAAGATGGTTTCACGTGTCCAACTCATACATATATATATATAGAGAGAGAGAGAACATATAATCTACAAATTGTTAACATTTCCATATTCCGACAAAGTTTAAATGTATATTATGACCAAAATACCCCTAGTCGTTTCTTTAAGATGATTAGATAATGATTAAAAACACCTCATTTGGCATCATCATCATAATCTTTTTTAGGAACGGTGAAAATCCCATCAAAGAATGAAATACTGAAAACACGGTTGAAGTGTACGACTTTTAAGATGGAACGCAATGACAACAAGGTTTTTTAAGAAAAAGCGAACGGGAAATGAGATTAAAGTGTATGACTTTTAAGATGTAAAATCAAGAAGCATTAAGTACATGTTTTCCTCAAATTAAAAGGTATATGTCTCGTCATTAAATAATTAATCTTCATAGAAACAGAGAATCTTGACTGTGCTACCAGAGTTATAGGTTGTTTACCAAAAGCTTATTTGGATCAGAGCTTACCAAGTCACGTTACCTTACCTGAATGAATATGGTAATAATCAAGAATCTTACTTGGTAAGAGCAAGACAAGGACAATAGGTTTTCTCGGTAAGTGAGGACAATGACTTTTATCACGGTAAGTGTTTACCAGGTAAATTATTGCATACAATGTCGTTTTTGTAAATTAAAATATTATCTGTTAAGTAAGTAATAATGTTTAATTTTATCAGTAAACACTCACCGGTTAACTGATCGAATAAGTTGTAAGTTTTCGTTTATACCGATACTTAAAAGTAACGTAAATCAAGACTTGTTGGTTTCCATAAATGAAAATATATTCAAAGCCTCGTATTGTTGTAAAGCTACAATATAAAATACACATATAATAATCCTGTCCACTAAATAAAATCGGAATTATAATAATAATAAAATCAAAATGATCACACCTTTTTCTTCAACTCAAATTGTCCACTTCCAGATCTTGATTCGAAGATCCACCTTACATTTCACATCGGAAGTGGTCGCCGTCGTTGCCGATTTTCCGGCGGGTGCCGCCGCCTTAATTCCTGTACAAACAACTCGAATCGGAACCTTTTTAGTCTTAATACTTCCGATCTTCACCTTCACTTTCGTATCAAGCTGGATCGTCAATGGAAATCTCCTTTTGTTCTTCAGATCTGATTTCAAACCGCCATTATCATCCACACTCTGTCCACTCGTCGACACAATCGACCTCAATTTCGTCGTGTTCTTCTTTTCCATCACGAACGCCGGTATAGTTCCGTCACCGACGTGGATTCCTTTCGAATTGATATTAACAGAAACCGGATCGTAGTAAAACACGATCTTCTTGTTAGGATTACGAGCCGTGACGGTGAAATTGAATTTAGTATTGAGTTGATTCGATGAGGTGAGGTTGAATTGAGAGATTTGGAGCGATGAAACGGAGAATGAAGGGCGGTGAGGACGGTAAAGGACGTAGAACACACCGCCGGCGATGGCAGCGATGATGATGAGAAGGAGGATAGTGAAAGTGATCCAGAGGCAACAAGAGCAACAGCAGCTGCGACGAATCCGACGAGGTTGATGACGGTAGACTGGACGAGTGGAGTTGTAGAGTTGAGCTTTGTTAGGTGGAAAAGCAGCGCCGGTGGCGGTGGTGGTGGCCGGAGCGGTTGGCTTGGACGCAGGATGGATTTTGTCCGCCATTGAATTGGATTTGGAGGTCGAAAATGGAGGATGAAATATGGAGGTGGTCGATGATGGCGTAGAGAAAGAGGGATGGATGGTGCAGGCGTAAAAGTCGTATACACGGTTTCCTTTTTAGTTTATTTTCTACTCTACTTAATAAAATGCAGCACCACTGTCACCTCACACGTTTATAACAGTATTTGATGTATAGCTGTACACTCTCTTCTCAAATACCTTTTTTATTTATTCTTAAAAAATAATTGCCAAACTAATAAATTTCATGAAAAAGTAACCTACTTTAACTTGATTTATATTTTGAGTAATTTATTTTCAAAACTTTCATTTTAGTACCTAAGATGTAACGTTTTATACATTTAAGTATTCGGGTAAACGGTTGAAGCGTTAACCGGTTATCATGCTGATGTGACGAGTGATATTGTATCCAACTCACTATTATTTGCTATTCAACTCAATTTCATCTCATCACTCGCCATATCAGTATAATAACCGGTTAATGCTTCAACCGGTTACCCGGGTATTTAAACGTTTAAAACTTTACATCTAAGGTATCAAAATTGAAGTTTTGAAAGTGTGTTACCTAAAATATGAATTAAATTAAAATACATTACTTTTTCATTCAATTTGCTCCATCTAAATATATTGTTGAAATTTGCTTTTGAAATTACATGAAAACCCCAGTTGGGACACAAAGTTGACTTTGTTGATTTGGACTCCTATAATCCCACATGACTTGTATTATTAAGACATCGTAACACCTCATGGAATATATAGGTGGGATGCCACTTATATTCCTGACAAAAATATATATTCCTATTAATTGGTTGGTTTTCTATTAAGTTATTTATATAAATTAAAAAAATTCTTACTTGACAGATATATTTGAAGAAAAAACTTAGTTTTCTGCATTAAGCTCTTCCCTAAAAGCTTGACAAACCACTTTCTGTATTATTGACACACTACCAAATAATCATGTATAGTTGACCAAATAAGTTATGAGTCTTATTAAGCTCATTAAATTTATACTAAACAGGCCCTTAGAGCATCATCAACAACTATGCTATTTTAGAAATTTTGGAAAAGTTTGCTTCAACGGCTATGCTAAACTTTTCTCTAAAACAGAGAAAAAAACAAAGAGAATGGAGAAATCTACAAGTTTGGAAAAATATAGCATGTCTGTTAGGGTGCGTTTGGTGCGCGGACAGGACAGGACAGGACAGGACAGGACAGGACAGAACAGGACAGGACAGGACAGCTGTTCAGCGTTTGGTAAGACATAACAGGACAGGACAAGACAGGTTAAAATGACCAATTTACCCCCAGTAAACCACCATATGCCATTGCCATCAAAGATAATTGAAAATCAAAATTCTGACTATGAGAGCTTGAGATTAAAACAAGATATTTGAGCACACACTCCCCTTTTTCTGATTATTCTTTCTGTTTGTTCATGTT